>NW_006800040.1:276418-338984 GCF_000485575.1 Poecilia formosa
AACATTTAATATATGGACTGATTTTCCATAATTTAGCGTATGTATATAATGTACAGTGTTGTTGTTTTTTTGTCACCAACTGTGTTTGTATCGTGTTTTGTGTGCGGAGGAGCGATCAGAAGAGAACAGACTCCAGGGGAGGCAGGCAGTGATCTTGCCTCATGGCAGGGGGCGCTGATGATCCCAGATATTGTGACTGCAGAGTAAGACACAGTGAGCTAGCCATGGAGTTAGCCATACAGTAAACAGTAAATTTCTACACTTAAACAGTTTTCTAAAGTGGATTTTCAATTGAAGCAGGAGATAATAACTAAAGGAAGATCAACACCGGAGCTGAAAGTTTTGCTTCGAGACAGTTTGATGATTCTCAAACGGAGTAGAAAAGACATGCCGAGGATAGACTTGGCTTTGGATGAACAGAAATTTTTGTGCAGAATTAGCGGTGCATGGATTTCATTGATACATAAAGGTAAGACAGCAATAGAATGTTTTTTTTTAATGAAATGTGCGTTTTTTGGGCTACAGTTTGTATGTCTAAATAATTCAGTAAAGTAGAAGCCATTTTAACAAAAAATAGTGAGTAATCTACCACAGCATTATTTATTAATTAAACATTAAGCCTAAAACGTACTACAGCAACCGACTGAATGTTCTGTTCTGTGTGCAAAATTCTTGAATGTTTTTTGGTGTTAAATCCTAAAACATGAAGTGGCATTGTTGTCAGTTGTTGTCGAGTCTGAGTAGCTTAACGAATACAGATCACTTTGCTGTGGATCATAGCACAAAATCAATATCTACATTCTAACTAATTTCACCCCTTGGGTTACCCTATTGTTGAGAAACACTGCAGACTTCATGGTAGATTGGCGCTTTTTCAAGTGATCTTAAATAGTATACACGATGATGAATTTAAGAGACAATTCTCTACCTTCCAGATCATCAATAGTCTTCTCCAGCTTGGCTACAGATCTTTCAGCAAACTCAGCTCTGGTCTCAGCCTGAGGACAGAATGAAAGAAAAATCTGATTACAAAATATCTGAGGTAAATCCTTTGTGAGAGAAACAAAAACCTGAACATGTAATGACAACTTATGAAACGTATTTTGGGTTAAAATCAGAACAAAATTATTTGTTGATGAAAACTGTCTTCATGCTCACCTCTTTCAGCTTGTCAGTTAGGATCTTGATTTCTTCCTCATACTTGTCCTCTTTTTGAGAATACTGTGAAGGGAGAGCAGCACCGTCACCTTGAGCTCTACTTTTCTATTCCTCACCCCTCTAGATCCACCACCGGTATTAGAGTCGAACTGATAGGCACTATAGATTATTTTTCAGACATGAACTCTGATCTTGTCCAGATAGGATACTGGGACAAATCTACTGCAACAGTGGTTCTCAGAGTCAGAAATTACACTATACGACACAAATAAGTGTGGTAAAATAAAAAACATCTTACTGCTAGAAATATTTCAACAATTACAATTATATTTCATGTTGATGCTGTTTGTAATGCTATTATTCCCTCTGTTTAATTACCTCTTGTTAATATTTGCATGTGTAAGCAATAGTTGGAGGTACAGTACAACATAATGTTATAATGACTGTGTGAGCAAAATTTGCCCAATGGGTTCATTGGTAGAAAGATAATCAATTTCAAAAGACAGACAAAGAGATGCATTATGTTGATCAAGGCATATCAAATATCCTAAATTTGGTTTATGTCAGTACATATGAACTAGGGAGCAAGAATCAGAACAACATCAACCAACTACTCGCTCACTGTGAATTCTCCTGAGAATATTCTAGCCATTTGGACTGTATGTGTGCTATTGATGTTCGACTTTGAGTTCACATCTAATGCTTCTGCAGCTGGTGGTGCTGTCCCACCTTCTCAGCTTGTGCCTCCAGAGACTTAAGGTTGTTAGTGACATTCTTCAGTTCCTCCTCCAGCTCTGCACATTTTCTGGTTTTGATGAATAAGGACATAATGTTAGTGGAGGCAAAAGAGAACAGTTTGATCAGTCACATTCAGACTAATATTGTAAAAAGTCCTTTAAGATGTTAACATTTAGTCCCTATGGCAACAAGCTTAGAAAGGACTCTCAACAATACATGCGCTTAGCTGTAGCTTTAGCTTTGCTGACAAAATGGCTTCCAGACATAAGGAAAAAAGAGAACAAACTATCTAAACAAATCAGTGTCAGTGCCAGATATCTGCATTTTATGACAGACAGTGAAGCAGAGGCTATGTATCTTTCAAGTTAATCAGGAAATTGTCTCTCAGGGCAATGCTTTAGTCTGAACAGGATCTTATTCTGAGAATGTCAGAGCTTTGCAGAACTTTACTGCAGTTCAAAGAAAACAAATATTTATGAGGTGAAGACAAGATCTATGAAAAACACATACTACTGTTATAAATATATATAAACCATTTTAATGCACATCACATTGCATGTGATGTGACTCAAACAGACTCAACAAACTCATAAGAAAGACAGAGTCAGTTGTGGGGATGAAGCTGGCTCCACTGGAGGAGGTGCAGCAAGCACCATTATAGAGCCTGCTATAGCTAAAACCAAAGAAGCAATAAAAAACCTCCTCCACAAATGGCTGTGCCATTTCTCTGCATTAAAAGAAGTTAGCTGATCTTATCAGGTATCTGATTTTAATGCCTCCTGCACACCTCCCTTTGGAGGACATGTCCCATTGGAAAGACTGACTCTGAACTAACTGGAGGAGACAATAAGCCTCCTCTGGCCTGGGAATGCTTTGGGATATCCTGGAATATAGTGAAAAACATTGCCAGTAGGAGGAATGTCTGGGTTTCCTAAACCTTTTACCTCCTTTACCTTAGGAGAAAAACAGTTGGAGATTTGGTTATGTGACTGATTTTGACAAGGGAGCAATGCAACCAAAACCATTAGCTGCTCTCTCCATCACCTGATACATTTTCACTGCATGCGATTCTGAATGTCATAAATAAAAGGTCAAGACTACATCAGTCACCGCTGGCTGATCCTGAACATTTTGAAATAAATGAATTACGTGTTAACCAAATATGTGTGTCACCTGGGCCCTGCCTGAACTGCTGCATTAATAGTTATATTTCCTACGTATTATAGTGAGACACTCACGCCTCAGCCAGCTCTGCTCTCTCCTCAGTCCGTTCCAACTCTCCTTCTACGATCACCAGCTTACGAGCCACCTAGAAAAACGCATGTACAGAGTTAGCTTGTTTTACAGGAAACTTTCAAACACATTTCACTCACTCAGTTAAGCACCAAGTCAAACACGCAAAAGGAGTGACTAACCATAGGATGGAAATTTAATTACTTAAATGTCCAAGCAGCTTTGGCCTTTGTTTAGGCCAAACAGAATTACAGACAGTGTTTACACACTGTTATCAGAGCATCCAACAGCTAGTCAGTATGGTCAGTTACGTTGACCAGACACAGGTAATGCTCAATTACCTGAGACTCCAGGTCTCATTATACATGTGAGGATTTTTGAATATTAAAACACCAACATGTCTTTCTGTCAGTTGTCGATTATAATAAAGCACTAATTGAAAGGAAATTCATGGAGTTCAGAAAAACATCCCTCAGTCACACTGCAGTCATAGAATCACCTCCTCGTATTTGCGATCAGCTTCTTCAGCAATGTGTTTCGCTTCCTTCAGCTGGATCTCCTGGAGTTCCATCTTCTCCTCGTCCTTTAGGGCCCTGTTCTCAATCACCTTCATGCCTCTGAGAGAAACAATCAGTCATTTCTTCTTCATTACAAACAATTGTCAATTTTTTTTTATCTCCCTTAAGAACAGTTGTTGGTTCTTCACAGTACTAGCTTATGAGCCAGAGTTCAGGCTGATAGTCAGTTATTTTGCACCTTTCCACATATTTTTCCTGTATGATTTGTGGTGGTTTGAAGTGATTTCTGCACATATCATTTCAAACTTAGTGAATTTCAACCCCAAAAACAAAGCAACTGACAAAGAAAAAATTTTAAGGCAGAAATTAGGAATTCAACGAGAGACAAAATAACATGACCTCTGGACTCTGATCCTATTGACACAGAGTCGATGACTTCATAGTCCAACGATTAGAAAATGCTGCTTTAAATAATCTTATGGTTCCACCTAAATATTTTCTGAATGGACCCATGGTATGTGTTTGTTTTTGAGTTAAGGATGTAAAGTTACAACTTTTATCATTAGCGGGGAAAAAATAGTGTGATAAGAAATTAATTGATAATGTTTTCAAACCTCAAATAACTACTGTCCAGTTTTGCGTTGTGAATTATTTTTGTTTGCTGTTGTTTTTCAATAAGTATTAAAATATTTGTATATTTATTACAACTTCTGTATACAACCTAGATGGACAATTGCATTATTTATTGTAAATGACATGCAGAAGAAAACTGTTTTACAAAGAGTGAGTGTTATCTCTAGAGTAGAGTTTGTGAGGGTCTGGCTGTAAGCACCATTGTCGTTTCATAAATTAATTTTACTGTTACTGCAATAATTACCACAAAATATTATGAAAACACAACTCCATACGGCCCCTCGTTAATGTGAATCCACAGGCTGACTCAACCAAGCACCTACTTAAAATGAAAGAGACTCAGGTTTTACAGCCAGGAGTTTGAATTTAGAGAGATGTGGTCTTCACTGGACCACCCACCAGATCATGAGCAGCAAATCTGCTATGTTTTTGCAGTAGAAAAGTGTGGCCTCTATATATGTTGCTTGTTTTTGTTTCTATCAAACCCTATAGATTTATTTATGACTGAAGAGTTTGGAATGAAGACGTTGAACGTCTTGATGGGTTTAGGAGCTCAGAATGAGGGATTGCTGTAAAGTCAACAACACAACACAAGCAAGCGATTATTAAAATCGCTTGCTTGTGTATACTTAAACAGTGTACTGTTTAAGTATTAGCATACTGTTTAAGTATACTGCTAAGCATACTTAAACAGTATTGCTACATGCTTGTCCCAGAGGAGTGAATGATGCAATCTGCTACGTTTTCTGAGAAACTTTTATACTGCTCTGTATGATTAACTAAGTTTACTCTACTGTCTGAAAACTAGGATCAGCTGGAAAGTTTGTGACTGATTTGAAATGATTTTTTTTTAAGTGACTTGAGATGACATTTGTTGTGAATTGAACTATGGGAACTATGTCTGCCACAGGAATTAAAATACAACTCTTGTATTTTTTGCTAATACATAACCAAAGGGGGAAAAAAAGTTTGTTGCAAGTCCAGTTAGAAGTCACCTCTCGCTCTCATCAGCGGCTTTTTCAGCTTCTTCCAGTTTCTGCAGGGCTGTTGCCAGTCTCTCCTGCGCTCTGTCCAACTCCTCCTCCACAAGCTGGATGCGTCTGTTCAGGGAAGCCACCTCTGCCTCGGCCTGCGTCCAGACAAACATGGTGTGGATTCATTCAAACAAGAAACATGACCAATATCAACTGCAAAAGACTGATGCACCAAAAGTTTTTCTTTCTGACAAGTTTTTAGTTTCGAAACATAGATTTAAAATCTGGATCTCTCTGTGACAAGTGGAGATGTAGCTTCTGTTGTGGCTTTAGTCATACAAAAAAAAATTTAACCAAAAAATATCCAAAGTAAATGGCAAGATATTTGGACAAATTAATTGAGACAATTATTGAAATAAAAATTGCTTGCTTCTATATTTCCTGTGGAAGAACTGTTAGCTTGTTAGCTAAACAGTGTGAACTGTATGTGCTCTGCAGGTATTTGCCTGGGTGACAGCTGTTTCGTCTATATAGAGACACTGACAAATTGTTCAGTAGTGAGTCAGGATTCATTCAGTCACAGAAGAACAGAGTCCTGAAGTAAAAACGTTTTTGTATTTCTTTTCTGGTTTTGATTAAACATAGATAACAGAGTGAAGAAACAAGAATGACCCATTCATCCATCTGTGGCTGAATAGGACTCCATTGAGAGCACATAGTGTCAGACAATTGCTAAGCATACTTTAAGTAACGCAGAAAAATTCTCTGAGATAATAATTATTTTTCTCTTTGAACCAACAGAGCAACACAAAATGAGTATGATAATATTTGCCTTAAAAAAGAGGGTAGTAGTTCCTGAACAGTGACCTGGGAGCCAGGGGGAGAGCCCCAAAAATGGACATGAGCCATTGTCAAGGCTAAGCAGGTGACATCAGAGTCAAAATAGGAGTCTGAATCCTCCCAACAGCTGTGAGCGTTCCATTCAGGGCACCATGAGAATGGAATGTGACAGAGAGAAAAGAAATCAGATGAGCTCAGTTTGCACTGAACACATTCAAGGTTGCACACAGTGAGGTCCTCAAATGCATGTTGACATCAAAACTAAATGAATATAAGATTAGGCAACTGATGATGTTCTGAATCCCCAGGACTATCTGCCTCTTCATAACTCAGAACGTCAGCCTACATCTCACTGAAGCAGTAGAACCAGTTTAGTTTTCCACTCTACACCACACATCCAACATTAAACACAGTTAAAGTTGCTTTATTAGAATAATAAAATACATATTCCTTCTAAAGCAAAAACAGTTGTTACTGTCAGTTTTATGGCATGACAGTAATGTGTTACTGTATATGCCGTGTGTCTGTCAGTTTACAGCTGTTCTTTCTCCAGGCAGAACTCTAAACTGGAAGTCAGGGTAAATGTAACTGCTGCTACAGAACACAGTGTAAATAAGCATTATGCTACTGAAGTCACAAAAACTTAATGATTCCAATTTCAGAGTAATTAATGACTGAAATTAATGAAGATATCTTGTGACGTAGTGCCTTGTCGTACTTTGTGCATTTTCATGTGCTGTCTTGTGTTTTGGATTTGTCTACACAAATCCAAAACACATGGCATATTTGATCTCAGTTAAACTTATTAAACTTAATGAACAAGCAAAAATAATTTTTCTTGAGCTAACTGAAACCAGGTCCATATTCAATTCCTTCTGGTCAAAGAAGAGAAAATGCCCTCTGAACATGTCTGAGTGTGTGTAGCATGGCTTCTCTTTCAGAGGTGTGTCACTCACATCAGCAGCCTTTTTATCAGCAACCTCCAGCTTCTCCTGGGCATCCTTCAGGGCTTCTGAATATTTATCAAGCTCATCTTCCGTCCCCTTCAGCTTCTTTTGCATCTGCAGAAGTTCGTCTTCATGCTGATGGTGTAAAAGACCACAAAAGTTCAGAAGCACTGCAACCATGTATAAAATTATACTGACTTAAACTTTTTAAACTAAAAGAACATTTATTGATTTCTGTTTAGAAATTCCTCTGGTCCTTGTTAGGGAACAAACCTGATTCCACACAATGGCCACTTTAAGAAAGTGTTCTAAATATAATACATATGTATAATATATATTTACAATTAATCTACATTACATTTTTTTAAAGTAAAAAAAAATGTTCTTATTTTCTAGCACTACATTCTGAAATTGTCACTAAACCCATTCTAGCCCAAGTGTTTCTACTTAACCACAAGTTTTAGCCTCTGTTGGAGCCATTTTGTTGTCTGTGAGTCATGTTTAGGTTTTTTACTATTAAATAAAATAAGATTTTTTTTTCCCAGTACGAAGATAAAAACAGACAGTAGCTCAAAAGCATAAATCTGCATTTCTAAAGACAGATTGGTCATCTTCTGAAACTACAGGCAGACCAAGTCCAGGTGAAACTTTCAGGTCTGTTGAGAAAATTTAAAAAGATAGATCCAAATATAGAAGGACTTCAAGTTCAACTTGTAAATTAGACAATCAAAACAATCAATACTCATGTAGACATTTCTATGTAAAACTGTTCAGGGAAACTCACCCAGTCCCATAAAGAGTACCTATTTTACTGTGTATGTGCGTATGTGTGTGTGGACCATTTTTCCAACAAGTATTATGTTGTGGTGAATGACTGACCCAAAGCTCTGGCCCCATAAGAAGCAGTGCTGTTTTTGGTTTAGAAGTTAGGTTTAGGACTAAGGTGTGAACTGGTACTAGTTAAGTTTAGGGTAGGTGTCAGGGTTAGGCTGTAGGAATAAAGGAAAAATGAATGGAAGTCAATACAAGGTCCCTGTGAAGATAGAGAGACTGTGTGTGTGTGTGTGTGTGTGTGTGTGTTCCATGGCAGACCTGTTTGCTCCTCTCCTCGGCTCCTTTCTTGTCTGCCTCAGCTTGCTCAGCCCGGTCCAATGCATTCTCCTTGTCCAACTTCAGCATAAGCATCTTTTTTTTGATGGCTTCCATGTTTGCTGTTGGGGGATGTTTGCAGACTGAACAAAGATAAAGTCAGATTTCTGCAAGGTGTGGACCTGGTGGTCTGGCAAACTAGAGGACAAACCAAACACTAAGAGAACAGCAGCTCATTTATATGACAGACACCGAGACCCTCCCATTACAAGGCCCCTCCACCTACTCATTGGGCTATAACGAGAGACAACAGTTGGGAGTCTACAGTTGTCTCTCTGTCTGATGGGTCAGTCAGGAGCAGTTCACTAAGTTTGGGTGTAAACCATGTATGGCTAAAATTAGGCTAAAAATCACACAAAAAAATTAGGTTAGAACATTCACATTCAAAATACAATTCATTTATTATTTACATGACCTCTGAAAAGAACCCACATATGGAACATTTTCCCACATTACAACCAAAATTCTATTTTATTGTAATTTTATATAATGATAGAACAACACAAAGTAGACTATTACTGTGAGGTCCAAGAAAAATGGTGCATAGTCTTATTTTCTTCTGAATAAACACCTAATAACCATGGCAGGAAGTAGTTTTTACTTAGCTGGATGGCCATATCTTGGCAGGTCCATCATCTTTCCATATTCACCCTCTCAGCTCTGTGACACGTTCAAAGCTTGGATAATATTTTAGAACCCAATTCTGTACTTTGTCGATGCTTTCTCTCTGGTCTGTCTGCTGTGTTCAGTGATCTTTGTGGTGCTGTAGGGTGGATTACTGCCCACTGATGCTGCCCATGCAACCTGATTGACCCTGAGAGGACGCAGAAATGATCTGTAGAAATTTCCCTCAAACTGCTGTACCAAGTTTCTAGAGATATTTTCAAGAAGATGTCAGGCTGTGACAGCTGTCAAAGGTGCGTCAGCAAAATCCTGAGTGAAGGTTATCTTTTTCATAGATAAAGAAGGCAACAGTCTCTACAAGATGAATTTAATTAGGAAAAACAAAACCATCTTGAAATAAAAACCTGTTATTAGCTTGTCTCCAGTAGTTTGCTTTGTTTTCCTTCTGAACACCAGAAGGTGGAGCGGTGATGACTGAACAGCAGCAGTAAACATGTCATCTGTCGCCTCACTCCCATCACTTCCCTTCTAATTAAGCACACGACTCCTTCTCCCCTATTAACTTATGAAGATGCCATTATAATTCATGAATCTTAACTTAAATCTAAGGATCATTTGAAAAAGAAACTTATTTCAGATGACATTTAAAGCTAAATGAGACAGGTTGTGAGCTACATCAAACACAATAAAAACTGAAGCTCTTATGGTTGCTATGCCTGCCCAGTAACAGTACTCCAACACCTGACCTGTAACGACTATTACTGGATCTCTCTAAGGGATGGATTAGTAACAAGACCACCAGGGTGGATTCGTCACTTGCTCCCTGTTGGTCCAGCTCGGATTATTAATAAACAACTTTTGGCTGACATTGCCAGGGGGATTATAATTATACTGTATGTCTGCTACAATTACCTGTCAAACGAATTTGAATGTAGGGAAACAAGATCTAAGTAATCACATCAACAATAATTGTGTATGAAGTTTTAAACCATAACAGATCTGGACTATCTATCCATACTGAGGCAGAACAGGCGTTTAACGTTTCACCACTGTGCTGTGAAATGCAAAGAAAGGAGGTGGTCTGGGTCGTATGAGATCATGCTTGATTGTCCAAATTCTTCTTTGTTCAAACTTCAGTTCACTGTGAGGTATGAGAGTTGAATTAGACATCAGTCAAGTTTAAAAGCTTAAAGGACATCCATTTCTGCATGTTACCTGCTAACAGTGCTACATAATCTGTCTAATTAATTCTTCTGGATTGCAGTTAAGAGAAGCATGCAGATGTTTTACCTTCCATATAAATCTGCTTTACATATACTGCATGTGCAGCAGGATCAGGGCTAGTCATCATTTAATAGAAATCTATAGAAAGTTTACACTTTTACAAAAATCTTTTTTTCAGTCTTTTGTTGCAAACTGGTCAGCGAAAATCACTTAAGTGTAGTCCTGTGATAAGACTTTTAAAGAGACCAGCTGTAAGCACTATAAATACAGAGTGCTAAAAAAGATGAGCAGAAAACTGCTTGAAATGCTTTGCTGTGCTACCATTTGTTTCCTCTAAAGGAAAGCAAATAACCTGTGTTACTTTCCACTAAGTGGCCTCACATGGAGGAAAACTGCAGTTGCTGTCAAAGAATTTTAGGACAACAGAAGTTTAATTAGTTTCTCTTACATATAATCTCATAAGTTGTTTGAGAATTCTGAAAAATAGTTTTTCTGCAGAATAAAAATTGTGTGCCATCATAAGCTTTGAGAACTAAAATGTTTATCAGCATAACATTGAACCATGTAAAAATTTATCATATAACCACAACCCCCCCCTATATTTCTGTCATAACTACAATTATTATAATCCTCCCCTTGCTTTTTGCTGAAACAAAGAAACAATAAATGCAACATAAGTGTGCAGGTTTCATAATTTTATTAAATACTTTAAACCTAAATGTAATGTAGTGCAAACAAGATCTGGACTAGTCAAAAACAACAGGTTAGGAGATTTATTAAAAGAAACGTTTTTGCTTGACTTAAACAATTGCTCTATTATTAACCCAAAACAGTGTTTAATAAAGACGCCTGGCAGAATTTAGAGAGAATTTAGAGAATTTTAAACAAATATTGAACAAGACATGAACCTGCAAATCTGTTTCATTTAAAACAGCATGTAAGGAGATTAAGAATGACAATCACTGTTTTAATATTTCAAAAATATAAAATAAATGATAAAATTACATCATAATCATGCAAAAAGTAAGGAATCCATAACATACTTCCTTAAATAGCTTAAAACACAAAAGGGAATAATGATGAGTTATGTTCACATGTCATAAAAACAACAAAATTTAAATTCACAGGACATTCCAATATTAACAGCAGGTCAGACAGGGTCAAATGTGTTAAAACTATAAATTAACTTTTTAAGCTAGATGTTCATGTCTGTGAGCTCTCTGACAGTGAATGATTTCATAAAGTCTCGTTTAAACATAAACACTCGCACTTTCAGAGGTGAGTGGTGAGCGTCCCGTGAGAATGATACATCTTTGTAAACAAAGAATTAAGTGTGCCATGTGCATTTACATGCTTATTAAAAATTCAATAGACATGAAATGGAAAAGCTCTCTATCAGATAAAACAGATCATTTATCTCTACCAGATAAATTAAATCTCCCCGTTAGTTCCTCTGTATCCAGTTCAGTGGACTTAGCTCATCTTACATGGCCGGTCTAAGGTTGTATGAGGCCTTGAGCAGAATTTGACTTAAGGACCCCTCTTCCTGCTACAAACATCAGCGCCACTAACGGCATTTCAACATAGATATATTAAATAAATTAAAAACAGTTATAATTGTAATTTACTAAGCTGTATTTGTGAACAAACAGAGCTCAAACTCCCAGATTAAACTCACAGCATCAGATTGTAGCTGTGGTAACATAAACAATGAAGATTGTTCTTTGAACTTTTACAAAGTAAACTTTCCAGCTCCTTAAAATCTTAAATTTAAATAATTTAAAATCTTGAAACTTTTCTATGCTGAAGCCATTAAAACAAATTTAACAGCATTGTCATTCTGAATAAACAAATGTATTGTATTTTTGTATTTCTTTGGTTTGTTTGTAAGACTCTATAGCTGTGGGTCTAAGCATTGTGGGCAATGTCTTCCAGTAACTATAAGTTCTTATAGTTACTGGATGGGGTAAATGCAACCCCATCCATTTACAATGATGGGGTTGTAAATGGAATCTACCGTTTCTGCAGTGCAAAGAGAACAAATGTAGTCTCCTTTCTGCATGACACAGTGACTAAGAACAGAAAAATACTCCCACACTCAACCACTGGCCATCCAAACACTCAGAACCTAATCATACACATCAGAGCTAATGATCTGGCCAAACAGAAATCAGAAATTCAGAAACATGAATTATCATAATTGAAAAACTGAAAGCAAATGTGCTTATCAGTGGACCAATACTGGAAGCTGGACCTGGAGATGAGATCTACAGCAGACTCAAGGATAACTTATTAAAGCAACTTATTAATGGTTCTTTTGAACCATACTAAATTAAACATTGCACTCATCAAAATGGCATGTTTGTTACTGGTTTTCTCAATTGTTGACTATACAGTGTTTTTTTATGACTGTATTTTTATGATGTAAATCACTTTGAACTGCCTTGTTGCTGAAATGTGCTGTACAGATAAACTTGATTTATTATTTGTAGAGCACATTGTAATATATTTTGGTGCAAAGCAGTTCAGTGATATATAAACCAACAACAGTAGTTCAAGTCTATTCTCTTAGCTTCAGGGAGCCAATTTAACTGGGTGATGTTCTCCATCTTCCCATTTAAAAAGGTTTACTTATAAGAAAACAAATATTATTAGTAAGGTTGATTTTAGTAATTGTTCATAATTCTTTTATATAAGCTAGAAACAGTTTTTCATATTACAATTAAACTTTCTCTTCACTTACAAATATTTATTTGTCATTAATTTTACACTTTTGTGATTGAATACAGCAACTTTTGAACATTTACAAAATCAAAACCTAAACCATGATGGTGGTAGCCTGAATGAGAGCCATTACTCAGCAGGGTTGCCAATCGGTCGGGTGTTCCCTCTGATGGCGGTGGTGTTCCCCCCACAGTCCACGTACTGATACATCTCCTCAGAAATCTGCTCTGAGTGGCCAAAGTATGTTGCTGTGATGGTCACGCTGAATAAGTGGAGAGGAATGTGGTAAAGCCAAACACACACTACAAACAGTGACCACAGACACACACTGGCCACTTTATGAAGCAAACTTGCTCAAAACTCTGCTGACACACAGGAGCCAATCACAGGACACCATCACAATGGATTTGGACAACTAGAGAGGTCGAATGTGTTACTGTTGCCAGATGTGAGCATTTCAAAAACTGCTGGTAAGGTTTTTACACACAAGTACCCCAGGTTTACAGCAAACACCCAAAGTGAATAACTGGTCAAAGAAATGCCTTGTTGGTGTGAGAGGTCAGAAAAACAGGCAGACTGCTCCTAGATTATGGAAAAAGAACAGCAGCTCAAACAACTTTGATTCTATGCTACGAAGATTTATAATAGTTCCAAAAGGAAAGAGATTCCAACCCAGGACAAGCAATACCTAATAAAGTGGCCAGCACATGTCAATTTAGAATTACATGTGAACAAGTGACACGGTCAACTTACTGAGTCATGACAACAATGTTGTGTACCTTGATGGTTTCCAGGGTGCAGTATTCACTAGAAAACATTAAATATGTTTGAAAATGGATCCCAGGTAAAGCAGTTTAATCAGAAACATTTAGTTGTTTTCAGGATAAAACACTTAAATATAAAGGTGATAGTTTCTTAGGGTTCAATATGGTCCCATTAAACCAAAGATGACTATGTGTTGTGGCAAACTACATTTCAAGGCAGGAATTAACTAGTAAGTATTTCAAAAGATACTAAAATGATACATTTCTCAACATTCCAGTGAGCTGCCAAAGAAGAGCAGCTATTCAAGAAGTTCAGAGACTCTCCTGCAGTCAACTGTGGACAAAGTTTAAGCCACTTCCTAAAAACTAACTAAAGTGACATAAAATCCTAATACTGACACTATTGCTCCACTACATCTCTGGAGGTTAATTTCTGTGACATAGCATGAAATAAAAAAATTAACACTTACTACATGTAGTTTAACTCATCTCCAATGACAGTGGGGACCATATAATCAATCTGAAAACATAAACAGACAGGTTGTTCCAATGGGTCTATGGAAGAAGTGAATGTGCAGACAGAGGAGGAAGACGTTGTACCTGTTTCATGTTCAGAGGATTTATAGTGATGACGTTACTGATGCGAGAGTTACCAATGACCGTCCTGGCAAACTGCACCTGTGCTGTGATGTTGGCCACTTCCACTGAATAATAATTATTGTTGGTGATGTTCAGAGTGTTCTGTGAGGACGACCAGCAAGAGGAGAGATGCATCAGTGCTATTTTTAGTTTACTGCTCTTATTTAAAGGGCCAGTATTATGTTCCAGGCACACAGTGCCATTTTACAGCACAATCGAGTAACTATCATTATCTTCAATCAAACATGACAAAAGAAATTTGACTTCACTATTTAACGCCTTGAAATTCGGCCTCTGTCTCTTTAAGAAGCTCAGGCTATGAAACCCCACCTTCAGGAAGTCATCACAACAGCATTTCTCTACCAAGCTTTTAACACCGTTCTTAAGAGTGTTTCACTGAAAAGTAGATCCTATAATGAGTTCTCAACCTAATTTCCTGCAGATTCTGGTCATTCAGAAGTTAAAAATCTATGTTGCTTGCTTTACTCGGCAGGAAATCATCAGCTAAAAGGCTGTTGAAAGGTTTTTAATTTTTTCTCTCCTTACATTTGTCACTTGATTTCTCATCTGCACATTTTTATGTCTACAATGACTAAAATAATCTAAAATACAAAGTCAGACAGTAAATAAGAAAAGCAACACAAATACAGATGAAAGAGACATGAAGAATTTGAAAATAAAAGTGGAAGCTTGTGAAGACAGCTTGTACTTGTCAAATAAATTACTGTCAGTCTTTGTATTGTATTAAAACAGTGTTCAAAGTTTGAATAGGGAATTTCTTAAAGAGAACTTTACTTGAAGGACACAAGTTGTTTATTCAGGATAAAGTGAACGACTTCAGGTCATTAGAGAATTTTGATCAGAGTGTTAAAGGATCAATCTCATCAAGGCCTGTCATTACGCAATAAATCAATTAATCACATGATAAATTAAAACATAGTCAATAATTTCCATTTGCACAACTTATTGTTTTTCTCTTTTCTCTCTTTCTACCAAAAACTGGATTACAAAAGTCTTCAGTGTAGTGCTTTGGTCTCAGGTAGGTCTTTTCTGAAGAACAGTTTTGTTTATAGAGTCCATAATTCATTTGTTGTTTCTGTTGTTTGGTTTATTTTGGATATTTAAATGTCTTCCAGTTCCAGTTTTAAATGTTCATTAGAAAATGTATTGATCTTTGAGAATGCGTTATTGCATTGTTATGCCAATACTTGAAAATGGTTTCAAAACAAAAATTTAATCATTTATCGCAAATAACTGACAATTACCATTTATCATCCAGCACAATTTGTTATGATGGAAGGCTTAGTGTTATGTATTTTTCAGGTACACAAAGCCATTTTAGAGCACAATCAAATAACTATGTTAACTTAAGCTGTAAAAATGCTCTATATGTCAAACATAACTCTTGACTTCACATTTTGATGCCTTGAAATTGGTCTCTGTCTCTTTAAATAGCTTCCGCTCAACACAACAATGTTTGTCCATGATTCTGTTAGGAGCGCTGGGCTGAGAAGTAGTTCATATGATGAGCTCAGCAGACTCAGTTCCACCAGATGTTGGTAAAATTCTCTCATTATTCTGGCATTTAGGAAACTGAAAAAATTTGACCTAAAACAGGAAAAGTTTATTTTGATTTCACGTCAGACATTGTGAAAAAATACATATGTGTGTTTTTAATATATATTCTTTTAAATCCAACATGTAGATCTCTAAGATAACATGAGATCTACATGTCTCATATAGATGTACATGTTGTGTACATCTATATGAGACATGTCTCATGTAGAAGCCTCTAAGGACACTTCTGGACACTTTAACCTTTGCTTAGTTCCACTATTCAGTCTTCATACAAAAAAATAATATTGTAATATTGTTTACATTACTAAATTGTCTTGAAAAATTATTCTAAAATCTGAACTTTTTCACCTAAGGTCTACAAACGTAAATGTATTTTTTGGGGCGAGGGGAGGGATTTGATTGGCATTTGTGTCACTGTATTGTATACCTCTTTCACTCGGATATTCTTACTTACATAAGTCATATTACTTATTGATATTCTGCATATGTAATATAAATATTTAGTTACGCTAAACCTCTGTGCATGTAGGACACCAGTGTAGAAAGCCCAGATAACAGGAATAATGATGCTAATGATTATTCAAGTTTTGTAACAATGAACCATGCTGTTCCTCCTTGTGGTGGAACTCCCATGACTATCAATCAAATGCACAGAAAAGTAAACTTGAGCCTACCTACAGATGTGCCACAACTAACTGGATCAGTAAGTATAAAAATGTTAAATACATTTGATAAATAACAGTAGCAGGAGGATTCTGCTGTTGTTACAATTGGAAGTTTATTCTGATTTGTAGCTTTTGACAGATCTGTTCCCCTGTTTGTGCTAAGGAAAACAGTAGTCAACTGATATTAGAGCAGCTTTGTATGTCTTAGGCACAATTAAATAAAATAAAGCAAAGCATCCCAATACTGCTACTATAAAAGAATAGGAAGGGGAGAGGAGCACTCGAAACTCACCGTGATGTTGAGATAGACAATGTGCTGATCCAGGTCATAGCTGACATAAACAGACTTGACTCCCACATTGGATACATCAATGGACCGAGGGAAGAGGAAGAAAACAGCCAGACTGGACAGCAACAGGCAGAGCACCACTGATGCGCTTACATACAACTTCCTGACAAGGATCAGGAAAATGATTAGAAAAAGTTGGAAAATTTACATCAGCACTATATTTGTGTGTTTAAGTATTGTCAATAATGTCTCCCAATAACATATAATTACCTAGTAATAAAAACAGGGAAGGTTACCCAGCGCTGCTATCACAGAACTTAGCTAGTTTTCTGGGGGAAGCCCTACGATCCATACACCTGCAGTTCCTCCATGATGTCTATAAACCTTTGGTTCAAACCTTTTAGACAAATGATGCTTTTTTTTCTTTTTGGTGAGGTGAGGAGCTTTAATTGGGGTGAAACAAAACAATGATCCGATTGCAAACCTCCTGTATATCTCTGCAAGCAAAATGATATTCGACCATCAGCTGAATTGTATCAAGCAAGGATTGGATTACCTCAATGACCCTAATCTTCTGTAAATGTTTTTGTCAAAACTGATATTATGAAAGGTTTTAACTTAAAAGTTAACTTTTCTGTAGAATTCAAGTAAATTTTTCAGTCCGGACCCTCAAGCATGAAAGAGTTTGCAGCTTATTGAACGCTCACAGGGTGAAGAAATTCTGAAACTTGCGGCGCACAAAACATGCACATGTAAAAATAGTGTGCAAATTTGGTACATTATACAATATATATATATTGATAAATCCGGATTTAGAATAATCATGGAAATGGCCCCGGCTTTTAGTTTCCTGTACTACTACTAATAATGACACATTTTATTTAAAAGACATCTATTAGGGCACAATGGGGCAACTTACAAAAAAAGGAAGAAAAAAAAAAGAGGAAGACAAAAAATTAAATAAGAAAATAAAAAAGAAAAGTTAGAGAGCAAAATCATCAAAGTGAAAGTGGTTGTTTAAACAGAGTTTTCAGGCAGGGTTTAAAAAGAGGCCGCTTGGAGTGAGTGGGGAAATCAACATGCTGTTGAAGCCGATACTGCAGTATGAAAGAATCATGTGTTGCATCAGGCCAACGTGCTATGACTTTTATTAGGACCATTTTTGCATCGCATAAGTTGGACATTTACAGAATGGAGATCATTTCTATTCACAAAGATCAATCATTTACAGACACACCCTGTATTACTGCAGCTGACAGCTCTGATCACATCAGGAAATCAGCTCAAAGCGTCAGTTTGTAATTTAGGGCACGTCTAAATGGAGACGAGATTAAGTGTATCTGCAAATGTATTTTGTTTTGTTTCGGCTGTGTGTCTACACGGATCTGGTATTTTGGGAGACCAGAAACCATCAATTTTGGAAGACAGGTATCAGAGTAGAAAAATGTCAACATGTGGTTTCAGGTTTGAGTGCCCCAGATGTGTCTTCAAAAAAAGTCTAAGAATACTTGGGTGATTTTTTTTTTTTTTTTTGCAGCAACATTTTGGCTTCAGAACTTTTGAAAAAAAATAAAAATAAATAAATAAATAAAAAAAAGTATTAATGTTTTAAGTTTTAAATATTGTGTTACAACACTAACATGTTTAACAAGAAATTAATAATGGGCAAGTTCAGGATTGGATAAATTAATAATTACAGGTGTTTTTTTTCACCATTGTCTCTGAATATGTTTCACCCCGTTATGAACATTTACATATAGACCACAAATAGTTAAACATGTAAATTTTCAAAAATAATGAATTTTTCTTAAAGAGTGTGTCCCTTTCACTATATAATATGTTTCATTCTTGAAATTGTAACACATCATTTAGTTAAGAATCATTTATGTCTCTATTGTAAAACAAAAAAAAGTTGTTTTTTTTACTCATTATTACTGACAGCATTGAAAATATTGGTAATTTTAAAAACTTCTACCAATATTTGCATTTATTGGTCTTCAATTCCCAACATGGCACAGAAAAATTTACAGTACTTAATGTTTCTGTAACAATATTTAATAAAAACATGTGTGGAATGGAACATCACACCCCGTTATTGTCCCATAACAGAGTGGAAAATCAATGTCTTCGATTCTAAAATCTGACGATTTTCATCATTGGTTGCAGGATTGCCTCTTTCAAGTCAAAGTATAGGCACAGTATTTGTCCTGGCTCTATTTGGGAAAACATGTGATATCCCTGTAGTGGATTTTCCCATGACAGGTACTCATTGTTCCCCTCACAGGAGTCAATGGGGGTACCAAGTGAAATGAAAACAGACAAATGGCAAAGACATCTGATAATGCCTCAGACTACTCTGCAACTCTATTCCATCATCTGAAATTTTTTATTTTACTTAAAATGATTACTTTTCACCCTAATTTTCACCCTGTTTGGTTCATGAACATAGGGTGGAACTTTTCTAATTAATCTACCTGTAGCTCTTTATGTGGTCAACATTTAGCTAGTTAACCTTCAACAGAATAACAAACCTTTAATGACTAAATCTAATATAATGTTTTTTAAATTCTACTGAATAAACATTTTCCACAATCTAGCCTAACAAGGTGGAACTTTAAGTTTCACTCATACAGGTTTAACATAGAAAAAGTACAGAGATAGTGACAGTTGAAGCTTACTTTGTTTTCCATGGTTGAATTCACTTCAAAACCAATTGATGTCACTTCCTTTAAATGGTTTTTATGGAATTTTAGATTTTTTGAAGGCAAAAAGTTAACATCCTAACAGGGTGGAAAGTACTGGGACATGTATAATATGAAGAAAATATCAAATAAGAAAAATAGTTTCAGTAGATTCAATTGCATATTAAAATAAGGTTTGTCCAGTCAATCAACTCATTCAAGAAAAACATAAAAAAATATATATTTTATAGCTTAAACTTCATGAGGAAGTCTATTACATTGCACTGGGGACACAATGAAATTGAACATGTCGGTCACCAAAAAGGTGTGAAAAGAACAAAATAATATTTAAAAGGCATTTCATTTATATTTGAATAATGGCAAACATCTAAATGTATAACTAAAATACTTTGTTATAAATATTTGGCACATTTTACAAAAAAGAATTGTAAGCAAAACATGGGGACATGGAATGTTGGGGCAAAAAAAGAATCACCCACTTACGTCCTTCTTGGCCGCAGTCTTTGGTCACTGTATGGAATCAATGCAACAAGTTGATTCTCCTGTCCTGGAAAACAGGACGCAAACTGTGATGTTGGACTTGTCATTGCTGTTGGCTTTAAGTTGGCTCCAATCACAACTTGATTTGATTCATCATCTTGCTTTTTTCAATATAAACTGATGTAGTCAAACACTGAAAAAGCTTCATTATCTTGCCAAGAACAGCTTACACATGGGGTGCAATATATGAAGTACATGGTCACCTCTGGGGATTCTCCCGGTGCCCTGACATGTTGGACACGTCACACTGTCTCTTCCTGTGAATTCCACGTAAGGAAACTGGGAGACGTCAGCCACACTGCCATTCTCTGTCATTCCATCTTCCACAGGAGAAGCCAAGCTGTCCTCTTTATCAATGAGGGTTGTTTCCTTAGAGGTGCAGGAAACTGAAATCCCCATAGTCACAACTGGGGAGAAACAGATCAACAAGGAATCTGTATATTAGAAGTATACCTGTAATTTCTAATTGAGGAACAAATGAATGAATATGGACTGGCGACCTGTCTAGGGTGACCCCGTCTCTGGACAGTTGACCTGCTGGACATACCACCAGCACCCCTCACAATCTCACTAAGGATAATGGTGCTAGAAAATGGATGGACAGATGGATGGGTGGATGGATGGATATCCTGTTCAATTACAATGTCTTCCCTGAGCGTCAAGGTTTCAATTGTTAAGATTAGTATCAGTTGTGAATATAAAAGTGATAGTTTATCCAAGTGGTCAAATACAATACTCAGGATATAATTTATATCATATAAAAGGTACAAAAACTGAAATATTATTGCCAGTCAAATTTTGCATTCAAACAGCTAATGGTACTGTGTTTTGCAGAAGTATGATCTGGACAATGGGTAAATAAAACAGGTTCAGACATCACTTACAGTTTATAATTTTTGTGTTTTGTTGCTGTTGTTCTCTGTTTCTAACCTTAGCTAAAACAGTTAGTTTTAGTTTACCAGCACTAGTTAACTACTAACTAGTGGCTAGTGGTAGGCTAATATTTATGTTTCAACTATTGAATGGCTTTTGTTGATTACAAAACCCTCAACTATTTTTCCCGACCGACATGCATTAGTTCGACAAACATTCCTTTAGTCGAAGAAAATAAAAATAGTGACCAAAGAGTGACTTAAAAAAAAAAAACAGTATCATTGGCTTACCTTTTAAACATTAAAAAACCCGACGTTAAAAGGCGCTTAACTGTGAACTGGCAACTTCGCATAAACTTCAACTAACAAAGCAGATTGTTAGCCAAGCTGTTGGCCGCAGAGCACACAGATACCTGAAAACATTATGAAACCATTACCTAACCAGCTTTACCAACAAGTTCACCGACAACAAATTAGTCACTGTCGCGCCCAAGTGTATTTGAAAGGACAAGCTTACCTGAACAGAGCTACTCGTATCAGCATAACCTTTAATAAAGCAGACATAAGATACCAAAACTTTTGGAGTCTTGTGCGAGACTCCAAAAGTTTCAGGATAAACGCTTTTGTTTACTTCTTCCTCATAGGTCAGGCGGGATGAACCAAACTATGGCGTATTGCTGCCCCCTTCAGTACACGCAGAAACGTTGCAATCAGATCTTTACATAGCTCTATTTATGAATACTTATGAAAATATTGTATCTCAGTAACTCAGCTCACAGGTTAAACACGTCATACAAATTAAGTCCCCACAAAGTGTTTTAATAATTTTATTTATTAATGATTCTTTAGGTTTTAAAGAATAATCAGTCATAAGAAACAATTAGACATAATAAACTAAAATCATCATTAGAATCATCAAATAACTGACTAAAGTAAAACTGAACAAGGCTGATCTAATCAAAGAAAGAGAGTGAGGAACACAATATAATAATGAAGCTAGAATCAATAAATCAAACTCCAAAACAACTAAAATAAAATAAAAAAATAAAAAAAGGACCTGACAAAACCAAAGCAAATGATCTTAATACAAGAAGATCAAACTTGTCTTTTGAGCTTACACTGGCTTCTTTTTCATTCTGGTTCAATGTGTTTCTCAGTCCGCCAATCTTTGAATGTGTGTCTAGACCTCAGGGAAAAGGTGTTCCCTTTTCTTTACTTTTAACAGGAGAAGCACTTCCAGAACACTAGGTAGTAGTGATGGGCCCGGCAACACTGATGCGTCCGTGCATGTGTCAAGCCCATATAGACCATGGGCTTGACACTTTTTTTTCATGCCCTCTGGATGAAAAAACAAACAAACAAACATGAACGCTGTATGCGCTCGGTTTTTACCTTAGAATGGCCAACTCTCTGTTATTCATCTGTCAATTTGATACAATAGAGGCTTCCGCACTTTCCATATCTGTGTCCTCTGTCACTTTTGTCAGCAGTTAAAACTGTTTAATCCGTTGATAACATGTGGTAACCTGTTTTTCCGAGCCACTTTTAAACGCAACATGAGCGCTATGACACTCGCGCTGGGTTTACACCTGTGCGGCAGTGAAGGAGACCTGCTACTGCTGTACAACGCTACGCAGGTGTGTGTTAGAATCATGGCAGCAAACCAGCAAAACGCAAAGAACTTTTCACAGTTTTTCTCCCCAAACTAACAGAATGAGTTGAGTAAAGCTATTGGATGCAGGTAAAGTTAGCTAAAGGATGACTAGCTAGCACCTTAAGCTTAACATGTAGCCTGTAGGCTACCGATGTTGTTGTCTACGACCAGCTACGTACATTCATTTTGCCCCCCAAAAAGTTGATTCCCCCACCTCCCCCTCCCAACACACGTCGTTCAACCAGACAGCTATTTGTAATCCGTAGGGGTCCCCAGAAAATGTTTGGAAACCACTGGGGGGGCCCAGGAGAAAACGTTTGGGAACTACTGGACTAGGTCATCAAATCACTACGTTGCCAGTAGGAATTTTTAATGTCCAGCAGGTGTCAGTATTCAGTGACACAGTATTGAGACAGAATCGACACAGTTTTGCCATGGGTGGAAATGATACACGACGCCTCATCTACCCATCACTACTAGGTAGCATTCTTCTTCATTTAACTGCTTACTCTCTCAGGGTTTAAGGTAGATATTCAAAATAAAAACAACACATGTAGTTAGTTCATTCAAATATGTACATATATACATATGTCAGAAAATGGATGGATGCATCCATTTTCTGACACGCTTATCCCTTATGGGGTCATGAAGGTGCTGGTATTTATCTCCAGTAGTCAACGGGTGAGAGGCGGGGTCACCCTGAACAGGTCGCCAGCCCATCGCAGGGCATATACAGATGTATAAAAACTTATGAATTGTGGATCACTTCAAAAGCTTACTGAGTTTAGACAAGTAGAATGAAGTAGAATTAACTGTCAGGCATCTGAAGAAAAAGTTTCTTATGACAGGTTCAGAGTCATAAACTATGTATGATTTGAAGAACTCAGTAGCAACCTCTGTTGGATAAAACATAACTTCTGCTTAATCTGATACTATGATGAAAGCCTTGAGTAAAAGTTTTGGTCAGAGGGTAAAATGTGTGCATATGTGTGATGTTTTCCATCTGAAACAAGCAGAGGTTTGATTTTGAATGGCCTTTCAGTGTTTTCTTTCCTGATCAGAGCTCTCACTGTCTTCTTTCTGATTCTCTTGAACACTTCAGCATTCAGTGCTCTCTGTGTCTCACCCATGTCACATGATTGTACTGTCACCACTGACCCTTTTATCCTCAAACTCACCAATAGTTTGCTTTTTTTCTTACTAAGTGAAAAGAGAACCAGTGTTTCAGGGCATTGTTCCCTTTCAGGATTAGAAAATTTGCAACCTATTCATTTTTAAGCAGCAGAGAAACATCAAAATATGATAATCAAAGTCACACACTGATATTGATATAACATATCATTACTGTTTTAGCTATCTTTCAAGCGTTGTGCTTGTCAGAGAATGCAACACAGGAGGGGAGCACAATGACTCATCGGATGAATGGTTTGCTGTTGACTTGTTCTTATTTTGTTAGAAGTGTTTTTGGTGAGAAGGAGAGATGACCATGTCCAAATTTATTAAAGCAGGGAAGTTTAGGTTCACCAACTCAAGCTAATAGTTACATGGGAGTAAGCAGAGGTTTATGCACTTGGAAAAAAAAAGTAGTGAAACAGAAAAGATTTTTACCTCTTCTGAGTTTGAAGTGGAGGCATACAATAAAAATTCAGATGTCGTATTCAAGAAGTTTGATGATGACTTTATGCTGAGAGGAAACAAGTTTCTTCTGTTTTCAACTTTCTGCAGTGAGAAAAATGAATCTGTGGTGAAGTAAATTTAACATAACTGAATCTGTGAAATCAACAATAAAAATTTAAGTTAGTATCTTCACACAAATATATGTAGCATTGAGGTCAAAAATATTTGTTCAAGATACAAGTTTTTTTTTAAAGAAAGTGAATCTTTTAAGTACTAAGAGTCTGTCTTTTTAAGTTCATCCACACAACAAAAAACAATCTTGCTATTTTTACTGTGTTTCATTCGGTGTTTCAAACACCAAATATTACCCATGAGACATCAGAGTTCCCAAGCAAAAGCAGACCAGCTGTGATTTGAAGTAGAGGCAATTTTGAGTTAGCAGTAGTCATTAAGGTGGAAATAAGTGAAAATAAATACTTTAAACAAAGAACAATCTTTTCTGATAAACAGAAATCAATTATGCAAATAGTTGCCTTAATGTTTTTAAGTAGATAGGCTGGAATATTTTTACTAGTGTGCAGAGCAAGGAGAGGCAAATAAGGACTCTGCTTGACTTACCAACTGC
Source organism: Poecilia formosa (assembly GCF_000485575.1). Lineage (NCBI taxonomy): Eukaryota > Metazoa > Chordata > Actinopteri > Cyprinodontiformes > Poeciliidae > Poecilia > Poecilia formosa. The sequence continues at coordinate 301,126 of NW_006800040.1, forward strand.
ACTGTAAAATCTAATAAAAAAATGATGCTAACTCATTTGCCAAAAAAAATTAATCAAAGTAAGCTTAAGATTAGTGAGTAAGTAAACTTAATTTATTTTAAGTAAAAAAGTACTAAATCAAGTAGTACAATTAACAAAAAAAATTCACATAACTTATTTGTCATGCTTCGTGTTAACTTAATTTTCAATGTGTGTGGGGTACTTGATACAAATGTAACCTCGTATAGAATTGAATACTTACAACTTACTCATTCTTCAAGTTCACGTAAATTAAACAAACCAATTTTCTTCATTTAGTCCTTGTCCTTCCTTTTTTTCACTTCTTTTTTTATTAAGGTTTGGCTCTGGAGGCCTTTATTTGACAGACTGGAAAGTGGTTAATGAGAGAGAGGGAAGACATACAGTGAAGGCCCTCAGGCTGGGACTTGAACCTGTGACAGCCATGTCAACAACTAAGGCCTCCATACATGGGTTGTGTTTTACTGCCACCACAGCACCGCTCAATCCCACTTCACTGAATTACTAAATTACTGAATTACTCAAATATTTGAAATACATAATTTATCCAAAAAATATTGTGTCTGATATAATATACATGTCTTCCACCTCTCTCATTACACACTTTCTCATTACACACTCTCAAATAAAGGCCATTACACCCAATAAAACCTTTATAAAAACAAAGAAGTGGGAGAGGACAAGGACTCAAGCAAGAAAATTGGCTTGTTTAATTTACCGTATTTTCCGGACTATAAGCCGCTACTTTTTTCCTAAGCTGTGAACCATATAGCTTATAGCCCGGTGCGGCTTATATGTGGATTTTTCTTCAACAACCAGGGGGCTCTTTAGCAAGAAGTGAATCATTGGAAGTCAAAATTGGAAATAAAAGAAAGCGTCCATTAAAACGGAATTAGGTTTTAATAGGGAATTGAAATCAATGTTGTTGATCGGTTAAATAGCATTGAGGGGAAAAATAAGATTTTTCGTTTTTTAAATAATAATTATGAGAATTTGAGGTATAGATATTAGAAATTAGTAGTGCAACAATAATGGATACAAGCCGTTGAAATCTAAAGAAGAAGCAGAAGAAGAAGAAAGCACCTATTTTCCCTCCTTGTTATCTTGATCTTAGCCTCTAACCGTCTTTTCCATGGTGGATATTGGGTCACATGATTGCTCTTATAGCCAAGCATCTCAAGGATCATTAGTTCAGCTCATTAGTTTCTGTTATGGTGTTGGTAGGGATCGTTCTCAATGCTGCATTCACATCTTCAATTAGACTTTCTGATGGTACTTCACTCAGCCGCTGTAGTTGGCGGCGGCTGCTGCCTCGTTCAGCTTTGATGGTTCGTTCATTACTGGGGCTACATACCCAGTCTCTGGGCGGGTAGTTGTAGTTAACTCCCCACTGTCCTGACATCCAGGCTCCTCCCCCTTGCCGTAGCATTTGTGTTGTATCTCGTCAATCTCAAGTTGTGATAGCAATTGTTGTTTACGGATGTTGGAACACTGAGCTACTAGTTGTTTAACAGTCATTCTAGACTGGGGATGTCGAACTAACCATTTTTCCCATAGTCTTTGCATGTAGCCCCTCTGGCTAGGGTTACTTGAGTAGTAGCATTTCAACAGATCTTCTGTCTTGTTCCAGTAGCCCATTTGTCATCAAGGTGCTCTGGTTCTCCAGCACCTGACGTAGACCTGGTTTGGCCAGGCGACGTCTGAGCTGGCATGTTATGCATATCAATGTCTCTCATGGTATGAGGCAGGCTATATAGCTCCAAGGTCTTGCCTAAGGACCCACACTGCATAGCTCAATTTCACTGTTGTAACTTTTTGCCCCAGCCTGGATTCGAACCCGGGTCTCGCTGTTGGACCTGATGAAACACGTAGATACAAACTGATCAAAGCTACACAAAAGCCATACAAATATTATAAGAAATAGTCTTAGTTGCTGTATACTCCTGGTGAGTGTAATCTGAACTGAATTTATTACATTTTGTAGGTGCAATGTTCACTCATCTGTGCCAGCAGTGTGGATACAGCTAACTCAGTGTGAATCGGCTGCCCCCTATAGAAGTTAACTTTTTGGTAACACTTTATTTGAAGGGGGTTGAATAAGACTGTCATGACACTTTCATAAACATGACATAACACATGTCATGAACATGAATAAGTCTTCATGAATATTTATGACTGTTGTGATAAAGCGTCATTCGGTAAATTATGACACTTTTAACACAAAGTTGACATTATTCAAAATGTCTTTGTTATGACAACTTGACATTAACCAAGAAATAATTACTGTTTAAACTTTACCTTTAATAACATAAAGTTACCTAATTTTTAAAGTGCAATCAATAATACTTTTATAACAAATTTATATCAGTAATGCTTTCTTGGTTAATGTCAAGTTGTCATAACAAAGACATTTTGAATAATGTCAACTTTGTATTAAAAATATCATAATTTACCGAATGACGCTTTATGACAACAGTCATAACTATTCATGAAGACTTATTGATATTCATGACAGGTGTTATGTCATGTTTATGACAGTGTCATGTCAGTCTTATTCAACCCCCTTCAAATAAAGTGTTACCAACTTTTTTATGTGCCAGCTTTGTGTTACTGTTAAAAATAGATCCTATTTTTAGTAGAAGTTTTGTGTGTTTCTGTTAGTTTCCCCACCCAATTAATGTATTTTGTTCTTATGACATGCTGTACAATATTTCATTCTTGTTGCTGGGTAAATTAACAGGACTTTTATAATCCTATTGAAAAATTTTGTTTCACACTTTAAATAGGGAAGGTTGTTGACCCGATTTTGACTTGGGCTTCTTTCACTGCACATACTCAGTGAGTCTCTGGAGTGATACAATGTCAGACTTGAACTACTTCCTTTGCCTGACCTGGATTCTTACTGTAAAGTCCAGTGGGTAAATAAAACATAAAATCCTTCAGATTGCAATGGCCCATATATAACAAGAGCAGTTTGTTTCTAAATTCTGTATTTCCTGTACTGCTACTAATCTGACTCAATTATAAACAAGGCAAAAATAAATAAATAAATAAATAAATAAATAAATAATACATTTTTTATTTGTAGTAAATTCAGGGATGCTTGCAAATATACTGCTTTAATTTAACAGTTTCCTGAAGTGTAATTCTGTTCCCACAATACAACTTGTGTGAATGATCTTGACATTAAACAGACTGGATTGGATTTAATCCTGAGCCCATTGCAATGCGTATCCTTTACAGCGTCTTTGCGCTCTGGTAGTGAGTCAGGTGATACATAGCTTACCAACAATCCTTATTTTGATTTTGGAATTCAATGTTTGTAGATACTACAAGACATTTTTAATACAACAGAATGATAGATAAAACTGGCATGTGTTATGTTTTTTTTCTGAGAGACTTCACCAGACAGACAGTTGTCGAGCCCAGGGGTAGCAACCATGAAAACCACATATTGCGCACTTTGCCAAATCTGTAACCCTGTGAAGTGAAATGATTCGGCATTGAACACGTGATACAAGTAAAGCAGCATGACAGGCAGTGAGAATGATTACACTAGACCTGGAAGTTCTTGTCTCTGGGAAGGAATGCAGTTGAAAGCCTCCCATTGGTAGAGCCCTGCAGATGCTGGGGGGTCGCAGGGAGTGCAGCAGGGGGTTCATGGAGTGGGGGATGGGGAGACATGGGGTAGCAGAAGCATGAGTAAAAGATGGAAACCAATCTGTATGTTCCCTCAGAACCTCGTTTTAGCTTTTGTTCTATCGAGTTAAATTAATACAACTGGTTTTAAGTTATTTTCTATGGTCTCCACAGGTCCATTTTCCTCTGTATTCCACAGAACAGCACAATGGCGTTTCAGCTCAGGTTGTTGCAGGTGTTTTTTAACACTTCCATAGCCTGGAGAGAAATCATGCAGTGTTTTTCTCTGTTTCATTCATAAGAATATTATGTGCAAACTATTTGAGAAAGCAAACATACCTTGACAGAGACATACTGTATCATTCTGAAATATTGATGGCTTTAAAAGTACTGACCATTAGGCATAAATTACCACTGCTCACTTTACACAAATGTCTTTAAAAATGCTGGAATTTAAAAAAAAAAATAAAATAAAAATTAACTTCTGACATATACTATGTTTGTTACAGTTGATACAATTGGCAATTTTTAAGTGGAGCTATAACAGCTGATGGAAAAAGCAAAACACCAACAAAAAAATAAAAGAAATGATATGGGAGCAGGTGATTGGGGGAGAAATAGCCTACAGTTTCAGCTGATCAAGCAGAATACAAAGGAGGCACTTTACCTTAGAAATTAAGGATTTAGATTTTTTTTAATATGGTTGCTTCTATATCATTTCTCACTTAGTCATCTTTATATACATTTTATACTGTTTTTGTCATTTTTAATCAAAATATCATTATTTAGATTGTATGTGTTACGACCCGGCTCGGCCAGGGGAAAGGGAAGTAACATTAAAGAAACCTAGATGTTGAGGTTTAACAACTTAGAGGTTTATTGTTTGGGTTTTGACAAAAATAAAAAGGTAAAAATTGACAATAATCAAAATGTAGGGACTTACAACAAAATGTACTAAATAAAACAAAAATCCACAAAACAATCAGAGTTGTAAACCAAAGATCTTAACCAAACAAAAATGGACTTAAAGTCCAGGATAAACAAAACAAACTACAAATCTCTAACAGAGATACAAAGGTCCCCCACAGGGACAAGATAAGTTACACAAGCTAACAAAGCAAGTTTACAGCAGTAAGCAAACACCCAACAAAGTGGCAGGCTGTCTGAACAAAGAAACAGCCACGCCTTCTCCTTGGAAGTCCTTGGTTTTAAAAGGGAGGCCTCAACAGCGATTGGTGGAGCCGGCAATTGATGACCCAATCACGGTAGGCCTCAGGGTGTGGCACAGGACAAGCAGGGCAGCACCCACTTCCAGGTGAAGTCAGTCTGATTAGCCACTGCAAAAAACCCAAATAAACACAGAAAAGACCACTGGCCGTAACAGTATGAAACTGTCATTGTAACATTGTTACTGTTGCTCTTTCCTTTTATAGGAAGAGAACCATGTAAACAGCAAAAAATAAGTAAATAATCTCATTTAGGAGAACAAAAGGAAGAAGTGTCTGAACTTTAAAAGACCCTAAAAAGATAAAATCAATGTTGTTTAATACCAAACTGTAAAAATTCAAGGTTTTTCAGAGGATTTGTGTAATGAGAGAAAATAACTTTGATGATGACAGAGGTTGAAGTGTAGGTCAGATTCTGTAAAAGTCTTTTCAACACTGCAGATCTGATCTGATAACCTGAACAGTCATATATTGGACCACCCGACTTCCAATGTTGACAGAATATTTAGACATATTTCACGAAACTGACAATCAAGGGTATGACCCTGAGGTGACCTTAACATACTCTATAAAATCTATTACATAAACAAGTTATGAATATGCATTTCATAATTTAACATAGTGATTAAATGCATATTTAAATGAATATTTAATCAGTATGTTAAAAAGTAAAATATAAGTACATCATTAATACCAGGTAACCACTGTATTCTTTAGAAGAAATTATGCAAGATTGTACACTTAGTCATCACAGAATTGATAAACAAAGAATTGCCGACAACCATGTTTAGTGCCTTGTGTTCTAGAATAACCCTAATTTTAAAGACAAAGAATAGAAAAAGGTTATTTTTTTTTGCACATTGTTACTGTAAGGCGGTGGGAGTGTAATCAAAATCGACAGTGTTGCTTTGATTTTTTCATGCATGTTTTAGAAATCCTTGAATCTCCTGTTGAGGCAGCTAACCAGATCNATCTATTTTCACTTATATCTTTATATTTCCTCCAATCAGCATCTTTAAACCTCCATCTTCCTTGACTGTTTACCTGTTCTTTTTCCGTATCTATCTCAACTTCAGTAAATATTGGATAATGATCACTGCCTATTGTACTATTTTTATTTATTTTCCATTTACAACTATCTGCCATACCTTGCGATACTAGAGTGAGATCAATGGCAGATTCCTTACCACTAATCATATCCAACCGAGTTCCTTCCCCATTATTTAATACTACCAATTCTTTTTCCTCAATTATTCCTTCTAAAATTCCCCCGTTATAATCATCTTGTGTTCTAGAATAACCCTAATTTTAAAGACAAAGAATAGAAAAAGGTTATTTTTGCACATTGTTACTGTAAGGAGGTGGGAGTGTAATCAAAATCGACAGTGTTGCTTTGATTTTTTCATGCATGTTTTAGAAATCCTTGAATCTCCTGTTGAGGCAGCTAACCAGATCTGTGACCTCATGGTGGCTGATGGATGCTGCAGCAGCTGTAGGACTGAGGGATCTTGTCAAGGTGGAGGAGTTCTATTAAGACCTTTTTAGTCTGTGGGACTCTGGAAGCAGCAAATTGGTACTAGCAGTCTAAGTGGAATGTGTCTCGGGTGGTCTCTGGGGCAAAAACTTGGACGTGGAAGTAGTTGAGAGAGGCCATGTAGAACAACTTTCATATGGTTTTGAGGAGATAGTGGGGATGGTGTGCTGCTGACCTTGACTTGGGAAATCCTGGAGTGGTGTGGAGGATATCACCCAGTGAGGAAGAGAAATCTGGGGACTTGAGTTAAGCAAAGGTGATTAAAAAGCTTCTTATTGGCAAGGCCCAGAGTATTTGAAATTTTCCTTAAGGCTTTGCATGTTGTGGGTTGTATTGATAGAAATACCTCTGCAACATTGGCTGGACATAGCAGGCAGTTCCCCCTATTTAAAAGGGGGGCTACAAGGTATGTTCCAATGAAAGGGGGGTCACAATCTTAAAATTCAAGATAGTGGAGTCTCAGACTTAGGGGGAACAGTGCAATTTTCATGCTGGACCAGCTCCATGCCCTTAGCAGGATCCTTTGTCCAATCAGTTTACATGTATTGTCTGGACTGGAAGAAGGTGTTTGACCGTGTCCGTCAGAGGGAACTGTGGGGGTTAATTTGGGAGTAAGGGGAACCAGGACACTTGATACAGGCTGTTAAGTCTCTGAACAATTGTTTCAGAGCTTGGTCTGCATTGCTAGCACTAAGTCTTCTTTCTGGTTATAATTGAACTCCACGAAGGTTTCCCTTTGTCACTGATTCTGTTCACCTGGACAGGATTTCTAAGGATAGCTATGGTGTTGAAGGGATCTGGTGTCATGATTTGTGTATTATTAAAGGTGAGAATACAAGTACCCATGAGGAACACCAGGAGGGCGGCCTGGAGGCACACTGGAGCCACGAGGACAACCACGAGTGCCGACAGACTGCACGGGTAAGTTTTTCGCTGGTTCGGTCTCAGGCATGCTAGTCACTGGTGCAGGTTCCTGAAGGGTAGGCCAGATGGAGGCTAGGCTTGGACGGAGTACTGGGGAGCTTGGACACAGCACTGGGGAAAGCAGGAGGCCCACTTACTGTAGCTGGAGGCCCAATTACTGGGGCTGGAGCTGCTGGAGCTGCTCTCAGTGGACTCTGAGACTTTAACAGGGCCTCAGAGTCCCTGAAGAAGATGGAGACGAGGAGGCTGTGGGTGTGGTGGATTGTTTCTTGTGAATGAACGAATCATAGAGTTCAAAAACTATTTCTAACATGAATGAGTAATTTTTAAACTGATCAAAATGTTAAAATTCCTCCTTTGAAACTAAGTTAAGAAACAAGGGACAGATGGGGGCAATCGTGGGGAAGACATGACAACACAGAAACCAATTAACACAGAGAAAACCAAAATCCTCACACCAGTTTGGTGGCTTCACTATTGGGTCTCTGCTTTTTGCAGATGATGTGGTTCTATTGACTTCATTTTTTTTTTCCTTTACTCATGTCTTAGCATTCCATGCATACAATATGAGGAAGCTTACTACCTCCATGTGCCAGTTTAGATATTGGTCTACAATATATCAGTTACATGACTCATTTTGTGAAGTCTTGCCCCAAATGGAGGAATTTGCATATCTCAGGGTCTTTTTCACAAGTGATGGAAAAACAGAGTGAAAATTGACAGGCAGATTGAAACAGCATCTGGAGTGATGCAAGCACTGTACTGGTTGATCTGTGGTGGAGACCAGAGAGCTGCCCCAAAAGGTGAAGCTGTTGATATGCTGGTCAATCTGCGGCACATTTCTGCCTTCAGGTCACAACCTCTGGCTAGTGGCCAAAAGAACAAGACAGTGGACACAAGCAGACAAAATTAGTTTCCTCCGCAAGGTGTCTGGGCTACCTTTCTATCTATCTCTCTCTGTCTGTCTGTCTGTTGAGTAGTTGTTTTTCAAATAAAATTTTTTTTCATATTTTTATGTGTATAGGTACAACTAAACAATTACAGTATTGTGAAAAAGTTTTCTGTCACTAATTTCAGAAAGTGAAAGTCTTCACATTGATTTATTGTATACAGTGAAATATTTCAGGCCTTTATTTCTTCAAATTAAGCCTGAGCAATGATAGTGCTGCCATTTTAAGAGACATCTCTGGCAACTTTGAAAATCCCCTCCACATTGACCTTACTTTATCGTAGAAGCATGAATATTGGTACACTGGGTGCCAGAGAGTTCTATAGAACCCATGCTCTACATCAAGAAGAAAGTTGACCGTCTTGGATTGAAGTTCCGATTTTGACCCAATTTGGGTGTTTGTAGGCTCTGCATTTGATCGAAATCCTCCTTCAGAGTTTGATCAATCAGTTTCAACCTTGGCTGGTTTGCTCATAAGGCATCGCTGAATAAACATCATCAAAATGGTGAGTTTTTGATAAATCATTGTACCCTTACTGCTTGCAGCTTTAATTTTAAATATTATGACTTAAAGATAATAAAAATAAGTTTCAGTGTCTCTGGAAATTTTAATCGTACATAACATCAATAAAAAAGAACATTTTAAATATAAATGTCAGGCTTCTGAAAAGTATGTTCATTTGGCGCTATAAACTGGATGAAATTTAATTGAATTATATGAACTCAAATACCAGATCCAGATAGCAGAATAGAATAGAATAGAATGAATTTTATTATCATTTTACAAGTGTACAATGAAATTAAAAGCCCCTTTTCCGGTGCAGACATATACATTAAAAAGAAGTGCACGTAAAATGTATATATACAAAAATTTACCAAATTTAAAAATACAGAATAAATATATAAATAAATATAAAATATATATAAATATTGCACAGAGGTAGTGTTGTTGCACAGTGTAAATATTGCACAGTAAATATCACAAGTGGTTACAGTGTAGGTAGGTACCAGGGGAAGGTGGGGGGGAGGGGAATAAGTCAGTGCATGTGTGAATTTAGGATTGTTACAGCTTTTGGGAAGAAACTGTTTTTGAATCTGTTTGTCCTTGTCCTAACAAACTAGACACGAGTGACACGCTAAACAAACCCCCACCAATCCCCCAACATATACACCAGTTAAGGTTATAGCCCAAGTCTGTAACTTCAAATTACAGCTCATAATCGCCTCCCATAGACAGACAGTGTAGGCATATCATACATTTTCTGACTCTTTAGAGTCTGTTGAGTATTTTAGTCGTTAACTCTTGTGTCCCTGATGTCCCTGGATACCACTGGGATGAAAAAAACGTATCTAGTTTGATCAAAAGGTGTGGAAAAATGTGTATTATTTTTGGTTTGTTGTGACCTCTAATGACCCCTGTGTTGGTCAGAGAAACTCAAAACATGGCTTAAATGAAAGCCAAGAGTGTCCCCTTTAAAATGATACCAAATATTGCATTATAGACCTTTGACAAATGCCCATACCATGACCGTAAACCAGAGATACACCAGTCTCAAAAAACAGAATTTATCCAAAGGAGTCGTTTACTTCATGGGATGATAACTATGACTCAGCTACCATTTCGGAAGGGCTATCATACCAAAATATTAACTAGAGATATGCATCTTTTCAAGAAATATTGACAGACTTTGCCACCCTGAAATGGACAAAAAAAATGGTCTGGCCCATGGACTATAAAGCACCTTTTGCTTCCACTTAGCTTTTTATGAATATGTGTAACAGGGCGGCCGTTTGCGGTTGGATTTTACGGTGCAGAAGATTACGAGAGGTAGAGTCAGGTGGAAACAGTAGTTGGTTTATTCTCCTCACAGCATCAACACACACTCAATAACAATCCATCCCCCACACAGGTGAAACTACAGGCTTAAATAGTCTCAGCTGTGTTGGACCCAACCACCTCTAATTCACAGGGGGATCTCACTTAAATCTCCACCTATTTAAATAAAATACACTTTATTAAATATAAACATTTAAATTTACTTTTTATAAATATTTTATATTTTATCTTACACCAAATGAAACACCACAAAAAACCCATAAACAATTATCTCCCCACACTTTTCAATGGCCTCTCCCGGAACCTATAAATGGTGTCTGGACCCCCAGGGTAGTATTTGTCCAAACACCCTGGAGAGGACACAGAAAAGAGGTGAGTCACTCAATATCAGCACTCCACACCTAACAGATTATGCACAAACATTTGCTCAATTTTACCCACCAGTAGCTCATTGCTCTGAGTAACAGTAATCCTCCCTCCACAGGCAACCACCTCACTTTCCAATGAGGAGCAGCTGTGCAAAGCCCAGAACAAAAGGCTACATGCTAATTACTAAAATATTCAATAAATACAATTAAAACTTCTCATGTGCAAATTATTTATGTGCAAATCTCTGCTTAAAGTGCAGTGCTAAATAAAGTGCTTGTTAATAAAGTGCAAAAAGTGCTTTTAAAGTGCTATACAGTGACTTAAATAAAAATAGACCCAGTAATTAAGCTCTCTTCATTACAATATGCTTGGCTATTCATGAAAAGCCAAGCATATTGGCTTTTTATGATTGTTCCTTGAGAGGCTGAACAACCAGCCTCTCAAGGAATGATAACTTTGGCTTATGAAGGGTGTCATTGAATGTCTTCTGGACATCTGTCCAATTAGCAGTCTTACCTGAGGCTCAGGAAACATTTGAGGTGTTTTGGGATAATTCAATTTTTAGGATTTGACATCAAGTGTTTTCAATATTTACCTTTTTCTTAATATTTACATATTCTGAGACAATGAATTTTGGCTTTGCATTAAGCCATGATGGTCTAATTTACAAGAAATGAAGGCTTGACATATGTACCTCTGTGTGATGAGTCTATATGTGAGTTTCACTTTCTGTAATGAGTAATAATAAAACCTTTTTCAAGAAAGTTGAAATTATGTTCTATTCTATTCTATTCTATTCTATTCTATTCTATTCTATTCTATTCTATTCTATTCTCCTTGTACTTTGATTCATTCATTGATTCATTTGATTCTTACTTTTGGGATTCATCTGCAAATTTTATGTTCAGATTTTCCTTATGTTAAAAACAACTAACCAAGCACACAACCCTGTTCAATATGACAAAGTTGAAAATGTTTTCCAGTGGGGATTGACTGTAATCTAGAGACAAAAAGCAATGTTTAGGCAAAACTGAGAATAATGGTACTTATCTTGCAGATGAGGTTGATCTACAGGACTCTGGCATAGTTATTATTATTGTCCAGATGGATGAATACTTTTTGCAGAATTGATTATATTGGACCGTCTATGGAGCAGCTGGTGTTATCACACCAACAAACAGTACAAACCCAACAGTGTAAAGAGGCTGGATGAGATTTGTGATCTAACAAGCCACTCATAGCACTTCAGAGTTATAGAGGCCAATGGTGCCGGGGACTAGCTCTTCAGGAAGGGCATGACATGATTTATTTTTCTGCTACCGGTATGATTCTGAAAGTTTTAAAAAGTACAGAGAGGTAAGGGAGAAATTAATGTTTCAGTTGTCATCTGCTAATGTTTTCTTCCAATAATTTAGCCGCATCCTGGGGTATGGACTTGAAGCTTTTTGCTGGTCGATCCTTTTTAAAGTTTTAAAATGTCAACCAAGTTGATGAAAAAACTTGGGAGAAGCAAATTTTTGCCTTTGATGCAAAACATCCTGAACAGTTGCTCAACCTTTTACGAAAAGAAGCATTCATCCTAAATGAAGTGTTTTTCACTACATATTGCTACTTTATGTGAAAAGCATTTAAAATGTCATCTGCAAACAGGAACATTTGCCACAGCAGTGTTAAACTCTATATGAAGCTTTGCGTTTTGGGAATCTTGACAGTAGTAAAAATGTAAAAATATGAGAAAAAATTTTTAAGATTTGTTTAAGATGCAATCTATCTTTATTTCTGTCTTTCATTCTCAAACAAATCCCTTCCTACACCTTAGCTTGCCGAACAGCTTCACTGGGTCTATTGAAAGGGCATGAGAGACAAGGGAGAGAGGGAGGGATGAGAGGATGGGCATGTGTGTATGTGTCTGTGTGCAGGAGAGAGAGAACGACAGAGAGGGAGATGCTGCATCAGCCCGGCATGCAGCAGCAGTAGCAGGCTGTGCTTTGGGATCCATTGTTCCATGTTTTTCCACAGCCGGAGCGTATTCCTTCCCATTCAAACACCAGGGCAGAACAAGCAAAGAGAAGGACAGAAACATTAAGGGATCTCAGCTTTGTCTGGCCAGGATTATTTCTATTTGGGAACATTGTTGTGGACAAAGGAGGAACCACACTTCAGCTCTTTGCTGTTGTCCAGGCTTGCAATTGACTGCATTAGGAAGTACGAGCTGGCAGCGTGGTGGCCATGGGGCTGCCTGGCGGAGCTCGACTTGTGCTGGGGGTTTTAAAACAACCAGCGTGCCTCTTCATCTGGAGGTCATCGCTGCTCTTTTTCTCCATGTGGGCACTTGATGCACAAACCACTGTAGAAACTAAACCCTTATACATCTGGCAAACAGGTATGCCCCTTTTTCTTTTATCACCTTCTGGAAATGGGAATTCCCAGTTCTTTGATGAATGTCCCATCTGCTACCCTGTTTTAATGATGTGACAATGCTAAAATGTTTGTGCATAGCAAAGTGAAATGAAGGAGATTCTCTGTGTTCTTGTACAATTCACTTCATTACAGGCAATTAATTGATCCTGCACTTTGTAGCATTACTTCTGTGGATAAACTGTACCTTCATTTACAGCTGAAGTTTACTGCTGAATGTGGGAAAAGGTAATGCACTGGAGCCATCTTGTTGTAATTTAATGTGTTAACATATTTACTGCAGTCTCAGAAGGGAATGTCTCTTGACCCCCAAATGGCTGGTGAAGGTGTCAGTTGTGCTTCTTACTCTTTGGTTCTGCCTTCGTTTGAATGAATCCAGGCAGCTGGGACTCCTCAGCTGCCTTATGCTTCTTTTTGACTCATTTATCACAGTCTTTTGTGTTAATAAGAAATTGTTCATGCACAATAGGGGCGTGTGGCTCTTTTCTAGGTAGGTTAAGAGAGTGTAACCTATAACACAAACAGTCCATTGGATTTTATTGTTGAACAGGCAGAAGTTTTATATTTGTTAAAATCATTTCTATTCAGTTAATTTATAAATCACCTTGACATAAACTGTAATGTTTATGGTAATGTAAGTTCGGAGCTTCCCACTGAAGGCAGTAGAATACGAGAGTCTTTCTGCTTGTGGTGTTTTGGGTGGTGCCGGCTGAGTCTCATTCAGTGTGAGAGAGCAGCACATGGTCAGGAGGACAATACTGATGCATGGTCCAGTGATCAGAGTGAATGAGGAGGCAGAGGGGAGGAGGCCAGAGGGACAATCATGGGAGCAGGAGTGAGGGTATGGATCTATTGATCTATTGGGATTGAAGTGCTCTTTTGGTGCAGCTGGAGATCAATGTTCTCTTTCTGTAGTGTTTAATCTTCTACTTTCTCTTCATCTTTGTATGAGTTTCACTGGGGTTCTGTTATCCAATCTCCTCCCCCCAAGCCCCCCCAAAAAAACAACTAAGAATGGGCTGATCAATCGAAATGGTCCAGGAAGTGCCTGTCAACCTATGGGATCAATGATAACTTTCTTCCATATTAAATCTACAGCTCTGGCTTGTTTTAAAAAGCAGTAAAATGAACGTGTGGATTTACTCTGAGATGCTTCTGCTATCAATATAAATATAATTATTCTCAACTTTTAGCATACTTTACATCAGTTACTAATGTATTTTATTTTGCTTTATAAGTTTAATGTTGAAAATATTTATATCTTTGGGACAAGCCCAGTATTCAGCCAGTGGCCCACTGTCCTCTTTTAAGCTTGTGCTGTTGGTCTAAGACGATACCACCCATAATTCTACAACACTTGTGAAAAATACTTTTTATTCCAATCAGTTAATCAAAATTCAAAGCCTTTGTTGTCCTCATACATGTACACAAGGAAAGTAGAACAACTGCCACTGAACAGTGGCACAATCAGTAAGATTCTGAAGCAACTGTCAAGAAAAATCAACCAAGTACGACAAAGCATAGTTTCCTGATTTTACTGATGTCATGGTGATGATTTAAATATTATGAAGCTATTGTTTCAGATACTGAATTAGAATTTTATGTGCTCTTCTGTTGACATTTCACTATCAGTATTCAGGTAGAAAAGCAGTTATTTAGATTTCTGCTAAATGCGAATCCTACCAGGGACAAAGGTGTTGAAATCATTTGCTCTACCTTTGCAGGTTCCAAAGCCAGCATTTCAATATTAGAAGTTTAATGTAATTTTAAATAAAAAAACAAAAATCTTTCACAAAGCAGAGAAAAGGAAATAATGTGATTAGTATTCAATAAAATAATCAACTGATAACATTTTGTTTTTGATAACATATGATTATTTCTGTTACGGTCATCGCATTTGTTGTATTTATTGTTCACACCCGGTAGAAGGAAAAGCCTCTCCTGGTATTATGTGCTCTACCTCCCACTGTGTTAAAGCAGGGGAAGAGATTAGGGATCGAGAAACCAGAGCAGATTGGCCAGACAAAGTTAACCTAGATACAGTATAGACATGTTTATATGTTTCCTCTTGCTTTACTGCATTGGCTCTTAGCTTACCGATGGCTGCTTGGTTGACTGTCAGAAGAGAGCAGCAGCAGCATTATTCAGAACAGCAGTGAAGCATTTTGGAAAGCATGTGTATTTTTGTCATATTTAAGTCTCAGATCACTTTTACTTTGACACAATGTAATGTAGATTTTGTTGTCCAAAATATCCCACAGGATTAATTTGGTGCTTTCTTGTAGTGTAAATCCTAGTTCACATGACAGGATTTTTATGCTGATTTTGTCCCGATTTTGCTTTTTGACAATCTTAGAACACATTCTATGATTGCTGCTTTAGATCATCGTAAGCGATAATTCTACCATGTGTGGTGTGATAAGACTGATCGGGTCCGGTTGTATGGAGATAAAACAGTCTCAATATTCACAAATGCAGAGAACAAGATTCACAATTGTGCTAGCATAGCTCTGTAGCATAGCTCACTCACTTAAGTCGCTAGCTTGTGTTGATTGTTGCACAATTAAATCATCCATCCATTTTCTTACACCCTTATCCCATTGGGGTCAGGAAGAGTGCTGGTGCCTATCTCCAACTGTCAAAGGGCAAGAGATGGGGTACACCACGGACAGGTCGCCAGTCCACCACAGTTAAATTAAATCAACTAATATTAAGAATCAGAACAATGGAACATGTAGCTAAATATGTTAAGATAAGTAGTTAAGTTACCCCTTTGCTGTCACAGACAAAAGCAAGGTTGCGTTAACTGTCCTTCCTCATGGCTATAGCGCTGTTGGAATGGGTTAATGTGATTGGTTACCCCAACATGGGGCCTGGTCATATGATTGGATGAAACAAGGAAGCTATCTGATTAGTTGCCTATTATTCCCTGTAAAAAAACAAACAAACAAACAAAAAAAGCCATTTGTGGATTGAGTCGTCATGGGAGTCTCAAAATTCACACACAAGTGTAGCGCAACTCACAGGGCAGAAGAAGCTTGTAAATCAAATATATTTTTGTTTGCATCAAAAATGCAAGTGTGAATCTTGTCCTGTGCATTCATGAATATTGAGATGTTTTAGCTCCACAGAGAACTGTCTAGTTGATATTTGGAAACAGCGTGAATGTATTCAACATTTTGCGCAAGGAATAACAGAAATGACAAGGAGTGACTATGTGACAGGATAGTGTGAGGCAGAAAATCTGTGAAACAAATCAAGCTCCTCTGCTTCTCCCAGTGGTGGAATTGGCATCTGGAGGAATACACCACTCCCAGTCAAAAACAACCAGAGCAAGGAGGAGCATCAACTCATGTATATGCTGCTCAATGTGCTCATGCTAACTAGCCTTAGAATTCACCATAGGCTTTGTTCTGGGGAACTAGCTGTGGCGTAGCACAGAGCAAGGGGGTGTATGTGAGCCACAAATACACAAACATGATTAACAGCGGTATGACCTTCCTCATTGGCTAAAATGAAGCAGAATGCTATTCATCCCGAAAAAGAATGTACATTCTATTGCCTCCCTGTCAATTGGTAGGTTACAGGACCGCCATATGAACAGGTCAGTAAATAAATTAAGCCGTGCAGCTCATACAGAGCGCTGTATGAGCTCATAGGACTGATCTGGGCTATAAGATCAGTCCTTATAGCCCAGAGACTCGGCAAAGGAGAGGCTACACTGAACATCAGACCACAGTTCACAGTAGCGACAACTGTTAATACAAACGTCTGACATAAAAACTGCCATACTATCCCTAGGTCAGCTAGCAGTAGTGATCTGATATTACAGATTTCCATTCCGCTCCAATTCTGAGATCTAATGCTGATACTTTGTGCAAAAACACTTAATTTGCCTGTTAAATCTAAAAAAAAAGTGTTGTACTTGAAATCTTGACTTCATAAAAAGAACACACATCACTTTAATGTATTCATTTAAAACTCAGAAGTACATTGACTTAGCAGCCCCATAGCTAGGCTATTTTAGTAACAGCAGAAAATCACACAAAACTGTGAAAATGTTGCAAACTAGAAAAAGTATTGAAGTAATTACCCTACTAAGATAAATCCTTGTTTAATCATTAAGAACTTCTATAAAATGAAAGCTGAAGTAGCTCCATGTGTGACTTCTTCTATGATCTGCCATTGTATCTAGATGTGTAAGTGACTGAGCAGCAGTACGCTGCGCTTGGACATTACGTCCTTACGCATTATACACTTACCAGGTGGAAGAAAAAATAGTTCCCATCAACCCTGTCTCATTTAGGCAAGATCTCAATAATTACTTTCTAATGTGTTCCTTTTAAGATACATTGTTTAAAATGACTGAAGTGTTGCAAGTATTGATACTTGGATTTGAGAATTGATCTTAAAGCATAAAAGTCTGGTATCAGAAGTAGCAAAGAAGGAAATTGAGATATACTTTCAATCTGCACATCACTACTTAGCAGCAGAAGGAGGCAGCATCAGGCCAGGTAGAGACACGCTTTTGTTAGTGTTACTATTTATACTGCTACAGATATGAAGATCAATTAAGTTGCACTGTAAACCAAGTAATGACCAACTTTCCAATCAGAAATAGGTGCACTCTACTGGTGAAGGTTGTGCATTTCTCTATCTATTTATGATTTATTTGATGGTAAAATAGATATATTTTTTTAATAAAAACTGTCAGATAAAAAGCACGGACATTGTTTGTTGCTTCAAAATATTGTTAAATTGCTCCCATTGTTCTTTATCAGCCACCTTGTACCCATCACCTCTGTGGTCAGCGCACAGTGTGTGGATTGACCAGAACAACAAGCATCTCCACAGAGTAAACCAAAGCAGTGACCAATGGAATTAGGAGGATCTGTTCCTCTGTCCAGTAACCTGCAGAAAGAGCACACAGAGGCTGTTGGGGTCAAATAAATCCCACTACCCTTCTCTCTTTCACAACCACACATAAAATACGTGTGTTTCACTATAACTGTAATCTCTCCCCATGTTTCTGCCAAACCTAGCTTGTGTACCTATAGTCTTAAGAATTGTATTTTTTCCAATGGACACATGATATGTTACCCACATCTACGGTTCCTGATGACATTAGTTAGTATGGTTCCCGCTATGACTAAAACAGGAATACATTCTTATAAAAAATATAAACATTCAAATACCATCGCTTTCAAAGACAATCTGCCTGTCTGTTCACAAGGTTCAGGGGAAGAGCAAAGAACTCAGCATTCTTCAGTGCCAAAGCTGACTGATTCAATCTGCACCTCACCTATATGTACATACTTCTATGTAGGTGAAGTAGGGTGAAGTACTTTAGATTTATTTTCATAGTAAGGCAAAGCGCCACATCTTCACAAACTAAGATTATTTTTCACACCTGTACACACATAATAATAATGCAGCTAAAACTGTGTAAAACTTATATAGTTCATACAAAAAGATCAAGCTTCTGTTTGTTGCGTTTTTTTTTCCATGTTTCATGACATTTCATATATTTCTAGTTGTTTCTGTTGAGTGTATAAATGAAGTGTAGGCTTAGATGGAAATGTGTGGGTCAAAATTAACACAGGTTTACAATTAATGGAGCCACATTTAAATGACATTCAAAGCAAGGTGGGTTTTTGTAGGAGAAAAATCTGTTTTCCTCTCTGTTTCCAGCTATGCGTGTAGATTATTTTAAAGCCGTTGTCTTTTTAAACACCTTGCTGCTCCTTCAGCAGCATAGCTGGGGGTTGTACTATTAAAGTTAATGGAGGCAGGTGAAATTGTTTGTTTACACTAAGCTTCATCAGGTGCCAAATTGCAGCCATTATTCTGTATGGGTCTGAAGAGCCTTAGTTTAAGTGTTGTATTCTGCCTGGTGGGTTGCTCCACAGGAGAATGTGTGTGTATGTGTGCACACACAGGGCACAAACACTCAAACACACAGGTGCTGGTACCCACCACGACTCCACCAAACTCAACATGATACCTTTGTCTCTCTTCTCTGGCTGCCATCCCTAATCTCAATTAACATATTCCCATTTCTCCTCTTGCTTATTTGACAAATAAAATAACATTTTCAATTCAGCAGTCTTTTTTTATCTGAGCATGCTTACAAAAGCAGTGATACTGCAATTCATCTTGCACCAACATCTTTAGTATTTTATGCTGCTTCTTCTGTGTTACCCTCTATGCTCCTCAGTCTAACAGCCAGAGAAACACCGTTTAGCTTAACACAAACACACACAACAATAGGCTTTGTGCTGAATGTGTGTGTGTGTGTGTGTGTGTGTGTGTGTGTGTGGTGCGCCTCATTACTCCTAGTGAGCAGGCTGACAGTGGGGGAGGAGTGCTGCTGTCAGTATCCCACCTGCAGGCGTTAGACATGGAGAGGCTCAGTAATTATGCACAAGTGGAGCTTGTTCGATCCAGATACAACTCCACTGCACTGCCACCAACACGTCTGTCAGCAGAGCAGGCCAGTCAGCCCAGAAGACTTTCATAAAGTCATCTTCAAATGTACTTAGATGACTGGAAACTCTTAAAAAGAGTAGACTGTAGAATTCAGCTGTTTTCCCTGTCAATAGTTCACAGATGCACATGAACTCCGCTCATGCCCCAAGACTTTTATGGTCCAAGACCAAGTCAAGATCAAGACCGGCGCCTCGTACAATAAAATTTGAAATATGATCAAAACTGCTTCTTAAACTGATCTGAAAGACCCACAGTCTCATAAGAACACCCAGATAATATCTGAAATAAATTTAACCAATATCATTATCAATTCAAACTCTTAATTCTGCTTTGTTTCCATCTCTGTGCCACAATCCATGGAGGTCTTGTGCCATCCCTAAAAATATAACGCCCTGGGCAGTTGCCCATATCGCCCATGTCAGAAACCACCACTGTCTGCTACATTAAACATAGCAATTAAGTCAATGCCTTAACGGTAAACTATAAACTCAACTATGAACACTGACCAAGGAGCAAGAAGCAAGAAGTAAAGTAACCAAGTACAAGGCACGCTCCCTCCCTCCCGCTGCATGTAGCCAGGCAGCACAGTGCAGTAATGTCTGCCACCATGACAGGTGACAAAAACAAAGAGCAAAGAGCATGCTCTGTGTGCTCTTCCATTCTTGTGTTTTATTTATTTGCTAATTCAATGTATATAATTAAATAAAATAATAATAGCTGCTGCAGTGTATGCAGAGCATTACAAGAACAAAGAACGGCTCTCTGTGAAGATCCAGTCCTATTGTTCTTAGTAAAGAGCCATTCACAAGAATCGGATCGTTTGTGAATGTCATATCACTGTATTGCAGACTTTGGTCACAGCATTGTCCCATATATGTGACATGTCAGTCAACAACTCCGCACAATAATTCAGCGCAGTGAATGACAACATTTTTTTCATAGCAAATGCAATTTGTCCCTATACAGCAGGGGTGTCCAAAGTCAGTACTTGAGGGCCGGCATCCTGCATGTTTTAGTTCTCTCTGGTTTAACGCACCTGGATCAAATAATGGCTCATTAGAAGGTCTAAGAGGAACATTGACATGCTGAAAAGGTTGTTACTACCACCAGGGAGAGAACTAAAACATGCAGAATGCTGGCCCTCGAGGTCCGACTTTGGACACCACTGCTGTACAGCTAGCTTTGCTAACATCACGTCCAAAAAGCTCATCTTTCTTTGAGCTTCCTCTAAGTGGTGGTAAAAGTTGAACATAGTCCAACTTTTGGACTATGTTTCACTGTTTGTGAAAGCAAAGTGCTGCTGAATTTACATGTCGCTATATCCTACCATTTACAGCGAGATTCTACTACCAACGATTAGACAAACATCTTCTGTGGCTCAGAGAAAACCACTGCACACTGTGTTGGAGTGCCATGTGAGAGTGAAAGGGGGAGGCGATGTGTGACAGTAGTAACAGAAACACATAATTAGTATTATTGCTTGGATTTTAATCGGTATGTTTTGCATCTAGTGAAAAAAAAAGATGTTAGCAAATAAACTGGAAAATATGCTGGCAATTTAGTGATATTTCCGCAGTTGTGGTCTTGACCGGTCTTGAAATAAAATACCGAGTCCTCAACGCCTGAGACTGAGACCATAGATAAGTGGTCTCAAGACCAAGACCGATCTCGAGTACTGTAACACTACAACAAGCTACATATATTTATCAAGTATCTTGGCACATTTACATTTGCATTGTACTCAGCAAGTACATTTTACTATAAAGATTTTATGTGTCCTTTTCTGAGTAGAGTTCATTTAAGCCAGGGGTGTCCAAAGTCGGTCCTCGAGGGCCGGCATCCTACATGTTTTAGTTCTCTCCTTGGTGGTAATAACAACTTTCTCAACAAGTCAATGTTCTTCTTAGGCTTCTAACAAGCCATCATTTGATCCAGGTGCGTTACACCAGGGAGAGAACTAAAACACATAGGATGCCGGCCCTCGAGGACCAACTTTGGACACCCCTGATTTAAGCTATAGAGTTGTCACTGTTTTCTCAGGATTAGGAGGATCTGTAATTTAGTGTGACCTACATGGCCGATTTGTTAGGATAGTCTACTTTGCTTGAAGGCTGGTTGTGAGTCAGTCATATAATTTATTTACCATAATTTTGTTTTTTGATTATTCCTAAGAATCTTGTAACATGCATCCTTGTTTTGAGTTGATGTTATTCTCCTCAGGTGAACATTATTAAACCATGTGCTGTCTGCACCAGACAGCACATGGCTGTTGATTTCAAATAGGTATAGATTCAGGTGATGTTCAAGCTGTGCCTGGGATAAATTTTACACTACTGAGGCAAGCAGCAGCTCCATATGCTAAGGTGCCATTTTTTTCAACTGGAGCACTTGCTCCCGAAAATGTCTATTTAATCCTGGGTTCATGAGAGAGTATGGATAGTAAAGAGAGGCTAATTTTTCAGCATCACTGTGAGTCCAAGTACACATTCAAATCAAAGAAAGAAAAACTTAAAGATTTGGAATGATGGAGCCACAGTCCACAGGTAGATCTCACACAATATCCACTGAAGGGTCACAAGAGAAATCCTTACAGTTTGTTCGATTTGGTTGTACTCTTGAAATGAGTGAGCAAAGAAAGTCAAGATTAAGGCTGTTGACCGAGATCAGACTGAATGCAAAAAATTGAATGCAGTTGTTTCAAAGGATAAAGATGCATCATGTTCTTATTTTTTGTATGACAGAAAAATGGTATTGTAACAGGTTTGTGCACCTTTGAGATTCAGATGGTAAATAAAGGAGCCTCCCTGAGTTATTTCCATGGAATCACTTCTGCATTCAGCCTGAAAGAGTTTATGGGAACGAGAGAGCAGACCACAGCCAGACAGCCGAACAACTGATCCGCCTGTACAAGCTGCTATAAACACCGTCCTATTCGAGCTTTTCACAAGAAACATGCTAAGGTAATAAAACAAAATAACACAGAGACATAACACGGTCAAATTTTTCTAAAAGCAGCAACTTTGAACCTGAACAGCTGAACTAGAACTCTGACACCAGAGCTGCGCTACTGTTAAGCTACGAGGCTTGTTGTGCTTCGGAAGTAAAAAGCCCGAACCGTAACCTCCCCCGTTAGTCTGTGACACTAATGACAATAAACATTCATAATATACTTGAAAATTAGGTAAAAATTTTGTCCATTAGAATGTTTAGATACTTAAATAGCACATTTTACAAGAACAATGTCCGAGAATATTGCCTACTAGTATAAGCTAAGGTTAATGTTAGCCACAAAGTTTAAGTAAAACTCACCTTCGTATCAGTGAATGTATAACGAGGTGAACATCTAAAACCTTTCTCCAGCTGACTTGTTGGGGCTTCGGATCGATGTACAAACCTTGGCCAAGCCCTGCAAGACCCTAATGTAAAAGGCCATTTTCAATAGATCGGAAAAAATCGAGCCGCTTTTCCCCAAACGCGGAAGCTGAGGTGCAAAGAGTCCATTAACAAAAAAGCTCCCTGTTCAAAATGGCTGAATTTTACACATCTCTGATTTTCCTAATCTGTCACATCTGACATAATCAAACACAACATGACACTAAAGTTGCTAAGCAATCCGGCTAACCACATTACAGTGATTAGGGTTTCCTGTGCTTGGATTAACCCTCGTTCACTTACAGTGTGCAGCTGTAAGGTCTTGGAAATGTGCCACCGGATTGGCCTAAAAAGCAGAAAGAACCTATTAACCTGCTTCTTTCTTTCTTCAGTGTCTGATGCTGTGACTTGTTATTTTGACCAAGAAAAAAAAGTTATTTTAGGAAATACATGCTGGTGGTCTTGTATGGGAAGCATCAGAACATATTGAAAATTATAGGAAATTGTTTTGAAATCTTTCTTTGATTTCATTCAAACTGCATTCTGTAGCATTTAGACACCCATTGCCTTTGATTCAACAGCTGGGCAGAATAATCTCTCTGATGCTACAATGACTGTCACCTGCGTCCTCATCATGCTTACCCAAATGGTTACACATTGTGTTGAGACATTGTGTTCAATTTTACAAGACACAATTGATTCTTATTTTATACTAGATGATGAACCAATGCCCTGCTTTTGGAAAGGGGTGTTATTACGCAGTAGTCAGCCACAACCAAAAACCTCCCCCCAAACTCTGGCAGACCGACTACTGACCAGCTCTCCACCTAACGGGTCCGAGAAGCCTCTAACTCCTGAGTATTGCTACGGATGAGATCTTAGAGGGCATTCTGTTTAAGCTGGGCGCGAGAAAGATGCGTCTGGACTCTAACTACCTTCAGATCCAGAAGTTATGACCCTTTACAGTTAATGAAAACAGTCATTCGAGTAGCCCTGCAAAAGCCTGTCTTCAAAAACCACTTCTGTTAACGGTAGTTCTTTCTCTATTAATAACGTGCACTTGTTACAGTCTAGATAATTTTAGAGACTTGGCACGAATCCCAAGGTCATTATTCATCATAACTAAAGAAATGTCTGAAGCCCCCAAGTTTACTAGGATCATGAACATTGATTTTATGTTAATCAGAAGGATTAAATCAAACTTCCCTCCAGTCCCTATACTGTGTCACTGAACTACAAGAGAGGCTTTGGGATGCAATTCCACTCGTCCCCAGATGCTGAGTTGGTCTTGGCAGCAGAAACTTAAACATCCATGGTCAGGGATCTGTCTTGATCCAATTACTTGTTACCCCCGGGTTTTTGTGACCTGTTTTCTGTGTGTCATGGAAAGATCTCAACCAGTCCCAACCACGTTTCATGACAGGGGGGAACACTTGTGGTGCTGCTATGTATTAGACCAGTGAATACATTTGAAATATATTTTTTTCCTACACTCTGATGTGGGATTTCTCCCTCTTAAGAACAGGAAGGAACTATAAGGCAGCTATTTGAGATTAGCAATTTGGTTTTTGGAACCAGAGATTAGGCGCAATTGGCTTGAGTCCAAAATTAGCTGGTGTGGGACAGATGCTTGAAATGATTTGGTGTAGGTCCAACTTTTTCTTATTTCAATCAATAAGCAGACAATTAGTAATCACTCTAATACAATTGTCAACTAAAACAGATAAGCTCTATAGGAATTTCCTCCAAGTAGTTAGGCTTTGTGTTTAAGAATAAATGTTCAAATTTTCATTAACAGATAAGTCAAAATAACTATAATAAATAATAATAAAATTCTCTCTGGAAGGTGAATCTCTCGGTGTATTTGGAAAATATGTATTTCTAAGTCATCAAGTTTAGAGGAATTTATGAGAGGGGACATGAGGTGCCAGAAAACAATCTTATAACAGGAAAGGACAGAGAGCGTCTCCAGCTTTGACCAGCTGTTGACTTTCTCTGAACCAGTTTGTATCTGGCTGCAGGATCTGCTGTGTCTCTTTCTTGTCTGAGAGTGGCATCACCCAGGTTCCATCTGCCTGGATGAAAGGTTATTCATTGATATGCTCTTCATCCTTTGAGGCCAAATTTATGCGGTCTAAAAAATGACTTTACTGAAAGATTAAAGATCAGGGAAAACAATGAACTGAATTGTGAACAAGTGGATCGAACTTGTGCATTGGTATGTCTCAGCTGGTCATAGATGCATCGATGTGCCAATCTCTCTAACTCTGCTTGTGATCTCTTCTCTGCTGCATAGCCATCTAATGCAAATAGGATGATGCTCTTAAAAAATAAATTCTACTATTTTATCTAAGCTTTGTGTTTACTTATCTTGTTTCTATTTAATTGATATATTGATTATTTTCTGAGAATTTGCAATATGCCAGAAAATAATGATCTTCTGGGGCCAGGTATTACTTTTAGCTCTGAGACTAATGACTAATACTTCTTACTGACTATTTATCATGAGGCTAGACAAAGAGAAAAGTAATCAAATTTACTTTTAACTTCAAAGCAGACATTTATTTGTGTGCTATGAAAGATGATTTGATTTGAAACATTAAAATGTGACAAAAAAGTAAAACTGATTTCTTAAAAAGGTAGTTGTTAGATAATTATTTTGCATCCAATCTAAAAGAGCCCAGGTATTAACTCCTGTGGGTCTACTGTACTAAACTCCTTTGAATGCAGATGAGAGCAAAAGATGAAGTTAAGCAAGAAATTTATATTAGTCAATGTCTCTTTCAAAGAACTATCCACTATTATCATTTAAGTCAGAGTAAATCTAAAATAATAGTTTTTTTTGCATTAATCATGAATAAAGATGAAAACATTTATTAAAATGTTAGTTTATTAATAAACAAACAATTCTGCAAAGTTTCCCAAGTCCTGAAGCTGAGTAAGAAAATAACAATTTTTCAAACTTATCCATAGAAGACATTGTTTTCTGCAAAGCTGAAGATGAATCCAAATCCTAACTTCATCAACAGCAGAAAATAGAAAACAAAAACAGAAAAATCTACAAAACATCAAGAACGCTGAAGAAATTTCCTGATTAATTTCAGCTTATCTGAGCTTATATGTTTGACAGATGTTGCATGAAAAACACTAATGTCAAAAATCCAACAGAGGAAGGCATTCTCCTATTTAATCCTGATCCTGATGACAGAGTTCAATCCTGGTTACTGTGCTCTCTCCGGTGGCTCAGATGTTGAATACACCACAACCTCCAGAGCTCACAATCCTGTTAAGCCAAACTGTCTTTGCTGAGTATTTAGATATATTTTGAAATGATCACGTTTATGCAGAATCATTGAAGATACCAAAGAACCTGCAGTCATGAACATGTCCTGTTGCTAAGAGCTGTTGGTTATAATAATTGTTTTTCATCTCAATTGAAAACACGTTACTCCCCAACCTGTGAGAAGTGAGTCCTTGTGGCAGAGTATGTTTTCCTTTTTGTGTTAGTTTATGACTTTATTACTTTTATTTTCTGATGTAATGTTGTAGTGTTTGCTTAGTTCACAGCATTTTGGTCAAGCTCATGTTTGTGGTGCTTCATATGTAAATATGACTTGATTGCAGTACTTGATTGTAAATTATTGATGTAAATTAATTTACATTTAATGCTCTAGCATGTGTTTTTATTGTAGACCTGTTATCCTGCTGTCTTAAATATTAGACCAAGTCTCCCTTGTTATAGATATTCTAGATCACCACCCTATCATCACTGGTAGAACTGGTTAAGAAACCCTCACCGTGCTGCCTCTTTTAGTTGGCAGTAGAGATGTGCCGATCAGGTTTTTTCCTGCCGATTCCGATTCCGATCACCCATGAGGGCCGATCACGGCCGATCACCAATACCAATCACATAGTTATTTTTTTTTTATCATAAGCACTACCGGTTACATTATGTGGAAAAAGGAACCATGAATCCACCTTAATTTAGGAAAAATCTTGTTTTAAATAACTTTTTCCAAGAAGAAAACAAAACAAAACAGGCATTGTGCAAATTGTACTGCTATTGATAATACTATCTTTAACAGACTGAAAACACATGAAGACTCTGAAGAGGCTAAATAATGCAAAAAGTCAAAATAAAACCTGTCAGCATTGCCAAAAAATTTAAGCATAAAACTTAACATTCAAAGGCAAATACAGGTTCCATTACAATAAACAATCCTGAGTTGCTGAATGAAAACTTCCTGATAGCATGGCGGCTAGCTGATTACTGCTAGTTCTGTGGGTGTTTCTGACTAAGCTGAGTAATTATGCAGAACAGGGAGGAGACAGAGGAGATCGATTATTTTCTCAGAGATTATCTGTCTCATGTTAGGACAGCGAAAGTTTTAATACGTATGTAAAATTTTTTTTTTTTTTTTTTTAAGTTAGATGCTTTAAGCAGAGGTTCGGTGTGAGAGTCACTACCAGGTGGAGCAGAAGCGAAGCTCTGTCTGTGAAATATTATCACCTGTAACGCGTAGCAGCGGTTCAACAGCGAGAGCAGAACCAGCGTCTTACATCGCAGCTCGAAGACTGAATTAATTTTTCCAGGTTATTTGTTTAGCCTTCTGACCGTCATGCTAATCCGGGTAAGTGTTTGTAACTGCGCGCTGCTTTATCTGATCGCTCCATATGTCTTTTTTTTTACTGCAGTGAGCCTCGATGTAGCCAAACTCCGTCAAGTATGGCATTGTTTTTATGCCATATTAGATTCGTCGTGTTGGTGCATTTTGACGTGCTTCACCCCACGTGTTTCAATTTTCCGCCGCAACACGCAAACTTCCCCATTCACTCAGTGCGTCATAGTTCCACATCGCTTAGGATTTGTTGCTGCGCGTTTGCGCAGTGTGAAGGAAAGAGGAGAGATGCACAGGCAGGCTGCGAAATGAGATGCAGGTGATCAATTTGTGTGATCGGCAACAAGAGGCCGTGATCGGCGATCACCGATCATACACTTTTTCACAGTGTATGATCGGCCGATCGATCGGCACACCTCTAGTTGGCAGTGATCTCCTGTCGCCTTCAGTCTATTAAAGCCACACAGTTTTCAGAGTTTAATAAAACAATGATAAATTACAAAATTTTGTCATTTTGCAATCAAAGCTAAGAAAAATCTCTATATAGAACATACAGCTATGCATATGCAAGATATTTTATTAGTAATTTCTTTCTACAGGTCTATTTTGTTATAGGAAAGTATTGCAAAATTCAAACCTGCAGTTTAGCAAGACATGTAAATCAGAGCTAGGCCACCAGACATATTTTGTCTTTACAGAATTACACTATTAAAAATATAAACAAGGGCACAATGCAACCTTTTAGTGTACTGTAATCTATAAAAAAGAGCTGCCTGTTTACTGCAGTGGAGATGAAGATGGTCCATTCAGGAAAGCAGAACTGCATCAAACTTTAAGGTGGAACTGCAGAAAGAAGAAAAAAAAGCAAAATTTGAATTGTTAATGCATGTCACCATGAGAAAAGCCTCCTGAGTTTTGCTTAAAATCACTTTTTTATTAAAAAAGTCATTTTATGGTCATAGTTGGTTTTGTCAGAAATATATTCTCTAATATGTAAATCTCCCTTCAGAGATTCATAAAATAATTTTATTCAACTGAATAATCAATATTGGATAAGCATAATCCAAAGCAAACAAACAAACAATATTTATAAAGCTGTTTCAAGTATCAGCCTCTGTGCGAGTTCCTTTTGCCCTTCAGTTTCTCTCTGCATTATTTGTCTTCTAGGATCAGCAACAAAATATCAGTTTTATCAAATAGCTGCCTTTCATTAAAGCAGAGCCATCTGCTCGTGTTCCTCCATGATTGTCAGTCAATTGGCAGAATTGTGCATGTAAAGCCCAGTTTAAAGTAGAGGGATGGAGATCAAAGGTAGCCACTGACCCATCCCCCTTCGCCTGTTTCCTTTCAGGTTTTTCTGCAGTCTCAGGGGATTTAACATAAAAGCTGGCAATGCCTTGTCCTCCACTCCACTAAATCAGAGTGGAATATTCAGAAATGGGAATTTTTGCACAAATGCTGAACCCAACAACTCCCCCATCACTAGCTTTCTGCTGACGTTTGGGGTCTTCTCTAATGAGAACAAGCCAGACAGTGCAGCCAAGGAAACACAAGAAATGCTAATGCTGATGTGCTCTGGAAAGCCAAATTGGAGACAAAAAACATCAACAAAGAATAATTAAACCATCAGTACATTCCATCTGGTTTTATTAAACTAAACAGACAATTCTCTCAGTGGCACAGAGAACCTTTGTATTGTGATGTAAAAATCACATAATTAGGTCATAAACCTTAAAAGTGAAAAGGCAGTAATGCATGAAAAAAGACGTTTTATAACTTCAAACGCATCAACTGTGCATCACTCCCCATGCACTTGTCATGCTGCCACATTTAGAGGCTGTAGATTTGGTTTTATAAATTACCATAAGAGTTGAAAGCAGAAATATTTTTGGCTATTCACCTTATCGTATTGTACCTGCTCAAAAAAGTGAAACGTGTTTCTGACATTTTGAAGGTGGAATTAGGAATATGATTTCATCATACCGACCCCAAATTAATTCTTGAAAATGAGTGACTCTTTTTGGTCTGTGGTTATAGTTTAAAAAACTGTAAAAGTAAATGTATGATATGTTGAATGAATTATTAGCTGAATATTAGGGAAATTTTACATTTATTGAATATTTCTTAATTGAACTAGATATTATAAACACTATAATATCTAGTGTTTATAAAGTCTCACATTAAATATAATTAACCTTTTTCTGTTTCTGTTAGCTATGATTACCAAAATTCTTTCTACTTCTGAATACCAGAATTATGATTTAGATTTTTTTATTTCTTCAGTCATATGTTTAAAGACATTTTCTCAGTATTCAGTAGAAATACCTGACATGTCAGAGGTATTTCTCTAAGCTAACACTCAACTAAATGAGTTAAGTAAAAAATATTAACGAAAAATGAAAACAAATAAACTACCAGCTTTACCAATTAAAGCTGTAAAAAAATAGTAGTAAAAATAAAAAATAAGATTAGAACCAACAACGTTATGCAATGACATCATAGTTTAGTATGTTGAGAAAGCTGTAATTCATAATATTTTCCCAAAGAAATGGGAGTAGATCTTAAGTAAAGAATTAGGAAAGAGGCCATTGATGATTAAGCTCGTTATGTTACTGAATAGGGAGTCAAACCTTTTCCCATTCTACAGCATATCTATGTAATGAACAAACGGGTGCCTAGCAGCTAAGTATTGGAACTGTTGTATCATTTATCCCTTTTTTTAATTTTTTTTTTTTTTACATATTTCCAGCATTATCATATTAGATTATATGAACTGCCTCTTAGTCTCGTTCCCATCTTTTTTCATGTCATTTTGTGTTTGCTTGCATATAGTATGGGTACCGTCAGAAAACAGGACTTGCTTGTCAATTCCAATTTTTTTTGCTGAAATTTGACTTTTTTTGCATGGTCGTTCATACTACTAAATGACCGCAATGAGTCTTTTGTGTGAACGGGTCACATTCCCAAAGTGACCCACATGCACAGATGAAGAAGGTAAACGTCACACAGCAGCACTCTGCTTATGGAAGTTAGAATGGATGCTTATTTTAAAGTTAATTCAACAATGGGAGCCACCAGTATTGTCACAAAATCATAAGAAAAAAAAGCTGATAAAAAGAAAGCACAACTAATACCAATGCTGTTTTGTTAAAGATTGACTGCAACTCCTCTAGAGAAGTTTGGATGTTTAGTCAGAGCCAGTTATAAAGTTAATGTTGTGTACTCACTTCTATAATAGATATATGAGAGTAATTAACAATAGTATATAGAAGAAGCGTTGCAATAGAGTGTAAAATCTTAAAAATCATGTGAGCCACAGAAGAGCATGTTGCCAGGTCACCAGCAGAGCAGGGCCCAACATAAAGTCATGCCTCTGGAAAGCAGCTCTAGCTCTTTTTTTCCCTTTGTACAAATCTACAGTATAATCTGTGTCGGCACTGTGCCATATATAAAATCCATGACCCGTAACTGTCACTAATCCACCAACCGATTCACATGTCTAGTGTGTGCTCACTGACACAGTGGCTCTGATCTGCTGAGCTAATGCTGAGTCAAGGCTGTTTGTCTGTGGACACAAGACTAAGTTAATTCCTCTCACAGAACAAAATCCTCTGAAACAGAATCTATCTAAGTAACACAGTGGCTCTTAACTGAAACCCTTAATCATAATGTTGTTTGCTGCCACCAGCATGGATCATCTTCCACAGTGCTCAGCAGGTCAGGAAAACATTAAAAGCTCCATTTATAGAAGATCTCTTTAAAGATTTCAGATAACGTTTTTAAAAACTATCTTTAGTAGTTTTGTTTGCAGCTGTTTCTATGATGTTGCACTAAATTTCAGTGCTAACTGTTCTGGGTTTCATATCAAAATGATAAATAAACTGAAATGATGTGGTTCTTTTCATTAGTCTTTGCAGACACCTGTATGAGCCAGTGTTGTAGTCAAGACCACCTAACCCGAGACCAAGACAAGACCAAGACCAGAGTGTATCAAGACCGAGACAAGACCAAGTCTTTTAGGGTCCGAGACCAAGACCAAGGGAAGTCGAGACCAAGTCAAGACCAAGACCAGCGCCCCGCGCTACATGACACAATAAAATGTGAAATATGATCAAAATTGCTTCTCAAATTTTTCTGAAAGATCCACATTCCCATAAAAAAACACATATTAAAAAAATTGAGCTGAAATAAATTTAACCAATATTAAAATCAGAACAAACTCTTCCATATCTGTGCCACAATCCATGGTGGTCTCATGCCATCCCTAAAAAGATAACGCCCTGGGTGTTTGCCCATATTGCTCATGTCAGAGACCACCACTGTCTGCACCATAAAACATAGCAACTGAGGCAATGCCATGAACGCTGACCAAGGAGCTACAAGCAAGAAGTAACCAAGCACAAAGCGCTCACCTTGACTGTTCTCACCCTCTCTCCCGCTACATGAAGCCAGGCAGTCTGACACCAGGGCACACATTATAGCTGCCACTATGAACGAAAACAATGCGCATGCTCTGCGTGCGCATTGTTGTTGTGTTTTAATTATTTGATAATTAAATAAATACCAATGTATATAATTAAATAAAAAAAACTGCAGTGTACGCAGAGCATTACAAGAACAAAGAATGGCTCTCAGTGAAGCTCCAGTCCTATCTACTTAGTAAAGAGCTGTTCAGAAGAATCGGATCGTTCGTGAATGTCACGTCACTATTTTGCAGACCTTTGGACACAGTGTTGTCCCAAATATACAAGTCAGTCAACACCTCCGCACAATAATCCAGCGAAGTGAGTGACAACTCTTTTTCATCACAAATGCTTATGTGTCTCTGTACAGCTCGCTTTGCAAACATCACGTCAACGGAACTTACCTTTCTTTGAGCTTCTTTTCTAAGAGACGAAAAAAGTTAGACATAGTCCTCCCCGTCTGTGAAAGCGAAACGCTACTGAATTAGCTGTCGCCATATTATTTCTTATGATTTATGTAGCGCAATTCTATTCCTGACGATTAGACAGACATCTTCTGCCGCTCAGAGAAAACCACTGCGCAGTGCTCTGGCACACTTTTCACTCGCCACGTGCGAGTGAAAAGTGTGAAGGGGAGTAACAGAAACTCGTAATTGGTAAGTCACGTTATTGCTTGGATTTTAATCAGTATGTTTTGCATCCAGTTAAAACAAACATGTTAACGAATAAACTGGACAGTATGGTGGTAAGCTTAGTGATATTTTCACAGTTGCAGTCTTGACTGGTCTTGAAATAAAATCCCGAGTCCTCAGCGCCCGAGACCAAGACAAGACCGAGACCAAATGCGGTCGAGTCCGAAACCATCAAAAATAGTCTCGAGATCAAGACCGGTCTTGAGTACTACAACACTGGTATGAGCAGCCAGTTACTGCGATCCACCTCCTTAGACAGACCAGACTTCAGTGTCTTTGGGAAGTTAAAGGAGAAAATAAAACACAATAAACATACAAAATACAACCAAAAATCAAAAGTCACACTTTCCATTGTGTAAAACTACTCTTGAGTAAATTTTTTGTCTAATT
Source organism: Poecilia formosa (assembly GCF_000485575.1). Lineage (NCBI taxonomy): Eukaryota > Metazoa > Chordata > Actinopteri > Cyprinodontiformes > Poeciliidae > Poecilia > Poecilia formosa. The sequence goes on from NW_006800040.1 coordinate 334,065, forward strand.
TACTCACCGTCATTTTATGGCAAACAGTCATGACAGGAAATGCTTTTGCTGTCATGACTGTTTCATATTCATATTCCCAAAACAGAATGGTTCATCATTCAACTGGTGGTGGGAATCTCACTCAGAATCTTCCAAGTACCAGACTACAACTCATCTGATGATGGGCTGAACTGAGCCTATGCGCCTGCAGCTGCACGATGGTACGCACTGTACATACCTTGAGATTTTTCTTTGATTAAAATAATTTATAGTTATTGGATTTTTTAAATAATTTTCTATTCATTCATTCTATTCATTTACTATTAACACAACTGTAGGGGGAAAAAGGTAGTTTGTGTCAAAACATCCTGTTTGAAGCCCACACCTGTGTGCGTTTGTGGGGGTGGACACAGGAAGTCCTTAACCTAAATGTTATTGGTCAGGTTGCTTTGGTTTATTTGGTGGCTTGGCGTTCTCTTTGTAAGCTAAATGTGACTAGCTAGCTAAAACTGAATAAATGGAGTTTTAACCCTGCCAGAGTCCTAAGAGCTGTTGAGTGGACTTTGCCTGAACTTTTTATCCTGTGCGCGGTGCCGATGAGGTCACACTGACCCAGCGAGTGCTTTCACCTTTTTTTTCATGGTTTCAGGAACTGAAGAGCTAACACTCTTACTGTCATGTTCTGCCTGAGCATAGCAGTAAGACTGTGGGAGAGTTAAACAGTAAAATATAGTCAAAACATTTTCCAAAAAGAATAGAATCGTGTTTGTATTTGTGTCGGATAGGTTTGTACTGGTTTTGTGCGCTGCACACATGATGGATTTGGAGGATGTGTTCATGTGGGTCAGGTGCAGACTTAGTTTTGCACCCTCTGATAATATTCTGCAGCCTCTCCTGGTGTCAGTAGTTTTGGAGTCTCTACCCATCCAAGGATTCCCCTCTTTAAACCATTTTTACCCCTCTAAGCACTCAGTCATTCACCAAACCCTCAACTTCATGTAAGGATGTTGCAGCCAGACAGAACATTTACTGCATTTTGGTGAAAGTCAATGATGTAATACATGCAAAGAGTTCTCTCCTTTGTGACTTCAGTGGACAGCTCTGCCTTGTTAGCAAATAATGAATGACAGAATTCTAAGGGTCTGGCTCAGACACAGGTCAGAGGAAATCCAAGTACAGGGTTCCACAACCTTCTGATAGGAAATAAACACTTGGAACTGAAAATCTGATGATTGCTCCAATCATCAGATTTCTGTTGCCAGTCTTTTAGTTGACCTGGCTGATGGGGTTCAGATAAATACAGAATAGTAATGGGGTGGGTGTGCGTGGGGGAGGGAGGGATTATGGTAACACGTGGATTATGTTCCATATCTGCTGCAGATAACCTCTTTTATTTGACTTGTTTGTGTGGTAGTACATCTACAGCATGACCTGCTCTGTTTGGATGACATGCAGTTGTCAGTGAGCCTTTGACTCATTATCTGAATGCGCAGAACACCGTAAGCATCAGAGTCGCTTTACAGGGTAAAAGGTCCTGGCTGGTGAATCAGGAAGACAGACTCTGACAAAGTGTTGGAAGGATGAAGGCTCTCATGATGCAGACGAAACCATGGGGGGATTCTTGTATTGGGCACCAAGCAGCTCACTGTACCTGATGTTGCCGCCATCAAAGAAGACAAAGCTGCATTTGGACTAATACTGGAACTAGAGGTCCTGGAATGATGGCAAGTGGCTACTATCATGTTCAGAGACCAACATCAATTATTCTACATTACCTCACATAACTGCCATATGTTACAATGCCATGCTGCATTGTATGTTGACACTGATTGGAGGGGAGCAATCCATTGCGAGGAACAATAGCATTATGTTGTAGGGAGCTATGGAGTAAGGTTTCAGATCACCTTTGATCAGGATTCATGGGATCTTGGTGGCCAGGCTCCATGAAAAAGGTAGTCTGAGACCATTTCATTGTCAGTGACTTCTGATTGGTCAGATTTCATGCTTCATATGTTAGAGTGCAACTTTTCTTAATGCATAGTTATCATTTAAATAACTGTGTTGTATGTCCTCATCAGCCAATCCATATTTTGAGGAAAATTCTTGTGACAGTAAGTGGGAAAACAAACGCAGATGTTAAAAATACATTTTCCAGCTTTTTTGGTCGTCATTTAAGCTTTAATGTGAATTAGATTTTGTCAGGTAAGCAATAGCTCACCTTTACACTCAATAAAAGAAATCATCCTATCTGCACTTTTTCCTATTCTTTCCTCATCTCTCCTCACTGTCTCTGACATTTAAATAACCTGCCCTCCCCCACGTTTTCTACCACTTCATATCATCACCACTATCACTGCCACGCTTTGTTCCCCAGGAGCCTGGACAAAAGCTGTTTTTACTATATCTGCATTTTATCTGAATCTTAATCAGATTTTAATTTGCTCACATTTTTCCCCCAAAAATAATGATCTACTTCCACAGGATTATCATGTAAAGATTTGATCATCGAAACCTTCAAGGTGACCTTCCATTCATTTTAAATAGATTTAAATTTATTCATTTTTTTAGATATTTTATCCTGGCCTGCATTTTTTATTTCTACAGCCTTATCTGAGTTCTGTACAGGAAAGATTAGGTACCTTGAGGGCCAGGTTATTTTCTTCTCTTTGTCAGACTTTGTCAGAACCACACAGACAGATTCCCTGAGTCAGGAGGCTGGTCCCAGCAGAGTGGCTGGTGTCCCTGCACAACACAAAGCTACGAATGTGGCATTGAACTTAATTGTTTCAAGTAAAGTCAAAGTAAAAAGTTCCTTTAAGATAAAACTTGTAACTTTTAAGTTAATTCAACACAGAAAGTTAAGTTGTCATCATTAAACCAAACAAATTAAGTGAGATTAATGTAAATAGGTCCATAACATGAACTGCAGGCCAAATACACTTTTTAGAGTTCATTATCTATTCTGTCTGAATATCGTCCTGTTATCTTTTGGCCACTGTTCTTTCACAACTGTAATTTTTTTCTTAACCAACTTTATTATATTACTGTTCTATCTGTGCATAGATCTAACTTAACCAGTAAACATGGCATCGTCTGAATGGAGCAGATGCAATGCTGCAGCATGTTTGTCAATACATTTATACAAGAAACATCTTACAGGCTCTAAATAATTGAAAATCTGGAAATTATTACAATTTCTTCTGAGTTAGAAGTTTAACTAACTTGGAAGAAGTTATAGTTCTTACTTCAAAGAAATTGTTATAAATGACGTGTTTAGAGAGCAGGCTGTAATCCTAATTTCAGCTCCCTCCTGTCCTGTTCTGGCTCACATTCAAACACTTTGGAGCAGCAGTGTGTGGCTTTTAAACCATGATCATTGAGAAACAGTCTGACAATAATATGCTTTTGATATTATATTACTGTTTTTAATTGCAGTTGCAGTGGACAGAGATCTGTGTTTACAGATTTCCAGGGATGTGAATGTTGTGAGTTGCTGGAAATGAACAGCTGTTCACAGAGTGAAGAGCTCATGGTGCTGTGTGTCAGAAACACTGTTAAATCATGAGGTGGCAGTGGGGCAGCGTGGCAGGCGACAGTTCACGTGTGGTTCTAATTAGTATTTGTAAGTGGTCTGATTTCAGATCTTACTGTGAAAATACAAGTACTGGAGGTAAAAAGGTTTTGGTAAAAAAAAAAAGTTAAAAATTGAAACACACAATAGGATTACCTATTATTTTCTAATATAATCTAGAGAGTATGCAGTTATGTTATGTTGTCTATAATGTTTACTAGCTTGGAAAACAAGCAGTTAATCCTACACAACTTCTACTTCTACACCAAAGACAGAAATAAAACTGCCTATTCCCACACCTTTTATATTCAACTATATAAAGTTTTTACGGTTTAAGTTTACATATTTTAGACCATGTATGAAAGCCATTGACTAAGGGTGATCAGAATAATGTGTAATCAATAGTTTACATGTAAACAGCTAAAAATGCCTTCTAAAAATGCTGATGTGGTTGCTATAAAAATAATTAGTCTTTTCCCAATTTAAGAATGATAATCTTGAAAATTGGACCGATAAATGAATAAAAACAGGCAAAGAAAACAAGTCAGCGCCATATGTTTGAATTTTGCCTCTTGTTTATCCAGAGCACGGCGGTGCGTTTAGCAAACAGCACAGCCTGCTCAGTAACACTTTACAGAAGCAGATCCCTGTGCAGCAACATGACACCCTAAATGAGCCGTGTAATATTCCTTCCTGAAATGGATAGCTTCCCTCTTCTGACAAGTCTTATGAAAGATGCATGAACGCTGCTTTGGCTAAATCCCAACAAGTATGCACTGAAAGTGGGCACAAGCAGTACTGTTTTCTATCATCACATTTTCAAGCTTGGTTTGTTAAATGTAATTAAACCTCACATGAGCTCTGGATGTGATATTATATATGGAATGAATAAAACCACTCATTACTGGGCAACAGAGGAAATGAGGAATAAAAATACAGAAACACAAAAGGAAAGAGAAAAAAAAAGAAATTCTGCAAACTGTGACAGTGGTTGCAATAAACTGACCGAAGACTGTCATGGTTTTGCAGCTGTGTTTAGATGTCACTGCTTGTTATGTTGAAAGAGTTGGCTTTTGGTGCCTGCAGGAAAAACAGATCTCTGCCTTGTCAATTCCTTAGTAGCAGTGTTTTTGATCCGACTGTCTGCAGAGCAACACTTTCACACACTCACACCAAAGCCAGTTGAGATTCAGCTGAAAACCAACAGAAAAAAACACCCTACATAATATCCCCTTAGTTGCAGCATTGCAGCAGCAGATAGGTTATATAAAGTACACAAGAAATGTCTGCAGACAAAAAATATCAAGCAACAATAGTGGAAAATAAAAAACTCTAACCATTGGAGTGTCCAACAGAGAAACAGACTGCCA
>NW_006800040.1:342856-344137 GCF_000485575.1 Poecilia formosa
CACGTCAAAATGAACAAATCTAATATGGCACAAAAACAATGCCATACTTGACGGAGTTTGGCTACATCGAGGCTCACTGCAGTAAAAAAGACATACGGAGCGATCAGATAGCAGGTAAAGCAGCGCACAGCTACAAACACTCACCCGGATTAGCATGATGGTCAGAAAGCTAAACAAATGACTTCCGGTTTGGCGATGTAGAAGGAGGAAGCAGGGTGAAGGAGCTCCCGGCCAACTTTCTTTAAATTACCTTAAAACCGGAGTTATATACTTCTATCAAGCACCAGACTGACATAAGCATTGTTCCTGTACCTTCGCGACGTTATAATGGCTAGTGATAATCCTAAACAACAAAAGCTTTCTACTTCAACCAGGCGAACGAATAGCCTAGCTAGCAAGGTAGCCTTAATGGCCGCGGCCCCCTCCGACACTGAACCACCTGGCGAAAGTAAATGCGGAGATCCTGTTTCCTTGTCCCAACTGGTCACAGAACTATCTAAGCAGCGTAACAACTTTAAAGAGGATGTGGCCACTTTAATTCAAGAGTCGATTCGGCCTCTACAAGGGTCGGTGGACGGACTGCTGGACGAAGTTGGCTCTTTTCAGGGCCGCCTTGTAGCAGCTGGACCGTAGGCATTCAATGTCACCCTCCCCCGAGCTATACAAAGAGAGACTTTGTTTACAAATGCAATACAATCTTATATCAACGGAGGATGTGGAACAATCCTTGCTTAGATCCCGAGGCTTTATATACGAGCACGGTGAGAGGGCGGGCCGCCTTCTGGCCCACCAACTCAAAAGTTGGTCGGCAGCGCAGCTTATATCACAGATCCAAAAGACCTCTGACGAGCAAACTGTTGATCCAGTTGAAATAAATCAAGTCTTTGAGAAATTTTATTTTGATCTATACTCATCACAATTCCCAGAGGATAAGTCAGACATGTATGATTTTCTAGATGGCTTGGATATTCCGGCTATATAAGAAGAGGGATTTGGATGGGCCCCTCACTCTTATTGAAGTCATCAGTTCTATTTCAGCAATGCAGAGTGGCAAGGCCCCAGGACCAGATGGCTATCCAATCGAATTCTATAAAAAATTCTCATCCAAGTTAGCACCTCTTTTACTTCAAATGTTTAACCATTCATTGGGTCGGGGAACCTTGCCACAGACCCTTACATTATACTTTTACTAAAACATGGTAAAAATCCAACAGACTGCGCTTCCTACAGGCCCATTTCACTCCTAAATGGAGACGTTAAAATCTTAGCTAAACTTTTGGC
>NW_006800040.1:344947-346409 GCF_000485575.1 Poecilia formosa
AAAATGAACATCTTGCCAAGATTTATGTACCTCTTTCAGAGTATTCCGTTGTTTCTCCCAAAATCATTCTTCAGACTTATTGATAAACAACTGTCTTCGTTCATGTGGAGCAATAAACATCCCAGAATCAGTAGGCGTTTTCTTCAGAGACAAAGGGAAGTGGGGGGTTTGGCTCTACCTAACCTGTTGTATTACTACTGGGCAGCAAACCTACAAAAAGTAGTTTGTTTGCTCCAACAACCGGATGTCGACTGGTGCCAATTAGAACTGAATGCATGCAGGCCATCATCACTCCCTACATTAATTACCTCAAAGCTCCCTCTCTCCCCTAAGCAACACTCCTCTTGTCCAGTTGTAATCTCCACTCTAAAAATATGGTCACAATTCAGACAACACTTCAATTTGACAAACTTCTCTATCTACAGCCCCATATGTGAGAACCATGTTTTCCTGCCATCCATGTTGGATCCTGTCTTTGCTCAATGGCAGAGAGTTGGCTTAAGTAAATTTAGTGACCTTTATATAAATGGTATTTTCGCCACCTTTGATGCCATTTCCTCTAAATTTAGTTTACAGCATTCCTCCTTATTCCGATATCTCCAGATTCGAGACTTTGTTCGTAGCATCAGTCCTTGCTTTCCCATCTTACCTCCAATGGGAGGAATGGACATCCTCTTGCAAACCCCTACGCATTGTAGAGGTCTCATCTCCAAAATTTATAATAGCATTTCATCACTCAACGCAGTAAAGCTCGACGAGATCAGAGCAGAATGGTCAGAAGAACTTGGAATACACATCTCTGATGAGACTTGGAATCACGCATTACATAGAGTTAATGGGTCAACATCATGCGCTCGACTTGGACTCATCCAGTTCAAGGTTCTTCATAGGATTCACTACAGCAGAGCCCAGACTCTCAAGGATTTATTCTGCAGTCAGTGAAACCTGTGCTCGTTGCCATATAGCTAAGGCAAATTTAACACACATGTTCTGGTCCTGTAACAAACTGCGTAACTTCTGGTCTACAATTTTTCAGATCCTATCTGAAGCTTTTGAAATAGGCATCCAACCCAGTGCCGAATTGGCAATTTTTGGAGTTCCAGGGGAGGGTATATCATTAACACATGTTCTTAAAAATGTATTGGCTTTTTCAACTCTCCTCGCCCGAAGAAGAATACTTTTAGTGTGGAAATCAGAACACCCACCCAAGGCTTCTCTCTGGTTGAAAGATCTGACCATGTTCCTTAAGTTAGAGAAGATCAAATTTTGTGTCAGAGGTTCGATCCAAAAATTCTATAAAACCTGGGCCCCTCTACTATCTTATCTTGAGAGACTAGATGCCCTCCCTCGAGCCTGAGGGCCATGCAGATGCTGGCTCTGTTGCGTGTTTCTGTGCCCCGGCCTGGCGGCCTCAATGGTTCCTTGTGGTTCTGGCTATTGTCAGTGTTCGTCCACCTGTGCA
>NW_006800040.1:347173-348809 GCF_000485575.1 Poecilia formosa
TATTAAAACTTTCGCTGTCCTAACATGAGACAGATGATCTCTGAAAAAATAATCGATCTCCTCCCTGTTCTGCATACAGGAAGTTTTCATTCAGTAACTCTGGATTGTTTATTGTAATGGAACCTGTTTTTGCCTTTGAATGTTAAGTTTTATACTTGAACTTCTTGGCAATGTTGAGAAGTTTTATTTTGGCTCTTTGTATTATTTAGCCTCTTCAGAGCCTTCATATGTTATCATTCTGTTAAAGATAGTATTATTGATAGCAGTACAATTTGCACAATGCCTGTTTTGTTTAGTTTTCTTCTTGGAAAAAGTTATTAAAAACAAGTTTTTGTCTAAATTAAGGGGAATTCATGGTTCCTTTTTCCACATAATGTAACTGATAGGGTTTATGATAAAAAATAAATAAATAATAATTATGTGATCGGTATCGGTGATCGGCCCTCATGGGTGATCGGTATCGATATATATATGATTTGGGTTTGGTTATCAGGACATACCAGAAGCACCAGATGGTTGACCCAAATGCTTTTGGGGTGATGATGATGATGATGACGGTAGGACTTCGCCCTGTGAGCCGTGGGTTGCTTTGTTAATCCCTGATCTCTGTTGTTGTGTCCTTGGAAAAAACACTTCACCCAGCTTGGGCTGATGGCCTCGCTTCTGTGGCTACTATCCATTAGCTTCCTATCATCAGTGTGTTACTGTTTGTGTGAATGGGAATGTCTGATTCCATGTAAAGTATCTTTGAGATAGTCTGATGTCATTTCGTAATTAGCTTTTCTCTTAGCGTGGTCTACAGTACCTGGCCTTCAATCCATTTGCTGCTGCGCTGGATGCTCTGACAGATTAATACTGCTTTAGTGGAAATCTGGAATATCTTCTGTCTATACGATGCCTTATATTTCTACAAGTAGGTTAATTTGGTAACACTTTATTTGAAGGGGGGTGAATAAGACTGTCATGACACTGTCATAAACATGACATAACACCTGTCATGAATATTTATGACTGTTGTCATAAAGTGTCATTCGGTAAATCATGACACTTTTAATACAAAGTTGACATTATTGAAAATGTCTTTGTTATGACAATTTGACATTAACCTAGACAAAATTGTCTTCGTTATGACAACTTGTCATTAAGCTAGACAAAATTGTCTTCGTTATGACAACTTGTCATTTATGGAGAGCCATTTCAGCCAAAATTAAATAAATAAATAAATGGGTGAAATAAATAAAAAGAGTAAAATAAATCAAAAAAATGAAGAAAATGAGTGAAATAAATAAAAACATTGTTAAATAAATAATTTAGCTTTTTCATTAAACCAATTTTTAATTTATTTATTTTTCATATCAATTTCCCAATTTCTCTTTTTCATTTATCTGTCATTTATCCCTTTATCTATTTACCCATTTTTCATTAATCTATTTTTCATTTAACCACTTTTCAATTTCCCTTTTTCATTAAGCCATTTATTTATTTATATTTTTCAGATTATCTATTTCTCAATTTCTCTTTTATCTATTTTTCATTTACCTATTTTTCATTTGTCCATTTTTCATTTATCCCTTTATCTATTTACCCATTTTTCATTAATCTATTTTTTAATTTAACCTATTTTTTAATTTAACCT
>NW_006800040.1:349653-392072 GCF_000485575.1 Poecilia formosa
ATAAAAAATAGGTTAAATTAAAAAATAGATTAATGAAAAATGGGTAAATAGATAAAGGGATAAATGAAAAATGGACAAATGAAAAATAGGTAAATGAAAAATAGATAAAATGGAAATTGAGAAATAGATAATCTGAAAAATAAATTAAAAATTGGTTTAATGAAAAAGCTAAATTATTTATTTAACAATTTTTTTATTTATTTCACTCATTTTCTTCATTTTTTGATTTATTTTACTCTTTTTATTTATTTCACCCATTTATTTATTTATTTAATTTTGGCCGAAATGGCTCTCCATAGTCATTAACCTCGACAAAATTGTCTTCGTTATGACAACTTGTCATTAACCTAGACAAAATTGTCTTTGCTATGACAGCTTGTCATTAACCTAGAAATCATGATCTGACATAAATTTGTCATAATGATTTAATTATTACACTAGTAAAAGATTTAACAAAACACTGATTAATATTTCCACTCCCTTAAATAAAGAAAAACAAGTAGGACAAGCAATAGATTTCATTAAGCTTTATTACACTGTCAAATGATTTAATAACAGACTCATTAACAATTTCTTTTTACATCAACTAAAGTGGAACAAATAGCACCAGTTATGAATATATCATTAAGTGTTATTACAGTGTTTTTAAGTAAAGTGAAACAAGTAACAACAGTTATGAATATATCATTAAGTGTCATTACAGTGTCATTAATAACTTTTACCTCAAGTAAAGTGAAACAAGTAGCAACAGTTATGAAGATGTCATTAAGTGTCATTAATATTATCTCTTACCTCAAGTAAAGTGAAACAAGTAGCAACAGTTATGAAGATGTCATTAAGTATCATTACAGTGTCATTAATATCTCTTACCTCAAGTAAAGTGAAACTAGTAGCAACAATTATAAAGATGTAATTTAGTGTTATTGCAGTGTCAAATGCAATGCTAACAGAGTTATTGATATTAAGTCTTACCTCAAGTGAAGTGAAACACACTGGAGAACTTATAACTACCATCATAGCTGTAGAACAAACCCTTTGCTTTGCACATTGGAATAAAACAAGATAACTTGTTCTAAGATAACAGAGGGTTTAACGTCTGGTCAGTATATTGTTACTCTGAAATACTGATTGAAAAACTAAAATAGAATTACTTATTCTTTAACTTAAGAAAATAGGTTCTTTCAACAGTAACATTTTTTGCTTTGATTATGTCAGCCATCTCCTTCGTTATAGCCTTCCTGTAATGCTCTGAAAACAGGAGATCTTCTTCTTGTCTTCATTTCCTGGAAGCAGCTCTTTGAAGGTGCCCAGAAATGCTCAGAAATTACAGGTGTTCTTGCAACAGTTAATCATGGTGAAAGCCTTTTCATGAATTCAAACTTGGTGAATCTCTTCTGGAGATTCTCATAGTCGGTGATGACTCAATTCATTGTGGTCACTTAAAAAAAAGAACAAAAACAAAAAACAATGTCATTTATTTAAATACCATTTATTTAAATACCATTCCAAAAATGTCCCTTGCTGCACACTGTTAGAATGATAGACTGGCAGACAAATGTCTAGTTAACATGACTGGTTGTCATAAAGTGCAATACTAGAGATGTGCCGATCAGGTTTTTTCCTGCCGATACCGATCACCCTTGAGGGCCGATCACCGATACCGATACTGATCACATAATTTTTTAATTTTTTAATCATAAACAGTACTGGTTACATTATGTGGAAAAAGGAACCATGAATTCACCTTAATTTAGACAAAAACTTGTTTTTAATAACTTTTTCCAAAAAGAAAACAAAACAAAACAGGCATTGTGCAAATTGTACTGCTATTGATAATACTATCTTTAACAGACTGATAACATATGAAGGCTCTGAAGAGGCTATATAACGCAAAGAGCCAAAATAAAACCTCTCACTATTGCCAAAAAAATTAAAGTATAAAACATTCAAAGGCAAATACAGGTTCCATTACAATAAACAATCCAGAGTTACTGAATGAAAACTTCCTGATAGCATGGCGGCTAGCTGATTACTGCTAGTTCTGATTGGCTGTTTCTGACTAAGCGGAGTAATTATGCAGTACTGGGAGGAGATCGATTATTTTTTCAGAGATTATCTGTCTTATGTTAGGACAACTAAAGTTTTAATACATATGTAAAATTTATTTTTTTAGGTTGGATGCTTTAGCTTTAAGCAGAGGTTCGGTGTGAGAGTCACCACCAGGTGGAGCAGAAGCGGCGCTCCGTCTGTAAAATATTACTACCTGTAGCGTGTAGCAGCGGTTCAACAGCGAGAGCAGAACCAGCGTCTTACATCGCAGCTCGAAGACTTAAATAATTTTGCGGGTTATTTGTTTAGATTTCTGACCGTCATGCTAATCCGGGTGAGTGTTTGTAGCCCATTTTATTAAGGATGCATCAATGCATCCTTCGGCGGACTTGAGGCAGCAAGATATCCCACAATGCAATGCGCCACCAGCAGCGGTAAATAGAGAAGGTCAGTACAGAAATGTATTGCATTTTTACCACCATTAATTGCCACGAAAACTCATTTAAATTTGTTTTTAGGCGAGAAAGTAGACCTTATAGCTTCATATATCCACTCAGTTCATCCAGAATATTCATACTTTAATATTTGCTCCGGAGTTTTTCGGAGTAGCATAGCTCCGCTAACAGACCGGAGGAGCTGCCAGTTTAACGGGCGGTTGGAACGTGTTTTCCCCGCTAACCGCAGCCTGATTTCAGCAAATCATTGTCGTTTTCCGCTGCTTGTTATCTGCTCGTAGCGGCTGAAAGTGAGATATAAAGTGTATATGATCGGTAGCTGACCGAGGTAAAGCTAGCCGGCTCTGACTCCAGCCGGCCCAGCACACAATATACAAGTGCGCGGTCGCTCAAGACATTATGGTACACCAATTTACGTGCTGCTTTCACAATAAAAGCGCACATCCGGTCCATGTTTGAGCTACTCAAATCCAGCCGCAGCATTTGCAAACAGAAAATAATATATGCAGAGAAACTAATACAAAATAAAAACTAATATCTCTCTCTGTATATATATATATATAAAGAAAGTTGCAACTAGAGCTGATGTGTAATTTCAAAATAAAACACTATCAAAAAAGTATTTTTTATACTTTCTCCTTAGGTTGCCGTGGCCATTGCTGAGAAACTCTCTGTTTCCAAAGACTCCTACCACTTCTGGGTTACAGAGGGACACCTCTAGAACAGAACCAGAAAGTGGCAACCATATCTGATGTGTAATTTCAAAATAAAACACTATCAAAAAAGCCTTTTTTATCTTTTTACCCTAAGTTGCCGTGCCCATTGCTGAGAAACTTTCTGTTTCCAAAGACTCCTACCACTTCTGGGTTACAGAGGGACACCTCTAGAAAAGAACCAGAAAGTGGCAACCAGATCTGATGTGTAATTTCAAAATAAAACACCATTAAAGTAGTACTTTAGATCTGTTGCACATAAGTTGCCATAGCCATTGCTGAGAAACTCTGTTTGCAAAGACTGCTACCACTTCTGGGTGACAGAGGGACAGCTCTAGAAAAGAACCAGAAAGTGGCAACCAGATCTGATGTGTAATTTCAAAATAAAACACTATCAAAAAAGCCTTTTTTATCTTTTTCAAATAAGTTGCCGTGCCCATTGCTGAGAAACTCTCTGTTTCCAAAGACTCCTGCCACTTCTGGGTGACAGAGGGACACCTCTAGAACAGAACCAGAAAGTGGCAACCAGATCTGATGTGTAATTTCAAAATGAAACACTATCAAAAAAGCCTTTTTTATCTTTTTCAAATAAGTTGCCGTGCCCATTGCTGAGAAACTCTCTGTTTCCAGAGACTCCTGCCACTTCTGGGTGACAGAGGGACACCTCTAGAACAAGAAACTCTTTTTTCAATTGTGACATCCCAAATTTATGATTTAGTTTAATTCCCTTAAAAGCATCTCTCATATTTCTGTAACTATAATTAGTTAACACCAGTTACACACTTTGATTCTAAAATTCAATGATAATGACACATTATTTGACAATATTTTATTGCTCTGTTTGTACAGAAAATTCACATTGAAAAAGCACACCCAAATATCGGTCAGCCGATCAACAAAGTAGACTAGTTATCTTGGAGACCCTCCACCGCTTTCAGCTATCAGTCTGGACAAGAAAATATATTTGGATTAAAGAAATCTAATACAAAGCAAAGTCATACAACAACATGGACAAGTACTAAGATGAGTAAATTTCTTCTTCAGACATTTCTATGAATTAAAAACAAAGTAAAGAATTCTATTCAGCTGAATAATAATTTCTATAAATCTGTTGTCATTTGCATTTTATTTACATACATAGGTGTTTTTAAATTTCACATATTTTTTTGTAAAAAAAAATAAAATTAAGAAACGACTTACCACACAACTGACAATTCCAGTCTTCACGCATTTTTTGAAGTTCATCTTCTGTGAATCCCATGCACTCCTCATGGAACCACCTTTCGCAGGTGTCACATTGAATCTGAAAAATAAAAAAAAAGTATGCAATTGTACAAAAACAAATGAAATATTCTGTCTCTTTAGATCAATATTCTACTAAAGCTATGTGTAAACCATATTTTTTGTTGAAACGCATATTGAGAACTCAACACTGTACACGGCAATTGAACCAACTTCATCATAGTAAAAATTAATTTTAAGATTTTATTTAAATTTTCATCTATGTATTTAACCATGTTTTTCAAATTTTAAGGGTTCAATAATTACACAAATTCAGTTCACATAATTGTGACAAAAATAAATTTTAATAAACACCTTTTATGTAAAAAAAAAAAAAAACAAACACATACATTTCACTGATTTATTTAAAAAATGTTAATTTCATCATATTCTGTAAATTTACATCTTGGAAAAGTCATAATGGTTTGGTAAGGTTTGGTAACCTCAAAAATATTGAGAATGAGCGCTACAAATATCTGACCTGTTTTATAAAATACAGAAAGTGAACCTCTAAACGTTACAGCGCTGACAGAGAGTATATTTTTTCCTAAATGTGGCTAACGCTGCTGCTAGCTGGTTTACTCATGATCGGAGGCTGGTTGGAGAATGGTAAATTGACAATGACTAATAACGGTTATCTAACACGTAAAGACTGTTTTATAAAATACAGAAAGTGAACCTCTAAACGTTACAGCGCTGACAGAGTATATTGTAACGCTCTTATTAAATGCGCAGGTCTGACTGCAAGGTTTAGTGTTAACCACTTTGTAAAATCAGAAATAGGTACGGCATGGAGTCATGATTGGGTGGATAATTGATGCAACTGATGCAAAGAGCTTTGTTTATATTGCTATTTATTGCAGTAGAAATAATAATGATAATAATAATGACAATAATAATAATAATAATAATAATACTAACAGCAAAAACTAAACAAAAATAGATTGTTCAAAAGAAACAAGGAGGGGGAAAAAAAAACAAACCAACAAAGAAATAATCAATAATACTTCAAAACCAAATGTAGTTCAAAAGTCCAAGAGCAACGGGAGAATTGTTCTTTTCCTTTAGATACTCCCTTAGAGTTTATTTTGTTTCCTGTATGGAAAGTGTTGTTTGGTTTTCCTGTGTGAAAAGTGTCGTTTGGTTTTCCTGTNTCTCTGGAGCAAATTTATTGTACCCTTAGGTGCTGTATTGTTTGTTACTGTGTATTATTTCTGAACGTTTGTATGTTCATTTCTCAGTTTTACCCTACTCCAACTGGCTTCAGTAAAGAGTCAACGTAAGCCCTCTTGTCTGTGTGGTCATCTTGGAGAGGAGTTTATCTGAATGTCGACTCCAACAAGGCGATGGAGGTTGAGGACATGACAGTAAAACAACACTTTCTGCTAGACCACTTTCTACATTGAAAGAACTAGTCGACTGGAAAATAACCCGTTCATAAAAAGTAAGCAAACGCTTTAGTCTTCATCATGTCAAGGAAAAGCTCCATATCAGGATCTGTTAAAACAAGATCACGCATCTCAGGCTCATCTAAGCAGTCTACAAGTTCGGCAGCCAGCAAGGTAGCTGCAGCATTGGCACGTGCAGAAGCAGAAGCAGCAAAAGCTGAAGCAGCATTTGTTGAGAAAGAGTTTAGACTGAGGATACAACAAGCAGAGCTTGAGGCCTCAACACAGCTTCAAAAAAAACATTTGGAGGCTTCGTTGGATAAAGTTCGTTCGCAGAAAAGGGCTGCAGCTGCAGAAGCTAAAGCAGAAGTTTTGGAGTCAGCTGTGGAACAGCATGGTGAAACGTTTAGTGAAATTGACGTTCCAAATGTGGATCCAGAATCACGCACAAAGGAATATGTAGAGGGATCTATCCACAGTGAAGGCACTTTTGGCATGCCTAAAACAAAAACCTATTCATGTGATAAAGACCTGAAACCAACCCAACATGAATCTATACATGACTCTGATAAAGGAATCTATGCACCAGAAATGGCCTTGCCAGTGCAGCCAAAATCAGAACATACCATAGCAACTCAGGCTCAGAATCTAACCATGACAGTTGGATCCAATAACCATTTTGGGAAACAGTCAAGATTAATTGGAAAATCTATGCCAAAGATTGAGCAAAACACAAATTATTTGGAGAATCCTACAGACACTTTCTACAGTAGGACGGACTTTAGAAAAAGAACCGACAACTTGCCTCTGTTACAGAATGCTAGTTACAAAGATAATGGTCCACAAATGAGTCAAGGGGAAGAAAGTAAATGTATGTCAGACCTTGTTAGATTCATTGCACGACGCGAGTTAGTGTCCACTGGTCTCACACAGTTCAATGACCGTCCTGAGTGCTTTAGGGCCTGGAGAGCATCATTTTTGAGTGCCATCAGAGATTTAAACCTCTCAGCCAACGAGCAGCTAGATCTTTTAGTAAAATGGCTAGGGAAAGACTCAGCAGAACATGCTAGACGTATAAGAACAGTGCATGTGAATTACCCCGAGTACGGACTCAGGGCAGTTTGGGACAGACTAAATGAGTGTTACGGGGCTTCAGAGGTGGTTGAGAACTCCTTGTTCAGAAGGTTGGAGAGTTTTCCCAAAATCTCTAATAAAGACCACCGCAAATTAAGAGAACTCGGAGATTTGTTAATGGAGATAGAGGCAGCCAAGGCAGATGGTGATCTACTAGGTCTAAGTTACCTAGATACGCCTCGTGGCATTAACCCTGTTGTGCAGAAGTTGCCATTCTATTTACAAGAAAAGTGGCTAACATCAGGATTTCAATACAAAGAGGAACACATGGTTCTCTATCCTCCATTCAGTTTCTTTGTGAATTTTGTGTGTAATCAAGCTAAAATGAGAACTGACCCCAGTTTCATGCTGACAGCATTGCATAATGATTCAACTGAGCACCATAGGCCAGTCCTGAGAACTGATGCTCATAAGCCTTTCGCTGTACTGAAAACCGGGGTCTCTCCTAAGACATTACCTAGACAGCACTGTGGCTCTGTTCAAACCAGTATTCCATCTGCAAGTAGGCCCGTCTCAACAGATGATCCAGCCAAACATTGTGTGCTACACAACAAACCTCACCCTCTTTCTAAATGTAGGACCTTCAGGGGAATGCTCATTGAAGAACGAAAGGCAATTCTGAAGAAATATGGGATTTGTTATAAGTGTTGCAAAGCTCTACATTTGGCAAAGAACTGTGATGAAGAGATAATCTGCACAGAGTGTGGAAGTAAAAAACATGTTACAGTCCTACACCCAGGGACTGCACCGTGGTCGAGTACCCCAGATTCCTCTATATCAGAGAATGGCGGGGAGGGAATAAATGACAGCAAGGAAATGGCTGTCTCCGCGACATGCACGAAAATCTGTGGCAAGGAAATCTCAGGACGTTCCTGTTCTAAAATAAGTCTTGTGAAAGTATTTCCTGCTGGTCATCCTGATGCTGCAGTTAAGATGTATGCAATATTAGATGACCAAAGTAATAAATCACTTGCACGGTCTGAATTTTTTGATCTGTTCAATATATCAGGGATAGCCACACCATATTTCCTGAAAACCTGTGCAGGAACTATGGAAACAGAAGGCAGGCAGGCCCGTGGCTTCATGGTCGAGGCTAATGATGGCAGCATTCAGCTCTCTTTACCAACATTAATTGAATGCAACGAGATTCCAAATAATCGTTCAGAAATCCCGACACCCGAAGTGGCATTGAACCATAGCCATTTGAAACCTTTTGCAAAGAATTTCCCCAAGCTTGAGGAGCAAGCTCCTATTGTGCTCTTATTAGGCAGAGACATTATCAGAGTACATAAGGTTAGAAAGCAAGTAAACGGCCCGCATAATGCACCATATGCCCAAAAACTAGATTTGGGTTGGGTGATTGTTGGTGATGTATGCATTGGAGATGTCCATAAGCCATCTGTGGTGACCTCCTGTTACACCAACATCTTAAAAAATGGACGGCCCTCTTTATTTGAACCATGCCCACAGGGTTTCACAGTTAAAGAGCGATACTGCTATGATGACCCCATCGCAGTTTCTTCTTTAAACAAAGGCATCGTCACTTATGAAGGCTCCGATGCTGATGTCTTTCACCAAACAAAGGATGATGACTTGGAGGCTCCTTCAATAGAGGACATTCAATTCCTTACAATCATGGACAGAGAAGTACACCAGGATGAAAAGAACAACTGGGTGGCTCCTCTTCCTTTCAGGACATGGCGACCACAGCTTCCAGACAACCGCTTACAAGCACTTAAGCGACTCAACTCACTGCAGCAAAATTTCAGAAAGAAACCTGAGATGAAACAGCAGTTTTGTGATTTCATGGAAAAGATCTTTAAAAATGGGCATGCAGAAGAAGCACCTTCACTGAAACCCGGAGAGGAGCATTGGTATTTACCTTGCTTTGGGGTTTTTCATCCAAAAAAACCATCTCAAATAAGGGTTGTCTTCGACTCTAGTGCACAGCATAACGGACTTTCCTTAAATCAGGTACTTTTGACAGGGCCTGACCTCAATAATAGCCTCATTGGGGTTCTTCTGAGGTTCAGAAAGGAACCAATTGCCTTTTCAGTAGACATACAGCAAATGTTTTACTGTTTCACGGTCAAACCAGAAGACCGCAATTTTCTCCGGTTTCTCTGGTTCAAGAATAACGACCCTGAAGGAGAGATAACAGAATACCGCATGAAGGTGCACGTTTTCGGAAATAGCCCTTCGCCTGCAGTAGCTATTTACTGCCTCAGAAGAGCAGCAGAGGATGGTCAAAAGGATTTTGGAGAGGATGCTAGACAGTTTGTTGTCCGCGATTTCTATATGGACGATGGCCTGAAATCTCTTCCTTCTCCAGAGGATGCCATCAGCCTTCTGAAAAGGACACAAGAAATGCTAGCTTGTTCAAATCTCAGGCTACATAAGCTGGCTTCTAACAGTAAAAGGGTGATGGAAGCCTTTTCCTGCGAGGATCATGCTGCAAACCTGAAAGACCTGGATCTTGATTCTGATAATCTGCCTGTGCAACGCAGTTTGGGTTTGCTGTGGGACTTGGATTCAGACACTTTCACTTATCAAGTTCAAGAGGAGAAAAAAGCTTTTACCCGACGTGGAATCCTCTCCACTGTAAACAGTCTGTATGACCCACTCGGATTTGTGTCTCCTATCACCATTCAGGGTAAAGCACTCCTTCGGGAATTCACCATAGATTCCCCGGACTGGGATACTCCCCTTCCCCCAAAAAAGGAGAAGTTGTGGGAGATCTGGAGAAACACTCTTAAAGAGCTGCAGCATTTTAAGATCCCTAGATCGTACACACATGTGCCACCATCTGCTGCTAAGCACACGGAACTATGTGTGTTTTCAGATGCCTCGGAGAGAGCAGTGGCAGCAGCTGCATATTTAAAGACTGTGGATGAACATGGAAAATGCTACACGGGTTTGATAGCAAGTAAAGCAAGACTTGCTCCACGGCCTGGATATACTATACCCAGACTGGAGCTTTGTGCCGCAGTTATGGCAGTGAACTTGTCGGAGGTGATTGTCTCTGAAATTGACATCCATTTCACAACAATCACCTTTTATACAGACAGTAAAGTTGTTCTGGGCTACATTTACAATGAGAAAAGGAGATTTCATGTATTTGTTCACAACCGAGTCCAAAGAATCAGACGCAGCACACTGCCACAGCAATGGCAGTATGTGCACACGGAGCACAACCCTGCAGACATTGCGACACGACCTGTCCCAGCAGAACTTTTAAGAAACACAATATGGTTCACTGGCCCAACCTTTTTGTCCAAACCAAAAGACACCTCAATTGTAGATCAAACATTTGAGCTTTTGGAGCCAGAAAGCGATCCTGAAATAAGACAAGTGACAACTCTGTCAACAGTGGTGTTTCAGCAGCTTAGATCTCATCGTTTCAATCGCTTTTCATGCTGGAGAACAGTTGTTAAAGCAGTTGGTGCTTTAATCCACATCATTCAATGTTTCAAAAGGCAGCAGAGGAATCTCTCAACTGAGTGTAAAGGCTGGCATTTGTGTTCCTCACGCTTATCAGTGGATATTCTCAACTGCAGCACCACAGTCATCCTAAAAACTGTTCAACATGAAGTCTTTGGAGAAGAGCTGGAACTACTTGCTTCTAATCAAAACATTCCAAAGAGTAGCCCACTCTGGTCTTTGGATCCATTCATTCTTACACCGGCAACATTGTTAACGCAGAAAGTGGGTCCTTGTCCGGCACCTGTAGGGGACTTTGATGACAAAGACTTGTCTNTATAATAATATATAATAATATATAATAATAAAACCACTTATATTGAAATTGACATCCATTTCACAACAATCACCTTTTACACAGACATTAAAGTTGTTCTGGGTTACATTTACAATAAGAAAAGGAGATTTCATGTATTTGTTCACAACCAAGTCCAAAGAATCAGTCGCAGCACGCTGCCACAGCAATGGCAATATGTGCACACGGAGCACAACCCTGCAGACATTGCAACACGACCTGTCCCAGCAGAACTTTTGAGGAACACAATATGGTTCACTGGCCCAGCCTTTTTATCCAAACCAAAAGACACATCAATTGTAGAGCAAACATTTGAGCTTTTGGAGCCAGAACGCGATCCTGAAATAAGAAAAGTGACAACAGTGGTGCTGAGACACCACTGTCAACAGTGGTGTCTCAGCACCTTGGATCTCATCGTTTCAATTGCTTTTCATGCTGGAGAATAGTTGTTAGAGCAGTTGGTACTTTAATTCACATCATTCAATGTTTTGAAAAGGAACAGAGGGATGTCTCAACTGAGTGTAAAGGCTGGCATTTGTGTTCCTCGCACTTATCAGTGGATATTCTCAATCGCAGCACTACAGTCATCCTCAAAACTGTTCAGCATGAAGTCTTTGGAGAAGAGATGGAACTAATTGCTTCTACTCAAAGCATTCCAAAGGCTAGCCCACGCTGGTCTTTGGATCCATTCATTGACAAGAAGGGAATTATACGGGTAGGGGGTCACCTTCAGGAAGCAAGCTTGGGATCTAAAGAAAAAAGACCTTTGATTCTACCTGACCATCATCATGTCACCACCCTGATAGTTCGTCATTACCATGCAGAGATTCTACATCAAGGGAGACATTTTACTGAAGGAGCCATCAGATCTGCGGGTTTTTGGATCCTCGGTTGCAAACGGTGCGTGAGTAAGCTCATCTTTGAGTGCATCACGTGTAGAAAGCTCAGAGGAAGGTGTGAAGTTCAAAAATGGATCTCCCAGCTGACAGGCTCAGCATGGAACTGCCATTTTTGAATATTGGCCTAGATGTTTTTGGCCCCTGGTCTGTATCTGCCCGACGAACAAGAGGAGGTCATGAAGAGAGCAAAAAGATGGGCTATTCTATTCACCTGTTTAAGTGTTAGAGCTATCCATATCGAGGTCATTGAATCTCTGGATACCTCCAGTTTCATAAATGGATTGAGAAGGTTCCTGGCAATCCGAGGACCAGTGAAGCACATCCGCTCTGATAGAGGAACTAATTTCATTGGAGTCTCAAAAGTCCTAAGAATCCCATCAAACATTGATGGAGAATCTGTGAAGAGATTTCTTTCAGATCATGACTGTACTTGGACCTTCAACAGTCCACACTCTTCTCATATGGGTGGAGTGTGGGAACGGATGATTGGTGTCACACGCCACATTTTGGACTCAATGTTTCTTCAGATGGGGTCTTCCAAACTCACACACGAGGTGCTCGTAACCTTCAAGGCAGAGAGGTCACCGCCATTGTGAACAACAGACCATTAATTCCTGTCTTCTATGACCCTATGGATCCATTCATTCTTACACCTGCAACATTGATAACGTAGAAAGTGGGTCTTTGTCTGGCACCTATAGGAGACTTTGACGACAAAGACTTGTCCCGACATCAGTGGCACAGGGTCCAAAGTCTGTCAGACACATTCTGGGACAGATGGCGCAAGCAGTATTTATCTACTCTGCAACCTCGCTAAAAGTGAACATCTGAACACAGAAGCTTAAAACCAGGAGATGTTGTACTCCTAAGAGACAATGCAGTGAAACGCAATGTCTGGCCTATGGGCATCATTGCTGAGGTGTACCCCAGTAAAGATGGACTTGTTCGGAAGGTTCAGGTTAGAGTGGCAAAAGCAGATGGCATAAAGTTGTTCTTACGACCTGCAAGTGAAATAGTTTTGCTTATTTCTTCCAAAGAATAATGTTTGAGAATGTTGTAAATGGTGAAACAATTATAGTTTCAGACGGGGAGTGTCCTGTTGTGTGTCAGTTTGTTGACATTTCACAGATTTATATTACAGAAGTGTTCAGTTGTTGCCATCTAGTGGCGGAATTTAGGTACTACATTTTAACAGCCTGCCGTTTTTGATGATGTCATAAAAAGAAGACAAGGCAGGAGAACACAAAGCATGGTTTTCTCTCAGTAACACTACAACTTCGATTCAGTCGGTCTTTGAAAGCACTGCTGTTTTACCCTACTCCAACTGGCTTCAGTAAAGAGTCAACGTAAGCCCTCTTGTCTGTGTGGTCATTTTGGAGAGGAGTTTATCTGAATGTCGACAAGGCGATGGAGGTTGAGGACATGACAACTGGGTAATTATATTTTACGAGAAAACGCCAGTGAAACGTTATTTAAACCCACAACTAGTCTTAAAAACAACAAATCAAAAAATACAATTAGATTGAAATGAATGTCAATTATTTTCACTTCTGTTTAATCCAAATTAAGTCAGCAGCTCCGTAAGGAGCATTTCGATGTAAGATTTAAAGGAGCTGTCAAGTTTACTTTGTAACTTCAAAGAACAGTATTCATAGTTAGATTGTTTTGTTATCATAGCAACAATCTGATGCTGTGAGTTTAATCTTTGAGTTTGAACTCTATTTGTTCAGAAATACAAATTAGTAAGCAATATGTTTTATTGGTTACTAAAAACATATTGCTTTTTAGGATTTACAATTAAACTACCCCCTCTCTCCCAGATTAAATCTAACACACAAGCTGTTAGAGGTGCTGATGTTTTTTGCAGCAAGAGGAACCCCTAAGTCAAATTCTGCTAAAGGCCTGATACTGTCTTGGACCGGCCCTGCACAGTGAGTTAAATCCACTGCAATGCGCAGAGAGATACGCAACAAATGGGAGATTTAATTCAATGCTGCTAATGTGGTTTTAGTAGCTCTTCCATTTTGTGTCTGTTGAGTTTTTTATAAGGGTCACAGAAACTGTTCTGGTTGCTGGAGTTAATTGGACAAGATTTTCAGATCTCCTCGCGGCTGCATGCATTAACTCTGTCTGACTACGTAGACGACACATTTGATATGGTTTGATACATCGTGTAACCAGAAATATAATACTAAAGATAATAATAAAATAATATAAAACCAGTGTGATGCGTAACTACGAAGGGAATGCGAAAGCTCCTCACCAGGCTGAACCTGTATGATGAGGTTAGCGCTGGTTCGTTAACCACTAACGCACCAGCCAACCGGGACCATAGACATAAACTTTACAGGGAAGTGTTGGAATTATTAGCTTAATCATGCTAGTTTTAATGCTAGTGTTAACTTTAACCACATGTTAAAATATTAGACAAATCAACATTGTTTTGAGTAGGCCTAAACTCAGGTTAAAATTAGATTCA
This sequence comes from Poecilia formosa, assembly GCF_000485575.1. Taxonomy (NCBI): domain Eukaryota; kingdom Metazoa; phylum Chordata; class Actinopteri; order Cyprinodontiformes; family Poeciliidae; genus Poecilia; species Poecilia formosa. The sequence continues at coordinate 363,827 of NW_006800040.1, forward strand.
TTATTCAATCATAATTTGATCCGTATAATATTTTTCTTAAACATACCAGCATGATTTGATAAAAGTACTCTAATCTGTAGTTTTCTATTTTTAAAATACAGCCCTGGTCAGTGTGTAAGTAATATGTCTAGGGTCAAAGGACCATTTATATATGCGTCTTAGCCTTTCTGTGAACCCAGCAAGCATTCACAGAGATATGAAATGTGGTTCTCTGAACATAAAGCTTTCTCCCTGTGTTTGGATAACTGATAAAACTGATAAAACTCTGTCTCACGAAGGAGACAAAACACCTTTAAGGTTTTGAGGAAAAACAGGCTTTTAGCAGTCGTAAATCTCCCGCCGCTCCACCAGAGACGGTGCTCAATTCACATACGGTAGAGAGGAAAACATGCCTATGGAAACAAAAGCTGGGTTCCAGAGCAGGGAAACCAGCTCCGTGTTCTCCAGGGATTGGTCCGTTCTTGAAAATGCGTCCCTGTATTTTGTCTTTGTGCTTTGTCTTTGTCTCAGGTAATTATGTCTCGGTTTGTGGTTTTGGAAGATTATGACGAGCTGTGTGATTTTATGCATTTGATTGTTTGAATAAATTCTGAATGATTGTTAAAGTTGAACAGTGATCGTTGTGTTGTCTTTGTGGTTTCGCTGATGCACGTGACATCATGGACCCGGGGAATGAGAGAAGACGACAGAAAGTTTTAACAATTTATTCTCTCAACAAAAGACAGAGCAACACGCTTGAGCAGCGTGTTGAGATGTAAACGCAGCACATAATTGTTTGTTCACAAAGATAAATCATTCTCACCGCTCCCTCAACGCGCACCTCTAAATTCGCCACTACAAGTTATTCCTGCAGTTCACGTAGAGCTGCGCAACCAGAACTAACGCAGCAGGGCTTAAACTCCTACCTTGAGTTCTCCAAAGAATCATAATTCCTCACAGTAAATTGATTTAAATATCCATACAGGTCAGCAGGGCCGGCCCAAGCCTCCATGGGGCCCTAAGCGAAATGTGGTTTGGGGGCCCTCTAGTTCTGCTAACAATGTGGACTGGCTGCAATCAGCAGTCCGATCATTAGATCATTCACACACCTGCTATAAACTTATTGCATCTCTGCAGTGCTGTTTATATTACATACATGTATAATACAGGATACATTTTTTGGCCAACTGATTTATCAACCAGTTGATTTCTGGGCGCCAATTTTCTTAATTTTGGGGGATCGTGATCGGCCGATACTTAGACGTGAAGCTGATCTTGTCCCCTAATCTTATCTTCGTCAGCAAAGGTTTATAAATCAGCCTCTGTCGTCTTCTGCTCTACAGTGAGAGGTTTGACTGACAGACCGGCCCACCAGGACAGGTCTGCACTTTTGCAGTTAATATNTTATAAATCAGCCTCTGTCGTCTTCTGCTCTACAGTGAGAGGTTTGACTGACAGACCGGCCCACCAGGACAGGTCTGCACTTTTGCAGTTAATATATATGCCAACTCATCGACTTTCTTGCTATATTTAGCGACATTTCAGAGAAAAAAAAATCATATTAGCCAAAATCAAAATCGGCAGGCCAGGCTTTTTAAAGATCGGTAACCAGGGATCTGCCAGAAAACTGCAATTGGTGCAGCCCTACACACATATTCATGACATTCTCTGATTAAATAAATTTCTCTTAAGCGTTACTCCTACAACTAAAAATTTAATTTATACCAGGTGAGTCTTTCTCCCCTGAGAATGTGGACCGGTACCGGTACTGGACTAATTCTGAGCCTTCAAATGATTTTAACAGAAGTTTCACATAACTTAGAAGTTGATGTAAAAATAATGTTTGTTTTAGCCACAAAATGATTATGCTCAACAGCAAGCAACATATCCCCAACTATAGCATAGAGCAGCTTATCGATGTAGCAGCTATTGTAGCCTGACGTAAAAACATTTTGCTAGACAATGTCAAACATTGAGAAGTTTTAATTATTGCCATCAAACATTATCAAACACAGTGATTTGAAGCCAAATATACCTCAGAAATATACAGAGCCAACCATGTGAATCAACTCATTTAAAGTTTAAACTCAGTTTCACACAAAGACCCTACCATAAATGTTTGGCTGTTGAACTGGACCGTTCCAGGTCGCTATCAAGCTAATTTTCTAATAGCAGCTTTCCAAATCTTTTACATTACAATACATTACCGAGGCACATTAAAACAAACGTTTATCTTGGCTTTTTTCTATTCTTCCTCTTTCTTTTCTCCCTCTCTGAAGGATAAGTCCATTTTGAGACATTGTTTTGCTTACTTAACTTCTGACCGGAGCTTTGGATGTTTGAATGCTCTGCTCATTGCACGGCAGCTCTTGATACCGGCGAAGCGTGCGGTACCGACTGTGGCCACCAGGGGCCACCGAGAGCATTTTTTTTTAATCCATAAAATAATGATTTCTACATACATTATCAAATATATATTATTGTAAAAACAAATCACTTCATAGTGAAATTGTGTGTGATTTTGATATTATAATGACATAGAAATTATTACAAAAAAAAAAAAATCAGCTTCACTGAGGGGGCCCCTTAGTGGCTTTGGGGCCCTAAGCAGATGCTTAGTTTGTTTATGCCTTGGGCCGGCCCTGGAGGTCATCTTGTGTCCTGTATGGACACAGGCTGCTCAAAAGGAGGCGCTTGCGCGCGATCTGCGCTGAAGTAAAGTGAAGTAAAGCAGCGGCAGCGCCTGAGGCAAAGCACAGAGGCGCCAGCTGGTCCGCGTGCTGCTGGCCTTAAATGCATCAACTATAAATCTAACATATCCTTTAGGAATAAAGCATGGTGGGCTGCCAGGCTTATAACACACTGGGGGAAACCCTGTATTTCTATTTTATTTGCATTATTCATACTATCTTCAAAGGTAATGGCTTAGTTGTTAAAGACTGACTCTATTTAACACATATTAGCAATTTTAATCACTTTTGTAATTTAATTTGGTGTTTGAATTTTCTTAGTGAATAGCGTGTTCTTGCATGCAATCAGGTCAGAACTTTCAGTAATCCAAAACTGATTGCAACTCTGGTGAACAATCAGAGTTGTTAGGGGGGAGTCTTTAGTTCCCCCCTAAGAGTGAGTGGGGAGAACAGAACAGAACCGCTTGTGTAACATCTGATCTCTTTGGATGGCAGATGAGGAATTAAATTGAGTTTTCTATTCTATATCTTATAAAAAACATAGAACTAATCTCCCCTTTGCTTTGCAAAAGCTATGATCACTCTCTCTAACGTATCGCTGACTGTTCTTGCCTTCATTTGTGCAGGTCCTTGGGGTCGGTGTATGGGAAGTGAATGTGGACCTGGAGGCAGCCAGAGCAGAGCAGTATGGTGCGCCCATTCTGAAGGTTGGACCACCCTCCATACAAACTGTGACCAGACAGAGCGGCCAGACAACCAGCAGAGCTGCTTCAGAGTGTGTGACTGGCACAAAGATTTGTACGAATGGCAGCTGGGTGCTTGGAACCAGTGTGTCCCAGTGATGATGCGCAGTGCTGGGGTGCAGCGGCCAGCAGTGTGCACAAAGGGAGAGGAGGGCATCCAGACACGGGAAGTGGGTTGTGTTCAGAAATCTGATGGCGAGCCTGCGGAGGATGTAATTTGTGAATACTTTGAACCTAAACCAAGGCAGGAACAGGCCTGTCTCATTCCGTGTCCTCGGGACTGTGTGGTGTCTGAGTTCAGCCCGTGGACTTCATGTTCTAAAACATGTGGGATTGGCTTACGGAATCGGATACGCTTTGTTCTGGCACCACCACTGTTTGGTGGGTCTGCCTGTCCAAATTTGACTGAATTTCAGACGTGTCAGCCCGGCCTGTGTGAGGGAGAGGAAAACCTTTACAGCCTCAGAGTTGGACCTTGGGGCTCCTGTTCTGTACCTTTGCCAAGGATAGCCAGACAAGCTGAAAATCCACCCAAGGAAAGCAACAAGAGATCCAGAGAAAGTGACAAATCTGCTAAAAAGGGCAGCAAACAGTCAAGAGATGGTGAAACACCATCCAGAGGAGGTGACAAACAGGCCAGAGAAGACAGCAAACAGTCCATGAGAGAAAGAAAAAAGATGAGAGATGATGAAAAACAGTACCAAGAAAAGGACATAAAGTCCACAGAAGGTGAGGAGAAAGTGTCCAAAAATGGTAACAAACCATCTTTGAGCAACAGAAAATTGGTTAGAGAAAACAGAAAACAGGATAAGGCATTCAGACAGGCAGACCGACCCAAACGACAGAAAAAGGTAAAAAACAAGGCAAAAAAAGAGAAAATGAGAGAAAAAGGCAAAGGAAGATTAAGAGAAAAGGGGAAAACAAAAGACCCAGAGACCAGAGAGCTAATCAAAAAGAAGAGGAACAAGAATCGCCAGAACCGCCCAGGAGGAAAATTCTGGGATCTGCAAGTTGGCTACCAAACCAGAGAAGTGACCTGTGTACACAAGAGTGGGACCATTGAAGCTCTGAGGTACAAATGATTGGAATGTCATTCTTTCTGTAAGCATGTGCGTCTGCATAGGTCCTGTGTCATTTCTCTTGCTAGACAATCTTGTCTTGTTTGGAATAAACCAAAAGTTGAGACCTTAAAGTTTTAAGGTCTTAAGGCGAGAAACATAAATCAAAATCTCCAGAGCTGGGTTGATGACATCACAGGCAATGTTAGCAGCTATTAACAAACACAGGTTGAAATAGCACAAGTAAACAATCACCCAGGGCACAGAATACCTTGTATTTTTATCCCATTACATCAGAAGTATGTTGGTTTATGTTTTGTTATAACATAAATAACATATGTTATTTATGGTCCTGAATTCAAATTCTGGGCTGGGGTCTTTCTTTGTGGACTTTGTCTGTTGTGTTGGTGGATTTTGAGTCTTCTCTGGGTTCCCCAGCTTCCTCCTACAGTCCACAATCATTTGTGATAGGTCACTGGGTAAGTGCATGCATGGTGTGTCTCTGATTTGTCCTGTAATGAGCTGACATCCTGGGTAGGCTAAAGACCTTAACTTGTATAATCACTGTTAGGAAAAGCTTCAGCTTCCTGTAACTCTGAAAGCTTGAGATGGGCATAAAACATGGATGGATGGATGGAAATCAAAAGAGAAGTATTACATGTTCTGACACCTTCTTCCTAGGGTGTTACAAATAATTTCTCATACAGCAAATTCATTTGTATTTTTGGGGATATTTAAAGGCTGTACTTCTTTAAATATTATGATCAAGATTAATTTTCAGCCATTAAAGCTGAAGTATGTAACTTTAAAAAAATGTTTTTACACAACTGCCATGTTGCGAGAGTATAATATAAAACACATAATCTGTGAAAGAAAATCAAGCTCCTCCACCTCCTCCCAGTGTTACTATAGCCATCTGCAGAAATGAGCCACTTCCAGTCAAAAACCACCAATCAAAGCCAGGAGGAAGTTATACAAATTTAGACAAATAAAAGTTATACCTGATAGTAAGCAGGTATAGTAAACAAAGTCTGTCATTTTTATCAGGTAGTTTATTTAAACATAATTCTAGCTCTTGCTGTTAAATGTTACTCCAGTGAGAGTCGGTATTCAGCACCGAATTACAGCTAAGGCACCAACTCTACAGAAATAGTTGTATTAAATACCAGATGTCAAGCCATTTACATTCTGCAAAGTCTGACACTTATTTTAGAATGAATGGTTTTTCTGTGTATGATTGTTTTCATTCTCATGGTGGAATGCAGACTCAGCATTCTTACAGTTAGTCTAAGCATTCAAAGATGGTATAACAGACCTGGTTATACCATCTACATTCTTACAGTTAGTCTAAGCATTCAAAGATGGTATAACAGAGGGTGCAAAATCTGGTATGTGCAGGTCTAGGGTGCCTCCAAAGTTTTCAATGTTTAGTAGTATTTTATGACATTCATTCACACTACAGGCAGTATTACAGCATCTTAATGAAAGTTGGGCCAAGCTCCACTTTAACACCCCACTAAACTCATTCATCATTTGAATTTTATGTGGTGTCAGAGCATGCTCACTGACACCACATGAATGGCCTTATTCTGTCTCTGGGCTCGCTTCACTCTTAAGGAGGCCAGTGAGCACAATCAACTCCATCCTAAGAAAGCCATGGCCCTACCACAGACTTTCTTGTTATGCCTGAAAGAATAGAAACCACAGACCTTTTCTCATTCTCAGCCTTTATGGTATAGACAGATGGCTGGAAGCTTTAAAGAGGCTTACACCTATTGACTGTATTATGTTGGATATAGCACAGGATCAAGGTTATCTAGCGTGGGGGTCACAATACCATCGGACTATTTATTTCATATTTTGACTGAAACTAGAAACATGAAAATGTTTCCTCTATATTCTGAAGCTGTTGTACCATGAATGTGGATCCTTTTATATTTTGTGAAAGAGACTCCCATAAAATACAAAAAACGGTTTGAAAAAAGAAAATCACAACCGATTCTGCAAACAATTTACCTGAGCAGAAACAGAGAAAAGATGCAGACAAGAATTTTGTCTTGATTTGGGGTGAAGAGGAAGACGCGATGGACCCAGGTTGTAGAGCAGGGCTGCCCAAAGTCGGTCCTCAAGGGCCGGCATCCTGCATGTTTTAGTAATCTTTTCAGCTACCAGTAGTAGCTGAAAAGATTACTACTGGTGGTAGTAATCTTTTCAGCATGTCAATGTTCCTCTTAGGTCTTCTAACGAGCCAGGTGCATTAAACCAGGGAGAGCTAAAACATGCAGGATTGCCGGCCCTCCAGGACAGACTTTGGGCACCCCTGTTGTAGAGTGAGAAATTATGAATTTAATAAAGGCCAAGCACAATAATCCAGGCAGCACAGTCAAGTGGAATGTTAATGGCTCAACACTGGTAGCAACTAGTTCAAACAACTGATGACAAACTTGACGCACAAGACTCGACAAGGAACACAGGTGGGTTTAAATACACAGGGAGACAATCGGGGGAAACGAGGAACAGCTGTACTCAATCAAGGGGTAGCTGGGACAACACAGAGACTCAACAGAACACTGAAACCTAAATAAACAAACAGAAAATCCAAATCACTACAAATTTAACTGGTTGTTGTTTTTTTTTAAAATAAATTTCATTCAATTGACCTGAACAACACCTTAACATTATGTGTTGTGTTCTTATAACCAGCAGCACCTAATTAAAATTTACCATTGTCTCATTCTGCAGCCTTTGTTCTCAGGAGATGCTGCCAGTGAGCTTTCAGGCCTGCGTGATTCCCAGAGACTGTGATGTGACTGAGTGGTCTGGATGGTCAGCTTGCTCCAAGCAGTGCTACGACCCCAATGGGACGAAAGGGGAGCGAAGTCGCAACAGGAAAGTGAGCCAATTCCCAATAGGTGGAGGAGTGGAGTGCCCAGAACTTGAAGAAAAAGAGCCGTGCAGCCCCCAGGACGGAGCGGTTCGTCCATGCACTGTGTGAGTGAACAACTTTTCATTTTACAACCTGTGTCTTCTGACTAGAAGTAATAATGATGTTCTGGAGCGTCAGCCAGAGTGCTGACTTGAACCTGGAAATCTGTGGAGGGTTCTACAGATTAAGGTGATGGATCCCAGGCCTTCCAACTCAAAGACTTAATCATAGATTAATTATTAAAATATGAGTTAAAAGATTCCTTTGCTCTAATGACTAAGATAAAAAGGAACTTGTGTCAAAATCTGCCAGGAATATAAACAAATTTGATCTTAAGTGATGTTGCTAATAAAATACATAGTGCCTGTTTTTAATATGCCACAGACTATGTGTCCATCTCAGCAGCATGTTCTAACGTAGAATATATACTTTATGGCATCAAATAAATGTGTTTTTTTCTTCTTGCCGTTTTGTGTTTGGTCACATGAAGAAGCTTAGGTTAATGTGATCTCAATCTGACACTTCATCTGCCTTCATGTGTCACCAGCTACACCTGGAAAACCACAGAGTGGACAGAGTGTAGGGTGGACATGCTGCTGAGCCAGCAGGATCGTCGGCGTGGAAACCTGACAGGGTTGTGTGGAGGTGGAATCCAGACACGTGAGGTCTACTGTGTGCAGGCCAGTGCTGTTGCTTCACCTAATCTCAGTTCACTGAGGACTAGAGAAGGTAACCCCCCTAATTTTTTGGAGCCTATAGTCCTTAACATGTTATATTCAGTTAATTGTGCTGTGTGGTATTCTAAACACTTTAGATACTGTGCCTTCTAAACATGAGAAAACCATCCCATTTAAAGTTTTCCAGAAGTCATGAAGGGGACACTGCAGTGCAAACATACACAGCAAACTCTTAGACCTAAATGTAAAACTTTTTGGGTGTTGGAAACCTATCACACAGTCTGCAGCATGAAACATGAAGGTAGCAGCATTTTCTTTTCTTCGGCTGGACAAGCAAGTTGGTGGAGTTAATGGGTGTAGTTAAAGAACAATCCTGGAAAGAACTTGTGAACACTGGTGGAGTGAAAGTACAGCCATGCAATGAAATGGTTAAATCAAAGCATAGTCACCGTTTAGAAATGGCTTAGTTAAGACCCAGCGTTTATTCTATTATTTAATATTGGCGCTCTCAAACCAATCTTAATAAGTTTTCACTGAACTGCAAAGAAATAAAACGTCAAGATATCTGAACTGTATCCTGGTGTACTGTAGACTGGTTGCCAGTGTTTTACAGAACAAATAGAACAAGACTAGACAACTTTATAGTTGAGCAAAAGTATGAGGCTGTAGAGGTCCTGCTTCACAAATATTTTGAAATAAATTAGCTAAAAACTAAAACCAATTTTAAATTAGATGTACAAGCTGTGTTACAGATGAGCTTAGCAACGATGGCTCATCTCTTCAGACACATGTAGGACAGGGAATTAAAATAGTGTCCCCATTACCATTCATTTGCATTTTGAGTTGCGTGCAGTGCAGTGAAGAAAGCACTGAAATGTATATTTTCCAGTAAATCAATGGTTGTGCTGAACACACAGAGCTGGAAGTGGCCTGGAAGCTTGTCCATTTTTATCCAGCATTGACACAGTAAGTATCCGTCCATCTGGCTGGTGAAACTGGCATCTGTTGCTGAGATTATTCAGATCTTATGCTCACAACCAGTGGCTCGTTTTCAGCCTTCCAAGCCAAGAATCCACGTTGCTGATTCTGTTAACAGAGGCGGGCAACTTCTTGGGTTTTATTCTTTACTGCTGCCTGAGTCGATATACCATAAAAAGACATTATTTTTTGTGGTTGTCATGGAGATTGTTTTTAGGTAGAAACAAGAAGATATTAATGAAGGCATTCAGAGATGTAAAAAAATCAGTAGATTCTGCTTTAGGCAATAGCCAAAAAGGAAGAGAGTCAAAGGAAGATATACAACAAAAAGGAGGAGTGGAGAATGTAGGTGGGATGAAGTGGTTCTGCCAGCTCTACTGCTCAATTTCATCTTCCTCCCTTCACTATGTCATTTTCCCTGACACCATATATGAAATCATGTCAGGTAGTATTTGGTCATACCAAGCAATAAACAGTAGCATCTTCATCCTAAATGTTTCCCATCTCGTGCTCAAGACACTTTTCAAAAGTTACAGGCTCTCCTTCATCCACCAGCTTCACTAGTCTGAAAGTGGTTAAATAATGTCTTTTGGAATGAAATTGCCCAATTGATGGTGCGTGTTAACTGCAAATTTGGTAATTTCCTACAACTTTTTGAAGGATACATTTTTAGTTTTCCTTGTCCTTTCCACTGCCAAGGTTTCACAACTAATAGGATTCTGCAACCTAACTTTATTTTGAATATTTCCACAAAAGTGGCAATTTGCTTATCAAAAGGTGTTTTGATACCTAAAGGAAAATTGACAACTGATTCATTCATTATTTGAATGTTGTAAAGGCTCGTCCTCCTTTGTTTGCCAAATAAGAGAACAGAATGCCCGACTGATCGTTGCCGAAACTAAACATGGACCTAGCAAATCTATTTTAAATCATTTTCCTTCTCAAATGTTTAGGTGTCATAAGTACACAATTCTCATTACTGATTCCTTGGAAATTCAGCACTCTCACAGGGACTTTTATGTTATTTTAAAAGATCATTGTTGTGGCTCTTTCATACATAAATTTGTCAAAAAATTCAACTGTTCTTTCATTTGTAAGCTGTTTCACAGTTCTAGAAAATGTTAGCACACACAATCATTTTAACTCCAGGAGTACCTGCAGGATATTATCAGAGTGCACGCACAAAACTATCTCTGCACCTGATACACATGAATGCATCCCCAAAGTGCATCATGTGCGTGGCGCACAAAACCAGCACAAACCTAACCCAAACCAATACGAACGCAATGCAAATGGCAGCAGGACACACAACGCACATAAGGCAACACACTCACACTTATGTCTGTACAACTTTTTTCCTGTTTTTTTTTTTGACAAACTACACTAAATAATAAAGACGGGAAGCAAAACCTGCCTGTGTGATCCACTGGAGTAGGAGGATGGAGAGTCACAGGATCAGGTGTCTGAGACATCAGACAACAGAGGAGGCGGCGAAGCAATAATGTTTGCTTGATTTCTATTCTTTTTGGCAAACATTTCCACTAGATTTAGCTGTTTAGCCCACCCACAGTCTTACTCTGATGCTCAGGAAGAGTGCGGCAGATGTCACAGTCGTTGAACAAGGAAGTGATGGGGGTTTCTCATCAGCTGATTAGTTCCCAAAACCATGAAAAAAAGAAGAAAACTTGTAAAAGCATACGCTGGGTCAGTGGAAACCCACCGGCACCGTGCACATGGTAAAAAGTTCAAGTGGAGTCCACTCAACCCCTCTTCAGACTGTATGAGGGCTAAAACTCCATTTATTCAGTTTTAGATAGCTTCAGCTTAGTCACCAAGCCACTAAATAAACCAAAGTAACCTGACTAATAACATTTAGGTTAAGGACTACATGTGTCCACTCCAACAGACACACACAGATGTGGGCTTCATACAGGATGTTTTGACACAACATGTTAAGTATTTTTAATTTCTTGAGATGACGTTTTATGAATTAATGCTATATAGTCTGAATTGAATTTAACTTGTCATTAGGGACACATTTCTGTATTTAAAATTTTATTGGGACAATCTAATATTCTAAGTTTAAATAGCATATTTTCATTAGCTTTAAAGTGAAAAATTACCATAATTACCAGAAAAAAAAATGCTTGAAAACATCACTCTGTGGTAAATAACTTACATAATGCATTTTATTTAGTGAAGTGAGTTATGGAAACAAATGAACGTTTTAATGATCTAATTCATTCCATATGAATGTGTATGGACACATTCTTATCAAAGAATGTGTCCATAAATGACATGGTGGAAAGCAGCTGTGCCACTGTGATGCCATGAGTCCTCAGCTGGAACAGAGCTGGGCACCAGGATACTTTTGGCAGGTGGCTCATGGAGGCGGCCTCTCTGCTCCCTAATTTGTGTCTGGAAGCACAGCACATGGGAATGCACACCATCTGGCATGAAGATACCAGAGCAAGGGCAATCTGGGGAGAAGCTTGTCAGACTTTACAGTTGTACAGAAGAACAAAGGGGCTATTGTTGCTTTAACATTATTAATGAAGAAAAATGTGGGAGGAATGTTTGACTTTCCACAACCCTTCACATTTTGACAAAAAATTAAATTTTACTGGTCTAATTCAACATTTGTGTCTATAATAAAAATGTTCACATTTAGCTTTGAGTCATGGTTCCTAATAAGGAATAAACTGAAACTAGCACACTAGTTCCAGTTCTAGTGAGCTAGAACTAGTCTGGCCTGCCAGCACTCCAGACCTGTCCCTCATTGAAAATGTGTGGAGCGCAAAATGCAACAACAGAGACCCCAGACTGCTAAACAAGAATGGGGGGGGGAAATAAATAAAACAACAATTAGTTTCCTCGGTCCCTAAACACTTATTGAGAGTTGTTTTAAGGAAAGGTGATGTAACACAGTGATAATTATGTTCTTGTCCCAACTTTTTTGGAATATGTTGCAGTCATCAAAACATAAAAAAGTGACTATTTGGATACAGCAATAACATTTTTCTGACTAACATTAAACAGTATGCCCTTGTAATGGATTCAATTCAATACTGGTTGAAAAGGATTTGCAACTCATCATAACTTTTTTTTCCTTTATGTTTTACACAAAGTCTCAACTTCATTGGAGTTGGGGTTGTAAATTCTAAACTATTTATTGGTTTTAAAGACAAATCTTTATGGCCATAGATCTGGCACTATGAAAATAAATATTAATGTAAAATATTTTCTTGCATGAGACTGTTAGAAAATAAAGGCCTTTATTCTCCCTGGATAACTTCTGATTGATTATATTAGAACTGAGTTTATTTTTTATAGCACAGGGAAATTGGGGTCAGATCACTTTACACTAGAAGGTTAGGAGCTTACATCCAACCCATCCATCCATTTTCTTACACCCTCGTCCCTAGTGGGGTTGGGAGGGGTGCTGGTACCCATCTCCAGCGAACGTTTCGGGCGAGAAGCGGGGTACACCCTGGACAGGTCGCCTGTCTGTCACAGTAGGAGCTTACAGTAACTCAGAAACCAAACACTTCTTGGATGTGCAGTTACAGTATGGCAGTAACCATGGTAGGATGAAAAGAAATGGGACAACATTTGTTTAGATGGTAATAAAAGGGCAACCAATCATTTTACTTGATTTAACTTATCACCTTCTATAGCATTACATGTGGTTTAAGGTCGCATGACATGTACACATGCTTAAGTGTGACTATTAAAGGACACACCTTTGGGGATGGCAGTTTGCATGTGAATGAAGCTGAATACTGTTGTTGCACAGCTTGAATAATTCATCAGTCTGGCGACCTTGCAGAGAGTCACCAACACCTGACTGTATCTGAAATACACAAAGAAAAAAGACAATCTAACTCGGGTGTGAAAGTACAGTTGATCGACTAATTTATATTCGTCAGAATGCCTCAATGATTAGTCATGATATTTATGTTTTTTTGCTGTTCTATTTCTTTTCTGATGTGTTTTTGTTTTTTTTGTAATTGAGTTTGCACAGCTACTGCTAGTTCATTCATCGTTTGTGTTTCTCCATAGGTTTGCGGCCAGTGGACAGTGAACTGTGTTTGGGAGTTCCTCCGAATACCACACAGCTCTGCCATATCAGCTGCCCTGTGGAATGTGAGGTGTCTTTGTGGAGCTCTTGGGGACCTTGCACTTATGAGAACTGTCAAGACCAGACCACTAAGAAAGGTAAGAAATTGCTGGGTAACTTTGATTGGAGGTGTGTAGTGTACACACCTTCTTAGAATGAAACCTCACTGTGGAAGCCACAATGCATTATGTTCAGCTGGAGGTCATGTGTTAGTGACCACTAACACATGGTGGGACATTCTCCTTTAGGATTTTTTTTTGTAGACAGCAGAATTTATGGTTCTGTTTATTACAGAAAGTTTTCCAGGTTCTGAAATCAAGACAACCCCATTATCACACTACTGCCACCATGTTTTACAGTTGGTATCATGTCCTTATTCTGAATTGTCTTATTCTGAATTGTTGTGTTACTGTTACACTAGATATATTGGGACACCAGCCTGGTAAAAACCAGCCCCTTCTCCTACACTGTTTGCTTCTTTCAGAGGGACTGGACTCTCGGCTGTTGAGAAGCGATTGCTTCCTGGAGGCATAGTCTCTATTAAGGTTTTAAATTTTACCAAATGGCTGACATTTGGCCTTGACATGTGTAATTTACCTGTTCCACACTAAGAAGGTTACCAGAAATTGCCTGTGCTGTAAACAACCATCCTCCACTGCAAAGAGAGAAGTGGCATGCCGAACGAGACGGCTGTTAATATTAATGCAGTATTTGGAAGAGTGGCCAACATGGACTGAACACCTTTCTTCACTTCTTCTGCTGCCATTGCTAAAAGTTCAGAACTACTACAATTGTAAAACAGAGCAGAAAGTCAACATCATCCATCACTACTTTGCCTTCTGTTTGCTGATTTGCCCGGTTCAAATTCTAATCGAGTGGAATAAGGCAGGAAGGAATGGCCAAACTATAGGGACACACACCTCCCAAAGACGGAATCGGTTCCCTACTGCTTACATTTAAACAGCAGTCTTAATTATGCTTCCATGGCACAAATATGACTGGCTACTTGATTTGGACTCCCTAGAGTATTACTGTCTATGAGGAAGAGCAGTTTAATATTCCTCACACCTGTTACACGCTCAGCTTGGGAGAGTGACATGTGCCTTCTAACAGTCCAGTGGTGGTATGCTCCTTTTATTTGTCACACCACAACTGTGTCTATCAAAAATAATTTATTTTCATCCAACCTTTTTTGAATTTTTTTCAGAATTTTGCAGATAAAACAAGATGTTTTATCTGCAAGACGTTTTGGCTGAGGGAACCAGTAATGGCACAAAATGACAGTTCAGCAGAGAAAAAACAGGAGAAATGGATTTACTTCACAGTGGGAGAGATTGAATGATTTATGAGATGCATGCTTTAACAATGTTAACCTGAGAAACATATAGTACACATAAGAGAGGTATCTGAAGGTTAACAGGCTAATAAAAATCAACCATCAGGCTAAGACTGTTTATCTGACAAATATCAGTCAATAAAGGAGATTTTAACCTTGTATGAACTCTGCAGCTTACCCAGTTATGTGACGTAGATAAGCTCACCTAAAACACCCACAGATACCCATTCCAAGACTGTAGATTGTTAGGCCTATTCTTTGTATAAAATTTGACTCCATTCTAAAAATCTTCCAATAATGACAGACTGCATGTTTCTGGAAGCATTGCCACTCCAGCCATAATTACCCCCTGAAGTTACAGCATCTACCATGACTAATGCATGTTGACTCTGCTTTAATGAAGTGCTTTAAATGAAAGATATGGTAGTAAATTCTCTTCCATGCATCTTAATGATGGATCCAGTTGCTCACTGTGCCACTTCTACTTTCACTGTCAAGCGCTGTTCCTTTTGCCAAGACAACGCACACAAGTGTGTGCGCGCACATACACATATACACACTCACGTACACGCACATAGACTTTCATGTCTGTCTAGCCTTGCTCAAAATACCACAGACATAAAATAAAAGTGTTTCCTACTGGCTGCATTAGGACTTATTCCTAAACCTTTGAAGAAGAAGAAGCAGTTTCATGTATGATTGTAAGCCAAGTTGCATCTCTGACTGTGTAAAAACTTTAAAAAATGAAAAAGAAACATTGAATGCAGGAAGCCAGCCTTACATAACTATGTAAGGTTGGACATGCACTTTGATCAAAGGAAGTGTTCTACATCTACAAGCTTTATTTAGTTAGGTTTATTTTCAGCTATATTTTGTAAAAGCATGACAGAAGAGGAGGATTAAAACACCTAATTTCTTTTAAGACAATGGCACACAACCACATGAAAAGCAGGAGAATATTTACTCGGAAGATTGATTACTGAATGGAGAAACAGGTAAGTTGATTAGTGATTGAAGCTGTTGCAGGTGGGAGCTGCAACAACTGAGGGAAACTAATAGTGACAGATGACAGAACCAAAACGGCTACCCATAAGGCAACACAAAGATGAGAGTAAACTAAATAAGAGCACATCAATCTGCTCAAAATACAAACCTAACGTACAAAACAAATACATGAATAACAAGCAACAAATACTAGAGAAAAAACATGAAAGTGAAGACTCTGCAGGTCAGTGGGAATGGAATAGGACATTAAAATTTAACAAGGTATAACCAAAAATGCTGGACCACACAACCTTCACTGCTTCTGCTTACACATTACATACCTGAGAGTGTCATGATCCGTGTTTCTGTGTATTTATTTTAAGGTTTTTCTGTGTTCAGTTTCTGTCCTGCGTCTCTGTTGTTTCTGTGTCTTCCCCGTTGATTGCTTCCCAGGTGTGTCTCATTCCTTGATTACCCTCCCTGTGTATTTAGTCCCACCTGTTTTTGTCTCTTGTCGGATCCTTGTCGTACGTCATACCTTGTCTGTTCCTCGTCCGTTGTAGTTTTCAGTTCAGTTTCTCAGTAGAACTGTTAGTCCTGAGTTTCTGATTATTTCGTCGTCACAGTAGAACTGCTTAAGTCCTGTGTCGGCGTTGGCTCTGTTGCTCAGTCTATTGCTACCAGTGTTAGGTTTATTTTCTGCTCATTGTGCTGCCTACTTGTTTTGACTGTTTGAGCTGCTACCTTCATTAAATTCATTATCGTCTTCATCTGGGTCGCCGTGTTCTATCTCACTACCACCAACCACGCTTCCTGACAGAGAGATTATTTCACTATTGTTCCGGCAGGGGGGATGATTATTAAAATCTCTGGAGTTTTGCATTTAAATAAGAAGCTCCGGAAAACAGCTGTTAATATAATTATTTTGATAGAATTTTTTATTTAATTATGTCATAGCAGTTTATAAGATAAAATGGCCCAGTTCATATCCAATTATAAATTCAAATCTGTCCATACTGATCAGGTCAATATCGGTTCAGTCAATTTCCATACAATCAAGGAAGATTCAATGAAATCACTGCCATAGAAACATAATACAGATTTGAACACAATGAGTATTGAGTAAAATGTAACATTGTATAGCTAAGGAAAGTAACAGAACACATGAAAAATGTCCTTTGATGCCATCCGCCGTCCTGATCATTGAGTGAAAGTAAAACAAAATTTCCAGCCCAACCAGGATTGGTATTAGGAGCCATCTTAGAGCTGAGAGGATTTCTGAAAACTTCAAAGTTTGAATAGATGCCAGCTAACAATAACTACTGATAAAACATTCCTTAAATAACAAGTAACTGAGAACATATTATTTTCCAATGATTGCGCACAATTAAGTATAAATTAGTGCACATTGTAGCAGCTGCGAATTAGCTAAATGCAGTCAGAAGCAATGACAGTGCCAGCAGTCCCATACGATTGTGCCAGAAAAGATGTAGGCTCCCACATACTTGGGTGTTCCTCACTCTGCAGAGTGTCATGCATTGTCAAAGCAAACTCAGTGGGAATTCATAGTGGACATCCGCTGGACACTCCCACACAGATACATTTTTACAACCACTTATGCATACTCGGTAAACTTCTTGGTGGGAAATTGTGTTTTCTACCCAACTGTTTTGTCAGTGACACAACTATGAGGTTGAAAATCAGTGTAAGTAATTGCAAGAATACACATCAGCCACCCTGCCACTTTGTGCTACACTAACGGGTGTGGAGTGACTGACCTGGTGGAGAAGAAACAGGGTGAGGCACCCAACTAGTTCTGTAAACTTGCTAGTAACCATTAGGATTGAGGGAAATCAAAGAATTTTTCACAAGAAAAGTATGATTGCCACTTGAGTTCTTGTTGACTTGACTAAGACATCTCAACAGGAAACTGTGGGTGAAGTCTGTGTGGTTCACAGAACACGTACAGGAGTGTGTGGTAACTTTTAATATCAAAAACATTTTCTCTGTTCGAAAACAGAAGAATTGAAGTTCTGAGTTCACACTAGGAAGCCCTACCATGTTTTTTTGTCAATATGTTAAAGGAAAAGCCTCGCAAAGTGGATTCTGTGACACACTAAAGAGATTAGAGAACAGACTAGCTCATTTTTTTTAATCATTGAAAGCAGGAGGCCAGCCTTGCATAACTATGTAAGGTTGGACATGCACTTTGATCAAAGGAAGTGTTCTACATCTACAAGCTTTATTTAGTTAGGTTTATTTTCAGCTATATTTTGTAAAAGCATGACAAAAGAGGAGGATTAAAACACCTAATTTCTTTTAAGACAATGGCACACAACCCTATCTATTGTGATTTCAACAATCATTTGCCCAGGTATCATTTTTTTGAGCTCATGCCGTGTTCCAGGATCCATTCTATTCATGCACCTCTAGTTTGGAATTTCTTACAGCTTGTTCTATTGACAGACTCCAGGCAGAACTTTCTTCTTGTTTGGTGTTCCACAACTGCTATATACAAATGCTGCTTTAGGAGAAACCTATCAGGACTTCCACTTGAGTTCTTGTAAAGAATTACATTTCCTATCCAAAAATAACTTAGTTCTTGTTATAACCACATGTAATAAAAGAACTCAGCTTCTATATTCTATATCAAGTTCTGTGTTCTTGTATGGAGTGTTAAAATGCTTATTTGCATAAATAAAGCTAACCTTTGGCTTTAAATTAGCTTTTCTACAACTTTTTGTTGATAAAAATGTTTAATTTTCCTTACTTTACAGCACACCCAATGATTGTTAGTGCTCAGTGTTTGAAGACCATTTTCAGTGTCCTGTTTCCTACTACATGAGATGGTAAAGGGTTTTAGAAGCTAATGCTTCAGTTGTATCAAACTCAGTTAACCTTTTTATCCTTTTAACCATTTCTTATTTTGTTGCCTGGCAATGTACATTAACTGTGATTGTATTAATGTATATGAATTTGTACTGAAAATGAAGCCCCTAGGTCTATCAATGGAAGCATGTGTTGTGTTGCTATCTTTCAGTCATGCAAATCATTAAACCCCCTGCAGATAGCTAGAGAATGAGCCCTAAATTGAATTTCTCAAACCCCAAACCTCATTTTTCTCCAAACAAAGCTCCCTCGCTCCCCTTCCACACCACCTATTCTCCATCAGATAACACTTCTGTCAGTGAGTGCAGACACAGGATGGTTCATGTCCAGCTGACCTACTGATTAAATAAAGGATTTTCAAAGGAAGACAAAAAAATGAAATGGAACCTGTACCACAAAAGTACTCCAGGGGGTTGCTGCCTTATCTGACAGGAGCAGGAGTGTGAAATAAGGGGGGTTGACCTTGGCTAGGGTGGAAAGAGCGTCCTGAGGACTTGACTGTGGAATGTCTTGCCTTAAGCAGCACAATTGTGAGAAGTCCAACTGAATTAATGAACTATAATGACAGTTTGCCATTTTGGATGAACATGGTTTTAATGAGTGAAACACTGGAGCACTCATAGAGGAGAAATTCTAAAAAAATTTTACTCAATTTTAGATTTATAATGTTTTTTGCTGTTACATGTGTCAGTCATTGAATTAATGTGAGCCATGACATTGTCATGGAGCATATTAGATTTTGAATCATTGCTGTATGTCCTCACTCATGGAATGACAGGAGGTGTTTATAATCTTTGACCTAGTTGGGTCAGTTTACTTGTCTCATTGTGGAAGTCAATATGTGTCTTTAGGATTTGAATTAAAATGGCACTGAAATTTTAATGCATGTTTGTGCTTATCTTTCAGTGTTAAAATATATTTAGAATATTTTTTTTACCTGAAAAAAATCATTGTCATTATTTCTACATGGTTGATATCTAATTTAATTTAACTTCAAGCTAAAAATTCACATTGCTATTTCAAATTGATCGCATTTTCAATTGCTGTTTTCCAGTTTAACTTTTCAGTGTTAAAAAAATTGGCATACAAAAAAATTCAACTTGTCAAAATTCAAATGTAATAATTTCAGTCTCCTTAGTTTCAACTGGCTCATTTCACTGCCTGAAATTCTGCATCTACATTCCAGATATGAAGCTGCTTCATCCATTCCCATGAACTATGATTCTTGTTTGTTCTCCTTTGATGTTTTCCACCCCTTGATCAGCACGTACTCTAGAAACAAGATATGCAAATGACTTAAAGTTTGCACAATTATATAAAAGTATGATATGCATGAATTAGAAATTTGAGCAGAGCTCAAAAATTCTTTCTAACTGGGTTTCTGTTTAAAATTCAGGCAAACTAAGAGTAAGAGATGAAAATTTGTCAGCCAGGGTGCTTAAAAACATCACAGACTTGGGATTGAGAAAAAAAAAGGTGAGAATAGATAAACAGGGCAAGGGTTAATAAATAAATGGATGCAGAGTAAAAATATGGCACATTTGCTCTAAGGACAGACCAGGGATTTGTTATTGGCAGACTATCTGCAAAATAATCATGATGTTTGTTATGTTGTGGTAAATTTGATATCTGGTCATGTGAGTTTACTTAAATGTAAGCAGTTTTACACACCAAACACTTCCAGAATTAGTATGTCAATGAAGGGAACAAACTCAGAATTAAAGCTGCAAGCGGTGTTGGAGGCCCTCGCAGCAAAGCTCTCTGAAGGCCTATTGGCAACCGCCGGGGTTCCAGCCCCGCCACTCTCTTGCCACCGCCAACGCTCTGGCGCAGTTCCCGCAGTTATCCACCAGGTGACACACACCTACGTCTTCCGCATCGCTCCCTGACACAAGCGGAGTCGATCTGAATTGCAATTTCAAACTATTGGGCTCTTTAGAGGCTAACAAAGGTCAAGCCTGACAATTTTACTGTAAATAAGATGAGACATGTATGATTTTGAACAGTCTTTCTTCCAACACAAAGACTGCTCTAATAGTTCCTTCCAACAGGTGACTTCCTGTTGGAAGGGGGCGTGGCTAAAGTGATGTCACCAATTGAATGTGATGAGCTCTGCTCTGTGATGATACCAATGAAGTTTAATGCAATTGGGAGCTTCTATTGGGAAGTTATTCCATCTTGATGTTTCATGGCGAATGGCCAGATTTGAGGCTTGGCCACGCCCATGTGCTTTGACACAGGAAAATTCCTTTGATAATTTTTGACTCTCAATGCCTCAAGACTGTGCTGAGTGAGTTTGAAGCCTGGATCTCAAAAGCTCTAGGACGAGTTCACTCAGATACGATGTCAATAAAATACATCGTATCTGATGTATTTTATTGACATCAGATCAGTAAAATATTGATCTGATGTCAATATCAGATTGAATCATTGCTGTACGTCCTCACTCATAGAATGACAGGAGGTGTTTATAAAGTCAAATGATCCAAAGTCCATTTGACTTTGGATCAAATGGACTTTGATCCAAAATGGCCAACTTCCTGTTGGGTTTGGACCATGGCTCCTAGAGACTTTTAGATCCTGACAAGTTACACATGTGTACCAAGTTTCATAATTCTGGGATAAAGCATTTAAAAAAAATATTCTAGGGGGCGCTGTGGAGGAATTAGGCCACGCCCACCAAATTTTGCACTGGATTCCTGTTGGCGGATGGACAAGGATCGATCTCAGTGAGTTTGGTGCAGCTGGACTAAAACATGTGGAATCTAGAGCAAAACGTATGGCGGAGGTGTGACCTGTGACTTCGCCGTGCCCTCCACGGCCACGCCCTCCACTGAAAACTCTGGGCGCTTTAAAGCAAGTGAGACCAGTTTGTTATCAGTCATCTCACACAAGATCATCTTGATTAGGTCAAGAGAGCCAGAGTTGTATCTTTCCAAGTAAAAAAAATTCACTTCCTGTTCTGAGGAGGCGGGGCTTAGGTGAGGTCAGACTGTGATGACATAGGATCGTTAGGATTCCATCCAGGATCCCTCATGCCAAGTTTGGTGCCAATTGATCTTTTTATGAGAAAGTTATAGCGTTTCGTATCGAGTTTCAGATCTCTATGACCTTCGGTTTCCCCCAACTCATGTTAGGGGGCGCTGTAGAGCAGCTTGGCCACCCCCACTTGCAATTCCACCAGAATCCAAACATTTTGGTTGGGGGACAATTTTGGGTCAAGTTTGGTGAGGTTTTGAATATGTTAAAGGCCCCAAAAAGCCGCGCGAAGTGACGGAAAAAAAAAATGAATAAAATAATCGAGAAATCTTGCGACTACAATAGGCCTTCACCATCGCTTCGCTGCTCAGGCCTAAATATACATTTAAATTTCAGGGGCATTTTTAATTCAAATTCAGTTACACATGTTTATGTCCATATTTCATTATTTGCTGTAATGATTCCTGTTTTTCTTTAACAGGTTTTAAACTGAGGAAGCGAAGGATCATCAATGAGCCCACAGATGGGACAGGAAACTGTCCTCATCTAGTAGAGGCCATACCGTGTGAAGACCCCAGCTGCTTCGAGTGGCTTGTGGTTAAACTGGAGGAATGTGTCCCTGACAATGAGAAGGAGTGTGGTCCTGGTATGCAAATCCCCCAAGTCCAGTGTATCAACAGTGATGGTGAGTGAACATATTAAACTAGACTTGTGAAACTATTTAACATGATAGAGCTCTTTATCAGATAATAAAAATCCAAATATGTTGCTCTTGATTGGAGGTTCATTGTAACAATGCTTTTTAAAGTCTCTTGTACCTCACTGAAACCTTTCTGCATTCTGTTAGCCAGGAAGTTTTCAGATCTTTAAGCTCAAAGACCTTCTGACCCTTGGCCTGATCAATCATCATTTGACACAGTAACTTATGGCGAACACTGAGTAGTTGTGAGAAGAATTGTATGAATGAATGCATTTAAACAGACCCAATCTGGACAGCTGACATGGAGACACTGAAGTATTAAGCAATGGTCTTCAATTTGTGAAACAAGTACTCAAGTCAAACTGGTATGAACACTCAAATAAATGCAACTGTGTGTTTGACATTCTTGTAAAACAAAAGATACTGTCTGTTCTCCATTTGGACTTTATTGTTTCCAATTCCTCAGCCAGGAAAGTTGATATTATCTCATCTTGCAACTAATTTGCATATTTGATCATGCGTGATCAATGTGCAGTAAAAGAAAGAAAATTGAACATTGGCAAGGCAAAAAGTGACTAAAAATACTAAAAATGTGCTTGGAAGTTCTTGAAATTATTTAGTAATATTATTATTTTAACTGAACCTATAGTGCATAAATCAGTTTTGCATAATATCAAATTATGATGACGTATGAGGCACACAGTGGAGGCACACAGTGGAAGAGTTTAATAAGAGACTGTGTGACTCAAATAAAGGCATTTTTTATGTGGATTAGTTTCAGAGAGAAAACCCCCCTTTAGATTGCCAAAGGTTTCATCGCTTACATGGACACAAAATGGTGCTCAAAATGAGAGTTCATCTATGAAATTGACGGAAGATGGAACTTTTGGTCTAACTGGCAAAGAGATGGCAGCATAGAGCAACAAGCTCCTGACAGTGTTATTAAAAACAATTTTCTATGACTCAAATTCAATTGGTGATGCATGACTAAAAATAATAATGAAGGATCACGCCCAAGAAAAGTAAGAAAAATGCAGCTCAAAGAAAAGACAACAAGAAAGTTTAGCTTAATGAAGTGGCTGGTGAAGGTATATAATTATTGGACTGAAGGTAAAATTTGGTCTCGAACCATATTTCTGAAAATATTACTTGTAGGATAGACATAACATTGTGTTGTAAAAACCTTCACTTTAGTGTCTACACAAATTAAAAAAATGATATTTTATAATATTTATCATTACCATTTCAGACAAGCAAAATGGTTTTGCTCATCTGAAGGATTGGTATACTCTTGAAGAATGTGAATTAATATAAGTTACATCTCATTTCCCTTTGGCATCAATAAAGTGTTTTTGAATTGAATTGAATTTGAACACCCTATTCTTTTTGTAGTTTCGTTGTAATATATAGATAGATCTCATCATGTGGAAATTCAATATAATTTGTCACTCACTTTAGAAAGTGAAACTCCTATGGAATAGGTTCATTGCGGAGTGACACTTCTTTTTGTTATCATTTTGATGATTATGACTTACAGAAAATAAAAACTCAAAATTTAGATGCTGCTGTCTTTGAATGGAGATCCAATCTAGTTTGACATGAACCTGGTGGCCAACCCCCATCTCTGTGCATCTTACTCCCCAGAGACTTCATTAGAGACCCTCATCCACACACAGCATCTCCATTTCTCTTCACCTTACATGCTTCCAGTCCTGCCACCTTCAGAAGTTCTTGGATGACTTGGCTGTTGTAGCGTGTCTAAGAGGGGGAGAGGGAGGAGAGTAACGAGAACTAGTGGACAAGCTTCAAGATTGGACTGAACTGAACCAACTGAGCTGAACATCTGAAAGGCTAGTAAGATAGTTATTGATTTCAGCAGGAAGAAGGCATCTTCATGGAAGCTACAGATTATGGGGGAGGAAAAAGAAATGGTGGAGGACTAATCATACGGGCTGTCATGATTGACAACAGACTGTACTGGAGATGCTTGTGTATTTCAGGTTTCTCCATAATAATTTTCAGTATCAGGTGTGAGGATCCACAGACCTGCCCCCAGCACCTGAGGCAGACTGGGAGGAAATTGAAGCCACAGACATCCAAAGGCCCCAGGAGTCCCTGGAGGATCCCTGCAAGTACAAATCCCCCTCATTCCCAGCCCACCCCTCCCAGAGAAGAGCAGAAGAGAATCTTGGGATTTTAGGTTTGAACTTTGACTGGGCAAGAACATGAGCAAACATACTCCCAAAATGTTCCTGAAGCTGTTTGTTCACTGATGTTCCCTAAGAAACCTCACAAGAAGGAGCATTTGTTGTCCCGGTGAAGCAGTTGACTTGATTTCATGTGAATATGAAAGCACACTTTTTTTTAGATTCAACTATAGTGCAAAAGGTTCAGGGGGCTGCTGCCACCAGCTCACAGGGTCTGCTGGCAGCCAGAGAAGTAATATATTTTGAAACAGTTCCAGTTATTTGTGAGCAGATTGTTTTTAGCCAAGAAATGGTTGTTCACTGCAACATAAACTTCATAAAATCTATTGACTAGTATTTCAGCTGCTTTGTCAACATCTCTCTGAGGACCCTATGGATTTCTTAGTAATATAATCCGAGTCAAGGACATGAGGTCAAATGATGCCAGACATGTACAGTGGTCTCTTCAATATTAACGTGATTCTAAAAGGAACAACTCTTAGATTGTTAGAAAAAATTCTGATTTGTTATCCGTCCATCCATTGTCCTCTACTTATTCAATGTCAAGTCATGAGCTTAACTGCTCACCAAACTTCCTGATGATACTGTTGGGCTCATTCTGAGACATCAGACATCAGAAATCATGTCCCTCATTTTGAGGGACATGGTCCCTTAAAATTCTGGTACTGGAAGGAACTCCTGCTCATCCTACCAAAGAAGCTCATTTCAGTCGCTTGTTGCCGGGATCTCATCCGTAACATCAAGGTTTTTATGACCATAGGTGAGGGTTGGAACATGGGATGGAATTAGATCTTTGTTTTGGGCTCAGTTCTTTATTCAATGATCATTAAAAAAAAAACAAAAAAGGTGTGATCAGGACCCATCAGCAGCCTGCAATTAACACAAACTGTGTCTCTAATTTTGAAAAATTTATTTTTCATGAGCTACAACTAGAAGATTCATTAAAATTTCAGAATCTGCATGTGCTTACTGTCTTATAGATTTTTCTCAGCAGCTGTGTGTATACCTGAAAGCTATTGAAGTGAAGAGAAAGACATTTTTCAAATGATTTTGATGGATTGTGGGGTGGAACATTTCTAAAAGAATGGGCTCTTTTGCTGCAATCCAAACCTGTATGCTTTGAGACATTCCTTATCGATTAGAGCCTTTCAGACCTCCGGATTAAGGGAAACGGCTTCACATGTCCTCATCCACATTATCTGTCATTGTGTTCTATCTTGTGAGACGTACTCAGCTTTCTGTAAGAGGTGCAGAGGCTCCTTTATTGCACTCTGAAGGATCAGACATCTTTTAAATTGAATTAGCATGGTCTGATCTCCACAGCCATCTTGAATTTACCCTCCCTTTCCTTCTCCATCATCTCTGAATGTGTGTGAGATCAATCATGATTGTGTCCTCATTGTGTAAATGAGATCTCAGGCTGTCGTTTATACACTTTCATCACTAAAAATCTAGGAGGCAGTTTCCTTGTTGATGTCTGTGAACCTGCGGTGTTCATTCTAAACAACATAACACTTCATCCTCCACATTTATTAGTTTAGGAGAACAGTATTTAACATGAGGAGTTTCCAAAAGTGTAAAAATTTTGTAATGTTTTTTTAATACTTAATATTTTCATACTTCCATTAATACTGGAATCTAATATGTAAATAGGTCAGTAATAGCTGAAGTTTGGGTTGGAGAGCAACCACTCTGTGAACCCAGGCTAGCTCTATGTGCTGTTTTTAATTATCAAGAACAAAAGCCTTCCCGGAAGCCACCAATGTCACACAGACACTTCAATGTCTCCTATTAAATAAATTGAAAGTCTTTGATTAACCCTGTCAAAGTTATATGCATCTTTGATTGTCAGCTCTTCCTTTCTCCCACAGACATCATCTTACATAGCTGCTGTTAACTGGCCTGGTATTGATTCCTTGTCTCCTTCTGATGGAAATAGGCTGAGTTTTCCCTGGGGTCTTTGTCATGTCATTGGATTCAGTGGTTGTGGATCTTCCAGCTACTCACAATGAGATTTTCAATGATAAGGCATTTCAGAGAATGAATGAGTTACAATTCAATTTGATGAATGACGCAGAAAGAGTTAAGACAACTTTTCAATGTAGATCAATACAGAACATATCAGCAACTCAGCAGCTAGTCTCCTATTAATAGATGTGATCCATAAAATATTACAGAATAAACTGGCAGACATACTTTCATGGCCATATCATCTTTTATATATGGATGGTAATAAAGGTTATTTCCTAAATCTAATTATATGTTTTTTCAAACCCCATAGTAAAAAAGTTTTAATGGAAGCTTTTGCTGTTTTAAATGTTAATTTGATGATATTAACTAATAATAATAATAATAATAATACTAATAATAAACAAAAAAAGAAATGCATGTTAAATAGAATTAGGTAACAACTAAAATACATATTTAATAATTGGGTCATCTGATGTCTAGCAAGGTTTAAATATTTAAATCTATATTTAAATCTGGCCTCTAACAAGTTTGCAAGAACATCTATCATAGATTTGACCACATTTTGTAAGACAGCTATGAAGAGACAACAATATCTGGAGTCTCACTTTTAATCAACAAGACTTACAAACAGAAAAATATGAACAGTACAATCTTATCTTCCCTTTATCTCACAACATTTCTGCTCCCCTGGCCTTCAAAATAAAAGCCTACATTATAGTGTGAAATAGTAATCTCAGCTACCAACACACAGGAACCTCTGAGCACACAGTTTCCTGCTATATAAGGCCCTTGCTTTTTATAGCAGGAAACGTTGAGATACTGAGTGATGAAAATGTGATAAAAGTATGTTTAGCAGGCACCATCCACCCACTGTTCACACACTGCCTCAAACACATAACCAGAGTCAACTGTCATAAGGGCCACTGGAGCTGCTGGAAATCGGTAAGCCAAAAGTGCTGCATTAGCCGGGATCTTCTTGGAATCATCAATCACTTGTGCCCTTTGAGAGTTCACTGGTCACCTTTTTTGCCTCTAAGTGCATCGTAAAGGGGTGCATATGTTAAGCTGCCAGAAACACGCATAATGCTCCTCTGTGTACCTTAGTCCACTAGAAAAAGTTGTCCAGAAACCTTGTCCATGTTAAAAAGAATCTTATCCTAGCTGCTAGAATGCACCATATTGTGCATTCTAGTAGAATTCTAGTAGAATGCACAGGATGGTGCTCTGTTGCTGGAATGAACACAACACAATGCAGCACTTTTTGTTCATTCCAATTCTGAAATGATAGCAGAAAAAGCTGTACTTTTTCTGCCACTCTGTCACCGCAGCCTCCGAGTCCCCCTTGAGTGAAACCCAGTAAAAGTGCATACAGTGTCTGGAAGCCAATAAACTCTGTGCCGCCTCCCCAGCCAGCACACCTTATTTATCCAGATCAAAGTGGTCAGCGCCGTGAGAACATATGGAGGAAGCTGCTGCAGGAACAGATGTGTAAAAAGGAAAGAAACCTCACCCAAGCCAAGCAACACCACCATGTTCTCCATCAGCTCAGAGGGCTTACAATCCCGGCAGACATCCAGAGACAACAGGCGATCGGCTTGCCCAGCATCTGAAACTTTCAAGATTCATCCCCCGACTACTCCAATATGACATGCAATAGTAGACTTTGGGTTAGATAAAAACTACTTTAAAACTGGAAATCATGTGAAGAATCATGTGATTTGTGTCATGAAATGAGAAACCAAAGCTCAAATTTGAAAGAGCATAATCTTATTCAGATGAATGCAATATCTTACACAGGACGAAAAGTGGGATTTTGACCCTGTATTCTGACGCGGACGCAGCTCGTGAGCGAGATATCGACAGCAATCGACAGTTGGCGGCGCAGCGCGTTTTCGCCGGCCGCAGTCGAATACTGTCGAACAGGGGCGGATCTAGAAAAATATTTATGGGGTGGAAAGAGGGGGGGGCAGGGATTTTTTAGGGGTGGCAGTATATATATATATATATAC
>NW_006800040.1:392835-405485 GCF_000485575.1 Poecilia formosa
TGCATCTCTGTCCTCGTCATGGACATCAGGACGTTCCTGAAGAGTCTGATTGACACAAATGTGACTCCCATTGTGTGGAGTCTGTGGAAATAAATGTAAAATAAAAAAAATATATTGTAGCAAATATATCGTTTTCTCAAAAATACATAAGTAAATAAGTTAAAATTATTCTCAACCAACCATTATACAGTCGGGAATCAACGCAGTGATTATACATAATACATACCGGCTTCATGACTCCGTCCTCAAATCCGTCCTCCGTCCGCCATGTTGTCGATCTCTACTGCTTTCCACAGTCTGCCTTGCTGTACTGCGTTATAACAAATTAAATAAAATAACGGGAAGTTCAGTTTTCCTTACAAATATGCGAGTGTTCATTATTGACTAAATGTGAAATTATAACTTACTGAATTTATCTTCGTCCAGGTGGACTCCCAGAGCGCCTCGGCACCGTGGTCTGAGGCCTGGCTGTTTAGGCCTGGCCATTTTTCAGGTCTGAAAAAAATAAAAGAAGATGCGAGTATTTTTAAGAGTTCAGAACATCACATGTAATAAAAAATACAATACAAAATCTCACCCTACACTTATTTCGGCATAAAAAAACAAGAGACCGCTTTCTGTAAAAAACAAACAAAGCAACTCGCCTCGCTTGCACGTGCTCGCTATTCATAAAAGCTTTCTTACCGTGAGTTCGGCCTGTTGGACCGCCGCGGTGTCATCTGTTGTTTTCCGCCGGAACATTGCTTAATATCAAAACGATACTGAAAAGGTAACTCCGTGAAATAGGACTTTTTCCACCATTTCACACAACGCACGGGCATTTTCATTCATGTTGGGTCTCGCAGTAGCACCCGTTAGCGTGGGTGCAAATCTTCCTTTGGAGTTTAATGGCGGCTACTTGACCGACTATGAAAGCGCATTACTGCCACCAACTGGACTGGAGTGTTAAATGAAAGTTGACAGAAGAAAAATACATTCTAAAAGTTATTTTTTCAAAAGTTACGTGACAATATATTTTATTTTTATTATAATTAATTGCTAAAATGTTTTTAAATGTATAGATGTTTATTTACTCAATTCTACTTTGAGCTGTCTCCTTTTTAGTTTATACAGAATATGATTCATAATCCGTGAGTTATATTTAGTGCTTAACTAACAAAACTTAAAAAAAAAATACAAATGTTTATACCCTATCACATACTTTCAACCATTTTGTTCTTCAATTTAAACTTGAGAGTTAAGCAACTGAATACTGATAAATCATCTGTAGTTTCTTAAGTCCTGTATTGTGATGTGGAACTGTGTCACTATCACTCCAACATAGCATGACTCTGGGTCTCTAAAGCAATCAGTGAACATTAACATTAGTTTGAATATTATTCACAAAAATACTTTATGTACAATGAACCACTCTGGAACATGTTTTTTATTATTTTTGATTAAGTTGTGCAATTCCTCCCATCACAAGATAAATCTTCAGATAGGAGGAATGTCAAAGTAAGATCACGTTTCACAAAAGTCTATTGTATGTAATCATGCATATTCTTCTTTTATATCATCAATTCAACCAAAACTAAGTTTTTCAGTGCTCCTAACACACATGCAATGTATATTTTAATGGATAAGATAGATTGTTTTAATATTCTTTCTCCAAACATGGAACAGAAGGTAAAACGGGTTAGCTACAAGATAAATAAGAGTCAAAAGGCGGTGCTCAACAGTTGATTTGCATGTGCATGGCACTCAGCATCTTCATTTAAATACGAAAACATCTGCTAGGCACAAGGGGAGGGGAGTGATAGGGGAACACGGACACACAGCATTTTTGACCATTTTTGGCAGTGCTCGACTGACAAAAACCTCTTGCCGAAAGCCCTCAATCTCCATGTGCACGGCAGAACAAAGTGTCAATAGCTGCCGAAAATCCCATTTTTCATCCTGTGTTATCAGATGTACAATAACCAAAAAAGTACCTCCTTTAACTATGGAAATAGAAAATTACATCTGACTGGGATAGTCTGCCATTTCTTGTGTGCCATTTCTAAGATATCTACCAATCCTAGCTGACACTGCAAGTAACTACCATTTGATGGTATGTAAGACATCAAATCTTTTTCACGTTAAATGAGTTCTTCAATCAAATCAAAACTCTTATTCTTGAGCAAGCAGCCAAGAACAACAATTTCCTCTCCATTTTTTGTAGTACAACATAAAAAAACAAACAAAAAAACTTTGTAGCTTTTGCTTAGAACTCTCCATGTTACAATAACAGTCCATTAGCACTTTTTTTATTTGTTCCAAACTGAAAAGATTAAACTGATGGGATACTATCAGCCATCCAGCATACGTCCGGAGGCTTACAATCTCCACTAATTTCCCATCATTAGTGGAGAATGATGGGAGAATATCTGAAGTGGAGAATTCTCTTTGTAATATCTAAAACATGCTTGTGTCTTCTCATCCAGGTGAAAACGTGGAGAAACAGCTTTGCCGGGATGCCATCCTTCCAATGCCTACCATCTGTGAGGTGCCTTGCTCCAAGGACTGCGCTCTAAGCCCTTGGACTCCCTGGTCATTTTGCTCCCATACCTGCTCTGGAAAAAACACAGAGGGGAAGCAGACCCGAGTGCGTTCTATACTTGCTCATAACGCAGGAGAAGGTGGGAATTCCTCAGACCTCCATAGCAGAATTAAGACAGGCCTCCATCACTGTAAAACCCAATAAGTTACTGAAATGATTTGGGGAAACCGATTGTACAAATTGAAGTTTTGAAATGCAAACTATTTTAGTTTAATTACACGATAAGAGTTTAAAGAACCCAACATAATGATGGAAAGGTAGCTCAAATATGTAATATCCATTTTATTTAGTATGTTGCAGCTTAAACCATTGATTATGTTGGACTAAACAAAATAAAAATACTGTTCAAAACAAAAATACTCAAAATAAATGACAGGCACTTAAGAGTACTTAAGAGTAAATGAGTTAGAACATCAAATTGTTCACTTTTGGATCTACTCAACTCAAGTTACTGTTACTATTCAGCAGAAGTGAGTACAAACAACAAACTTCCTGCAGTAAGAACAGTGAACACGGAAACTTAAAGAGGTCTAATGGGATCACTGGAACCTAACCTGATAGCATCTGTGTATTTTGGTGTCACAGAGACCGATGCCAAAATAATAATAATAATGTGTATCTACTTACACAGTTGGTTGGTTTAAAACCACAAGCTGTTTCATAGTACATAAACAAAGTCCAAATTTCTTTTGGCCTAATAGTGCACCAAAATCAACAGCCCATAAATAATCAAAATAAGCATTAATTGTATTCTTTTTTTCATTTCTCTATTCTAATTTCTGGAATGGTCAACATTTTTTGGATTTCTTTAGGCATTTTGTTATGTGGCGACACTAGATGAAAC
Source organism: Poecilia formosa (assembly GCF_000485575.1). Lineage (NCBI taxonomy): Eukaryota > Metazoa > Chordata > Actinopteri > Cyprinodontiformes > Poeciliidae > Poecilia > Poecilia formosa. The sequence continues at coordinate 396,261 of NW_006800040.1, forward strand.
TCAGATTTTGTGGAATTTTAGTTTTAATAAGTTGCTCAACAACGTCACCCTGGGAATTTCACCCAGGGAATATTACCTTTTGTTTAAGGCACACAGGTTCAGTTATGCGATGATTGAGACATCTGAGACAGTTTCAGATTTACAAAAACCATTAAATTCTTTTGAAAATGTTCATTTTAAAACCAGTTCTTTATAAATAAAACACAAAGGAAACCAAAAGAAAAGCAAAGGAAAACAAAGGAGCTGCAGTAGCTGAGGTTATCGGCAAGAGGGGGCATTATGGGGACGGCATCCACAAGACACAGCAAACAAACAAAAAAAATAAACTCTTTTAAACACCAGACGCAGCAAGACAACCCAAACTCAAGTCACACCAACACCGCCACCGGACCTCAGCAACTGCAAAACAAAACAAAACAAAGAAAACAGTTAACCAGTATAACAACCTTAAACCTAATAAAAAAAACAATATCAGTCTGGCTAAATAAACAACTAAGAACAAAAAGGGCTGTAAACAAAATAAGTAAAGAAATAGAAACTTATTAACAATAGAAAATACAAATTAAAAACATCAGAACCAGGCGTGGCCCTCTTTGCCACGCCACAGCAGGAGGCGAAATGGGCAAGCCGATGCCACACACCGCTTAATGGAGGCGGCTGAACGCCACCACAGTCCGACTTTAAAAAAAACAAATGACACTACAGAAATCAAGGAGACGAAAGAGGCAGAAATCCAGGAGACGAAAGCAGACAGAGCAGCAATGGTCCAACTATGGGGGAGACCTATGAAAGTTAATTAGTCACCATTTGAAATAAAATTGCAACAAACTGGAGCTTACAATGAGTGTTAATTTCTTACCTGCCGTTCAACACAAACACGCACACACACTCGTAGGACGAGGAAGAGAGCAGCACAGTGGCGGTTTACCTACGATCACACTTCAATTTAGATGTTCTGACAAAGATCAGCTAGAGTGCAGGGAGAGAGAACACCTACTACCAGGAAATCAGAGCAGCATGCACCAGTTGGCGATTTGTTGCCTTTCGCTGCCAGAACCCACAGGACGCGAGCCACACAGTAGGAGCACAAAGAAGACATGTCTGACTGAACGCAGCTGGTCCTTGTATACCACGCCCACTTTAACAACCAGAACTTCTCACCTGGAAACTATTTGTGTAGAATTATGTATATTTCTATACCACTACATTCAGATCGTATAGAGAGCTGATAGTCCACTTTATGCACATAACTGTGTCTCTGTGCATAAATTGTTTCTTGTGTCTCATTATATAGTGACTGCTAAAGTTGTGGCATGGGTTTCTGTGATGCAGGGTAAGAATTTACTTTTCCTAGAACTTACCTTATGGCTGTAGAAAAAAAGAGATGGTGTGCTTTGAATATACACAGATTTCTTTTCTTTTGTTCAAGGTCCTTCGCTACTGTCGCTGGTCCAGCCAGTATTTGGTATATTTATATTTGATGTTTTTAGGCACCAGATGTGATTTTTGTTGATGTTTTAGCTATAGAGTATAGAGTATTTTTTTGCTGTCTGCTGCCACAATAGATTCCCTTTTCTTGTAGAAATATTATCCTTCCAGTCCTTTTCATGCACTTCAAATCCAGAACTAACAGGTGAACGCAGCTGATCACCAATGAAATCTCCACATCTACTAATTCTCTGGGTTTATGGGGTCTGTGATATAACGTCTCTAAAGCAACACTGAGTGTCAACTATTTCTTATTCCAAAGCTCCACAGAATGGTTGTAAACAGGATAATGGAAGAGCATTGTTGTGGTAATATGCTGAAGGTAGCAGGTCAGAAAGGGAAGGAGCTTCTTAAAGAAACAAAGGTCAACTTCAAGGCTTCAAATTTCTAAGTCATATATGATATATACAGAATTTTTATGACAGTTGGAAGCAACATAGTTACTTGATTGTGTCATAATGACCTTAAAGTCAAATGATCACAAGCAGGGAAAATGCTGAACATCTTTGGAAGAGAGCAGAGAGACTGAGAGAAGGAGATTTATTACCAGAGAGAACTGAACTAGACTCAAAGAAACTGCAAACCAAGGTGAAAATGACTAACTTCATCTAAAAGAATGAATCAAAATAAACTGAAGTGTGCTCAAAAAATAACTACAGAAACCAATTTAACACAAAGAATGAAATGAATTTTAAAAATGAATGAACCATTTTACATTTTTGGTATTCAAAGTGAGCAAAGTCTGAATTGTCATCTTATTTTCACCAGAGTTTCAAATCATTTGAAATTTGACATAATTTTGCACAGGAGGAGGTTTGAAGAAGAAACATTTAATGTAAACTGTGGAATAAACATCCAGAATGAATTACTTTCATAATAAGCAGTCATTCAAACCTGGAGGGTTAACATAGCCATTGTCTGTAAAATTAACACTTAAAAAAACAAAGATACTTATGTTGAAATATGTTGTAAGATTTTTAGAACAAACTTTCAAAACAATGTCTTAGGTTATGACCATAATTTGGCATCAAAGACAATTTTCTTTATCTACCTGTGAAATCCAAAAAGCTTAAGATGACAAATGAATTAATATTAATAAAAGCAGACCAAGATCACGGAAGGGGTGCATGCTAAATGTATCTATCTATAGTTCTTTACACTTATTTCTGTGCAATGTCAAATTAGAGTAAAATCAATACAAGTAAGCTTTAAAGTCTCCTTCGGTTTTGTCTTCTTCATCCCTTCACATTCAGATGTATACATGCTGCCAAAAAGAATGAAACCAGGTATTTTTGTAAGTAGTTAACCAAATCTACTTGCTCTTTGTTTTTGTTGTACTTCAGGAGGACTCCAGTGTCCCAATGTCAGTGCACTGCAAGAGATGAGGAACTGCAATGAGCATCCATGCACTGTGTATCATTGGCAAACGGGTTCCTGGGGGCAGTGCATCGAGGACTCTTCAGGTCCAAACACTAACACGTCTTTGGGGAGAACGCGTGGCGATGACATCTCATGCTCAGTGGGAATGCAAACTCGCAAAGTCATTTGTGTCCGAGTCAATGTGGGCCAAGTTCCTCCTAAAAAGTAAGATTTCTCATCATTCATAAGAAATACAGCAGGTGACAAAATAAGTCTGTGATGGACTGGCGACCTGTTCAAGGTGACCCGCCTCTTGACCTTTGACCGCTGGAGATAGGTATCAGCACCCCTCATGACCTCAGCGATAAGTGTGTAAGATAATGGATGGATGGACAAAATAAGTAGCTTTCAGTATAAAGAGACATATTTGCTCTGTTAGAGATTTATTTTTTGTCAAACTTAAATGCTTCAGATCATCAAATACACTTTAATATAAGACAAAGATAAGCTGAGCCATGCAAAAAGTAATTTTCAAATGTTTATTATTGTTAAAAGAATGTTGTGTACAATGTGAAACAATGAAGTGTGACTAAAAGGAAAAATACATCTAAAGCTTTTTAGATGCAAGTGTTTCAACAATTTTCATAGCAGACAAACAGCATGTGTTTTATTTGGTTAAGAATTGACAATGTAATATTTAAAGTCTAATAAAGAAAAAGAGAAGCAGATGCATATCAAGCATATCAAGATTTTTCATCGTTTTCCAAGGGTGTGAATTCTTTGACATTATGGCTAACTGGTGTTAGTTGAAAGTTCTAATGTCTGGTTTGATTTATGTTCAGCTTTTATTTGCACATGAAACAAAAATATTCATAAATTACAATAGGCCTTCGCAGCGCTTAGCTGCTCGGGCCTAATAAATGTTTTTATAATGCGAGTTATAATTCGATTTAAATGAAAGAACAGCTTTGATTTGCTGCCATATTTTGCATATTTCTCATTTTGCTGTGTAGTCTAAAGGTTAGTGTATCTGGTAGCTGTTTGCTGATAGACGGATGAGCTGCTGAGCTTGTCGCCAACTGTTTTAAGAATCTGCCTCTCTTTCCCTTCCTGGAGGCAACTGCTGGGAACATGAATTATCTGTTTATTTATTCAACACAACAGTAACATTATTCTGGCAGCTGAGCCACATTATTCAGGTGAGCCCTCCCAGCTCCCATGCTGTGTATGGAAACTCATCTGGCTTTTTATGCTTGTGCTGACTCCTAAATCGAACAGGACACACTGCTTACTGAGTCTGCTGCCTTGGGACACACTTGCACATTAATAGAAAGATGAAGAGCTGCTTTTACTGAGAGCCCTAACTGCTGCCAACATGAGGGGCACTGCTACCTGCAAACATCAGACAGTAGAACATATTTATGCATGTGACAGTGGTTTTATCAATGTTTTCTATTTGGCTTGCAGAATATTTTTTTTTTTTTTTTATTAATTGATACTTATTGTGACGCTTTATATAATTCAGTAAATGTTGGATTTGTCCAATTTTTACAGGCTCTTGGTGTGTCTGAACTAAGCACAGCAATTCTACTCTTCCAGGTGTCCAGAGAGTCTCCGTCCAGACACTGTAAGGCCGTGCCTGCTTCCCTGCAAAAGAGACTGTACTGTCACCCCATACAGTGACTGGAGCCTTTGCCCCCTGGTGTGTCAAACAGGTAACTATAGCACACATTAAAGTTCTTTACAAGATGCAGCATGAGCCACATTTAGGCTCATGCTGCAGGAGTTTGATCAGGTGTAATGAAGCATACTCTAATAAACAACTGCTGCAACTCATGCTCTAGTTGATGTAAATTATTAGTAGACCAGCAAATAGGCATCATAGCAAAACAAACACTTGTCCCTTTATCAACACATTCTTTTAATATAACATTCCTCCGTGTACTGAACCTTGTCTTTTGTCTAATCTTAACATGTGTTTCACAGTAGCATAATGCTACACATTCCTCACTCCCCATCCACTTAACCCACAATCAGTTTATAAGAGCTGTGCTGCCCTTCAGTCCATCAGGCTTCTAAAAACAGCTCTGCTGTAATGTGATAGAGTAAACATGTAAGATAACAGAAAGGCCTCCATTTCCTACACCATGACAAAAGGTAGGTGGCACCTTGTAGTTACTGAATCAACCATCGGCATCTTTACCTGTAGGCAAAACGATGCACAGTCCAAAAGTGTCTGTAGAACTGTGGAATCATGGTGTCCCAGGGCAGGTATGATGGTTAAATAACTAAACATGAGAATTGTGTCTGAACTACTCAGTCAGTTAAAAGTGCAGCCCAGTTCAGTTCCTTTACAAAAAGAACTGCATATTTTTGTATATCCTGATTCACACTGTACATTCATTTCCACTGTGAAATCAAATAATTTATAAAAAAAAAAGCAAACATGAACTCAGAGAGGCTATTGAAGAATGTGGATTGTAGACAATCTGCTTTACTTATGTTTATGTAATTTTTTTATGCTAATGGTAAGCTTTTGCATTTTTCACCCTTATTAAAGACTTAAGCTAAAATGCTAGAACGTATGTTGTTTACATAAAGTGGTTCTCTTCAGGTGGAAAGACTAAGAGTAAGCAGTACAGGAAGCGGATGATCATTCAGTTACCAGCTAATGGAGGACAGGACTGTCCTGAGATTCTGAGTCAGGAAAGAGAGTGTGAAGCACCATCTGTCTGTCATGGCTACAGGTACATTCTCTGACTTACCAACAGTACTTATGTCATGATTGTGATTATCTAGTGGTCTCCAATTTAGCCTTTAAGATCTGCTGCAACCCTGCTCTATCACACCTGAGTTCAATGAATGTTCTTGTTTCCAGGCCTTAGATGGTTTACTGAAGCTGTAACTCAATCATTTGATTCAAGTGTGTTGGAGTAGCTTTGGATCCAAAACCTGCAGGACTATAGATCTGAAGGACTGCGATTGTAAACACCTTTTTATACTGAGACATGATTTACCTACTTACTTAATCACCTACTTTAGTATTGTGGTGGTGCCCAGATTAACTCACTCACCAACAGTTGATATTTTCTTCCAGACAGAGTTTTTGCAGAACAACTTTAATCTGCTATGCCCAAAAGGGGTTAACTCTATAATACAATACTGTTTATTTTTCACTGTAAATGTCATTTTAAAATGTAGAAAACATTTTGATTGTTTAAATCATATCATAGTAAATCTAAAGACAAAGAAGACAGTTGATTTTTACTCTGCTGGGAGCCAATAAGATGAAGCTACAGTCACATAAAAATCTCTTTCCATTTGTTCTCACCACATATTTTTAGTGTAATTGTTACTAATTTTAGTCATATACCTTACATACAAGTATTAAATAAAATGCTTGACACTGTGGTGCAGTGAGCTCAGACAGTGCAGATTAAATCAGAACCAAACAGAGTGGCTCTACAGGTTCAGTGTTCCAGTCCAACTTCATCCAAATCTTCAGTACTAAATATTATAGAAGCATTAAAGAGGAACCCTGCCAGGACTTTTATTGTTTTTTTTGCATTTGCTATTCTGTGCTAGAATTTTATTTTATTTTAGCTTGCTCAACTTGTGTCAAGTTTTTCCAGTTTATATTGCTAAAGAAGGAATCAGTACACTGATTTTTGATGCCAGGTTAAATAATAATACATATATTTTTTCTTCTACTGTTATCTCTTTTCTACTAATGGCCTTTGGCAGATGGAAAACCCACAAGTGGCGTAGATGTCAGCTCGTTCCATGGTCTGTCCGACAGGACACTCCAGGAGCTCAGGAGACCTGCGGTCCAGGTATTCAGTTCCGAGGTAAGTGCAGCCACACACGCACGCACGCACGCACGCACGCACAAAACACTCTAAGACTCAAATCAGTCAAAACCTGGACCAGAGAGCCCAACACAGCTCTATTGTTTCAGTAATATGTCCTGGTCAACAGTGTTGAATGCTTACACCACTGTGATTTTTCCACAGTGCAGATTTGGTGGTCATTGAACACTTTGACTAGGTCAATCTTAGCACTGTGGTAACCACAGAAACCAGACTGAAAGACATCAAAGCGGTTGGTCATTGCTAGAAATATATTCAACTGTTGAAACAGTTTTTCAGTAATGTTGCTGATAAAAGGAGGGTTGGGGACTGACCTGTAATCCTGCAACTGCAACTTGTCCAGATTATTCTTTTTCTGCAGTGGTTTGATAACGGCTGCTTTCTAACGCCTGTGGAGAAATACCTGATGAGAGGCATGAGTTTATTGTTTGAATCAGGCACAATGACAGGCTGTGAATGTTTTTTTTCCACTGGCATTTAATTTGAGTTGGAAATGAGACATACGATGCACAAAAGACAGACAAGACAGACAAAAAAAGAGCTAATACACCCTTAGTGAATTAATGTCTAAGACTTCTACTAATGTTTCATGGAGACATTGACCATTATACAGCATCAATGATGAGTATTGACGCTCTTCCATCTGCAGAAGCTCTTATCTTTGTGCACCATTATTTGTAACAATATACTTTGATCCAGAATAGTTTCAGTAAAAGCTCTTTGCTTTTCATCCACTCTCACTATAACATACTGTGGGCAAAAATGTTATACCTAAAGGAAAAGTTGTTCTACAGACATGAGATTTGGCTCATGTCTGATTATTTTTATTCTTATAAAATAATCAAACAATGTCTTGTGCTTTAGTAGGAGTTAGGTTTGGCTGACTCTCTCTCTATCTCTCTCTCTCTCCATATATATACATATATATAATCTTATAATATTTGCTTAAGGCAATTATCAATAAAACTAGTCATTTAGATCAAAAGTACCAAGTCCAGACACCATTGTTACCATGGAGAAAATAGTCAAAGAGTTCAGGCTCCTTCCTGATAAGGCTGAGGTTTTAAAACAGATGAAAGTATAAATTCAGCACCGGTGTTATCTGAAATCAAAGCTGCAATGAACACAGTCAACATCTCTCAAAGATAACAAGAGTTTATTAACAAAACAAATTCAACTTTACAGTTAAAACATTTTATTTAACCAACTCAGCTACCAACACACAACTAAACCTAAAGGGGAAAATAATAATTAATAATTAAACGTTTGCTTTAATGTTTAACCAATCTCAACAATTAACCATATTAGGCTTAATTGTGATTTTATACACAATCCATTCATTACAAAAACAAACTTGACATAAAAAGTCAGATATTTTATCTCTTTAAATAAACTTCTTTAAATACTTACATCAGTTCCAAGATATTTAATGAGATCAGAATAAAAACTGATTTCACCTTTTATTAGTTTAAATTAAATAGATTCTTTACATGGTTCATATTTATCTTGCAAATAGACTGAAACATGAAAATGTAAAATGTTTGATAATTGGTTTTGGTTTTACGGTGCTGATAACCACTAGCACTCTATCTTTACTTTCTACCTTTCACTACATTCATGTTTATTTTTGTAAAATACACACATTATTGATGAAAATAATCCATTCAATCTCCTTATTTTGTTCCCACAGCCGTTTCTTGTCGAAAGCTGGACGGTGGGCAGGCAGACGTTGAGGTTTGTCTCAAGCTTGCCAGCCCCATGCCTCCTCTCACCCAGCTGTGCCATCTTCCATGTCAAGATGACTGTCAGCTCAGTAGCTGGTCCAAGTTTTCTACCTGCACAGCTGACTGTGTGGGCGTCAGAACCCGCAAGAGGATACTAGTAGGTCAGTACCAGACATTTGTATTATACAGCTGAAACCTAACAGTTATACATTTTAAATAATGTCTGACAATAAATGATCAGTTGGGTTTATCAAAGTGATTTTTAATTGCTAAAAACCAGATTAATTAGAAAGACTCGTACAAATGCTTCTAAAATATTTATTTTAATTTAAATGTTTATACATTAGGAAGACCATGCTTTTAAAAGTTTGAGAAAACCTAAATAGTGATGACATGGATGGGACTGAAACACTGACAGAAAGAACTGGACTGAGCTGTGCCAACAGCAGGCTCTGGATGTTGATGGAAGTTGATTTAATTTAGCATAGCTTTGTCATCATGACAAACGTTTCTTAATCCAGTCTAGTCTATGGTCATTAAAATTCTACCAACTGATTACTGAGGGTGTAGGCAATGTTTGTGTGTGCGTGTGTATTTGCCTGTCTTATTTTGATGTGCATCAACCAATCAGAGTCAAAACTACACCTATTGACATATTTCAGAAAGACTCAAGAAGTAAAATCTACCAGGCCCATATTCTACTTTAACGACAATGTCATTTCTTTGATATGAAGTGTTTCTCTTTTCTTTTTTTTACATTTGACCCTCACTTCTTATCATTTGGT
>NW_006800040.1:406181-420923 GCF_000485575.1 Poecilia formosa
TGTGGATCTTTCAGATCAATTTGAGAACTAATTTTGATTGGTACACTTAATTTTATTGTCATATAGCATGGGGTGCTGGTCTTGGTCTTGGCTCGGTCTCGGGTTCAGTGGTCTTAACTACAACTCTGCTATGTGGCTCCTTGGTTCCATGTCCTCCCCCACCTTTCTGTTAGTTTTCTTTCAAAATAAAAGCCACTAGTGGCAAAAAAAAGTGAAGTTCATGCTATGCTAGGACAGGAGACCAGATGTTTCCATCCCTGAAATTATGATGCATAGAATCACATATCTAAGTCTAAACCATGCTACAGAGAGTAAACATAATAAAAACATGCTTTATCTGTGGTATTGTTCATTAAAATGGCACATTTCTGATGTATTAAAATGAAATACGATCGGTTCACTTAATGAACCGATCGATTAGGTATTATTCAGCAAGTACTTTTACTTTTAATACTTAAGTGTTTTTAAAAGCCAGTACTTTTTTACTTTTACTTAAGTACAAATGTTAATGTGGTACTTTTACTTTTACTTGAGTACATTTTTGTCTGTGTATTTGTACTTTTACTTAAGTACATATGTTGAGTACTTTCTCCACCACTGACAAGGCCATATTCTACTTTAAAGACAGTTTCATTTCTTTCATATGAAGTGTTTTCTTTTCTTTTTTTTTTACATTTGACCCTCACTTCTTATCATTTGGTGATGGTAATGTTCCAACCACCATTAAACAAAAAGTAATAGAAGAATAACCAATCACAGCCTCTAGAACAGTGGTTCTTAACCTGGGTTCCATCGAACCCCAGGGGTTCGATGAGTCAGTCTCAGGGGTTCGGCGGAGCCTCTGCCACGGAGGTAAAGACACACTGTGTAAAGTCGTGATGACGCCCCGTTTTGCCATCACTTGCTGCAGAGGATCATGTTACATTGCTTAGCCAATCGTGCTGCGGAGGAGCACTGATTGAAGGAGTTCCACTCTCAGCATGGCTTTGAATTTGTGTCTTTAATTACTTCAGCAAAGCTCACCGTTTTTACCAAATTCTATAGCTTTCGGTGTACTTCTAAATCTGCTCCTTAGTCGCATCTTTTCGGGGTTGGTACTGCCTCTAGTGGCGCGGGGTGGTAACACAACTAATATAATTACATTACTAAATCAGAATACCGCAAAGTCTTTACTATTTATTATTAAATTTTCATTCTCTTAAGAATGTAGAGCTAATTAAATGATCTAAACAAGACCTTAAAGTGGTTTCAGTTTCTTTGTTCATTGTGGTTTCAGAAACTGTGGCAAATTTTAAATACCTTGGGTTGTTCCTGGACAGTCAGCTCAACTGTGCTGAAAACACTGACTATATTTTGAAGAACTGTTCTCAGAGACTCTACCTTTTAAGAAGACTTAGTGATCATGGGGTGACCCAACTAGACTCTAGTTGGGTCACCCCAACAGGCCCTCACCTCCTCACCAAGATGGGAATGGGCAAAACCTGATTTGGTTTCACTGGTTCTGTCAGGAGAAATTTATGAGGGGCCGTTTAGGACAAAAGCTATGTTTTGTCTCTCACACACTACTAAAAAGTAGGGGTTGAACGACTACATATTTTTTAAGGTCGACTACATTTTTTCTCTCACACACATACATAAAAGACTAAGATTGCACATATAAACTAATAAAATATAAAAAAAAAATTGTATGTGGGACTCAGTTTTGTATGTGTGAGAGGGACTCAATTTTTTGTATTTGTGAGTCAGAAGAGGAGGGGCATAATTTGGAGATCAGATCGCGCATGCGTTGATACCACAGTGAAGTTAGCTTAAAGTTGAATATTGGAGCTCCACGGTGTTAGCGGCTTTTAGCTCAATGTTAATCTGATTTATGAACGCTAATTTCAGCCAGCCGTTCTCTACCGCTACCTCCTCAAGCGCTTGGAGGTTCACTTAGGTCTCTACTCCGGCGTATCATTATTTTCTGTTTATTAAAGCTAAATTATTGTGGTTTTGAATTAAAACAGAAAAGGTTTAGTCTGATTTAATATCAGATAGTAGGAAAAAAATAAGTTTTTGCATAATAATTTTTTATTCAGGGTATGTCAACATCTGGTTTCAGTTGAGTTTTTTTTTTGTCAAAGTAATCAAGAGAACACAGCTTTTTTTAAACCTAGCCATTCCTATTTTTCTTATTATTTTTAGGAAAAAGCAAAAAGCGTGATCAGTGCAAAAACAACCAGATGTATCCTCTAAGTGAGACCCAGTACTGTCCATGTAATAAATACAACGCCCAGCCTGTGGGCAACTGGTCAGACTGTATTCTCCCAGAGGGCAGTCGCATGGAGAGTCAGCCTGGTGTGAGGGTGCAGGGAGACATGAAGGAGTGTGGCCAAGGATACCGCTACCAAGCCATGGTGTGCTATGACCAGGACAATCGCATAGTGGAAACGTCTCGCTGCAACAGTCATGGTGGGTTTTTTTATGGATAAACTTCTACAACAAAAACAAAGTATGCTTCAGATATTAAACAGAAAGCTCATTTGGTGTATATCAAATGATTTCTCTGCAGAACGCAGTATAATATGCTTTCTGCAGAGGACAGAGGCTGCCTAACATGTTATGTGACTGATTGCAGGGTATATTGAGGAGGCTTGTATCATCCCCTGTCCATCTGACTGCAAATTAAGTGAATGGTCCAACTGGTCACGCTGTAGCAAGTCATGTGGCAGTGGGGTCAAAGTTCGCTCTAAGTGGCTCAGAGAAAAGCCATACAATGGTGGAAGACCATGTCCCAAACTGGACCATGTGAACCAGGTGAACTGTGGGGTTTTATTTATACTTGATTTATTTGTAAAGAAATAGTTCATAAGGAGATTTTAGCCAGTGAACAATAGTGAAATATGTAATTCAAAAATTTAAAAGCACAATTACTTTTGAACTATAATGACAGGAGATGACAGGAAAAAGCAACAAATACAAAATAATACAATATCCACAAATGAAACCAATGCATATTGTCATATTTCATTAAAATGTCAAATTTAGTTGCTTTAGAACAATGATCTCATTAACACATTTTGTCTTTTTTCCTGTGCCAAATGGATTTCATCTAAAGGCTCAAGTGAGTACATTTTAAACGTTTTGATTAATTTTGACTTTTTGGAAAGACATTATGCCATTATTTCAGAAAAGTTCATTTTACATTTAGCTGATGCCAAAAGGATGATGTGATCGTTTTTGCAGTATATCTTGGTTCACTTGTTTCTACTCAGAATTTATTAAAGTTTCAGCCTGGTAACTGTGGTGTGTGTGTCTCAGGTGTATGAGGTGGTGCCCTGCGTCAGTGACTGTGGACAGTATGTTTGGGTGACAGAACCTTGGAGTGTATGGAAGGTCAGCAGTGTGGACGTGAAGAGTAACTGTGGTGAAGGTGTGCAGACCCGAAAGATCAGGTGAGATGATCCAAGTTGTGTCACACACAGAAGACAATGTTTTTAAGAATTTGTTTTTGCTTTATCAGATTGGTTTGTCACTAAAATTAGTGACAAACCTGTTACGATATATCTAGCATTAATGTGTTTGCAGAGTAAAGTCATTATAATTTTGTTGAGAGTCATGTAGATTTATTGAAGAAAACAGTAAGCCCTGCTTCTGATGCTTTGATTTTGTAGTAACTCATTGTGTGTTGTTTTGATCTTCCTGTGAACAGGTGTATGCTCAACACAATAGATGGCCCATCAGAGCAGGTCGAGGATTACCTCTGTGACCCAGAAGAGATGCCTCTGGGAGCCCGGAACAGCCGCCTGCCCTGTCCTGAGGACTGTGTGCTATCAGACTGGGGAGCCTGGAGTGCATGTCCTCTGGTAGGAATGACTTTAGATTTACTCTTACAGCTCTCTCATTCTTTACGTTAAGCATGGCCAGTTAGAGAGAGTAGTCATTGATCAAGCTCTCATTTTTTTACATTTTTGTAATTAGACAGGTATGTTAATTTTCTTTTGCAAGTCAGCTAAAAGGAAAACCTTGTAAAGTGGAGGATCTTTTCTATAACCTGTAGGTCTATGTCTCTATAGTGTTTCAGCTTGTTCCTGGTTAGTGATGTCAGACACTGACAAGTGTCACAAATCTGTGCAGTGGGACATCTGAGTTGTGGAGCCACAGGAGGAACTCTGTATGCTGCGCTGTGACAGCAAACGCAGGGTCATAACGCACAATCTGGAGGCTGGGAGGGAGGGGGGTAAAATCCTATTTATAGTTTTCCAGGCAATAGTGGAGCACACAAAAACACACACAAATTACTAACGTTATTTGTACTGTTGTAACCATTAAACAATCTCCCCTTCAGTTCAACCTTATAAGTGGAGACACATTGTTGATGTTACCGTTATAAAATAACTTGGAATTAAGTATTGGCAAAGATCAATGTTTTCACAGGTGGCTGAAATAAACTAAAAAAGTTACTTTTAATGTAACTTAGTTACTTTCCAAATCAAGTAATCAGTAATGACCACAAAAAATATAAAAGAACTGTGAATTCCTCATTCAGTGGGGTTCAGTGAAAAGTTGCCTTCATGACAGAAGATGGGAAGTTCTGTGCAGATGTGCAATCATGTATTTATCATCCAGGATTCTTTTCTCTGCCTGTAGCCCTGCAGTGAGAACAGTACACGGGTCAGGGTTGCTTTCCCACTCCGGAAGCCAGGAAAGGAGAAGAAATGTCCTCCGACTAAAGAAGCTGAACCGTGTAAAATAAACAGCAACTGCTTTCACTACTCATACAACATCACAGGTGAGATGGATGAACAGCCCGGTCAGCTCTGATCAGGATTACACTAATATTTTACTAATCCCATGTGTCCTCTCAGACTGGAGCACCTGTCAGCTCAGTGACAGAGCGGTTTGTGGATATGGCCTCAAAACCCGCATGCTTGACTGTGTGCGAAGTGATGGAAAATCTGTAGACCTCAGTTTTTGTAAAGAGGTGAGATATAAGCAGCCAAACTTTATCTTCAGGCCATTTGTTTTTATCACTTTTAAGTGTTGATGAAACCCAGTAATATTTCATTGCAGTTGGGTCTAGAACGGAAGTGGCAGATGAATGCTTCCTGTGTGGTGGAATGTCCTGTCAACTGCCAGCTGTCTGAATGGTCACCATGGTCGGAGTGTACACACACCTGTGGCTTGGCAGGTATGTCTGTCTGAGCCTGACTTTGAAATGTGCATTTTAAAACCCAGCTGACCAGGTGGAAGTACTTTCTATGTGATAGAACAGCTAAGAAACAAGGACTGTATGCTGGTCTACTTGGAGGAATGTTTCTGTTATGGTCCAAGAGCACATATTTTCAGTCTGAAAACAGGATTTCATGTCTTTTATTCTCAAAACTTTTAATATTTTTGCTTACATTTTTATTTTGAAAGCAGGACTTAATATCTTTCTTCTCAAAACTTGTAATTCCTGTACTCAAAACTTCTCCTCGCGCTCAGACATAGTCTCTGCTCGGACTCTCTGCTTGCTCATTCAGCTTGAATGTCCCAAAATACTTAGGTATTTTGGGACTTTTATAATACATATAAACCAATTTTTATATTTATTACATTTGGACAGTAAAACTCAGGTGTACAAGTTTAAATGCATTGTGAATTTTCTATAATCTAAACAAGTTTATATATTTCCATGCATCCCATCCATAGTGATATTTGCTTAAACATGTTTTAAAAAGTTGCTTTGAAGCAATACTTTTTGTGTATTAGTTTCTGGCATAACTCTGGCTATTTATCCACTTTTTCTGTGGAAATGGTGGAACCCGATCAAATTGACCGGTTTATTGGCAGAGACATAACTGTTGATCATAATATATATTATAATATATATTATAATATAATTACATATTATTGACATATATATATATATATATATATACACACACACACACACACACACATAATTTTTTTTAATTGATATGTAGATGAATATATAGAGCACAGCCCCAGCACGACAGTTTCCTGTCACCAAGGTTGACTGGGAAAAAATTGGATCCTATTGGTTCTTGCAATTCTAAGGCCTCCCTAAGCCAGTGGTTCCCAAACTTTTTCTCCTGCTCCTCCCTCTCCCCCCCAGTGGTTTCCAAACTATTTCTGGGCCCCCCATATGGCTTACAAATAGCTGTCTGACTGAATGATATGTGTGAGCGAAGGGGGTGGGGGATGGATTCTTAGAGACTTCCTGTTATACTCAGCCCTGGCTCCAGGGGGAGGAATCATAGCTGAACATAGACAACAACACCAGTAGCCTACAAGCTACTTGTTAACAAGCTTAAGGTGTTGTATTGATATTAGCTAGCTATTCATCTTTTAGCTTACTTTACCTTCATCCAACAGCTTCACTCAACTCAGTCTGTGTTTTATGAAATTTTAAATCGGGGTCGAAGGAGATCGGCGGCAATAACGAAACCAAACGCTGTTTCTGCTAGAATTAAATGTGCTCGATTTATTTCCCCACAGATTACAGCAAAATAACATGCATCAAACACTGTTACTGCTAGAACAAATATGCTCGATTTATTCCCCACAGAATACAGTACAAAACACTCTATGACTAAACACGTGATGCTCGATTCATTCAGGTTACCAGCGCTTACCTCGTGAAACGTGGCCGGAGAGCCTTTGGCCTAGAGACAAAGCAGCATCAACGTAGCTGGGCGTTCGAACGCGACCCACAGCAGACTCTGACCAAAACCGCGGGCTTTTTCGTATTTTATCTCTTAAACAAAGGGATGTCTGCGTGCAAAGGGGGAGTGGCCATCTCCATCCTTGCAGGCGAGCCATCCAATCAGAGGTAGCCGCTCTCTGACCATGAGCCAATCATGGGCTGAGAGCGTCAACCAGCAGACCAATCAGAGCCCAACCCAAGTCAACCAGAGCCAAGCACGCCCTGTTCACGTGCTCTGCATGAGCATGCAGCATGAATACATTGAGCAGAATAAGTTTTATCAAACAAAGAAAGATCAAATTATAAAGAACAATACCCTGAGCAGTTTTATCACAGAATGAATGATTGTCAAAGAACATAAAAGATAATAAAAAGATAATAAAAAGATAAAAATACAAAATACCATATCAGTCTGTTAGTTTGGGGAGAAAACTGTGAAAAGTTCTTTGCATTTTGCTGGTTTGCTGCCATGATTCTAACAACACCTGCGTAGCGCTGTACAGCAGCAGGTCTCCTTCACAGGTGTAAACCCAGCGCGAGCGTCATAGCGCTCATATTGCGTTTAAAGGCGGCTCGGAAAAACAGGTTACAACATGTTAACGGATTAAACAGTTTTAACTGCTGATAAAAGTGACAGAGGACACAGATATGGGAAGTGTAGAAGCCCCTACTGTATCAAATTGACAGAGGAATAACAGAGAGTTGGCCATTCTAAGATAAAAACCCAGCGCATACAGCATTCATGTTTTGTTTTTGTTTTTTTCATCCAGACGGCTTCCCGCGCCCCACCTGCAGTTGCACGGCGCCCCCCCCCCCGCCCCTCTCCCTAGGGGGCGTGCCCCACAGTTTGGGAACCTCTGCCCTAAGCCAACCTCTCAGACAAGATTGCACTGTGCCCTCCTTATTTTTGAGCAGATCAAGACCTGATGCTTTTTCAGAGAAAATGATCAAACACTAACATCTATCCATCCGTTTTCTAAAACCCTTGTCCCTTAGTGGGGTCATGGGGTCAGGAGGGGTGCTGGTGCCTATCTCAAGTTTCTGGTGAGAGGCGGGGTCACACTGGACAGGTCGCCAGTCTGTCACAGATGATCAAACACTTGACCTTCCCTAATTAAGTAATTAAGGTTAAGTACTAAATCCCAAAAGAAAGTAATTATTTGATCAGAAAATTGTTCACCAAATTCTTGTTTTAAAATTCCTTACATCATTGTTAGATCATCAACCAGCCCAGGAAAAAAATGCTAAAAATTATAATGTGGTTAATGCCAGTGATGATTGAATGGAAACTTCTGGTCAGCATTTCTTTAAGGTGCACAGGTAGTTACTTTAATAAAAAATAAAGTGTTGTAGAGGCTGTGTGGTTAGGTGTTGACAAAATTCTGTCTTTTGTTAATACACATTACTCATTTTATAATTGTCCACATAATATGATCCACTGCACACATCAAGCACCTAATAGGCCAGATAACTCTCTGGGCTAACCCCTCTTAAAATAAGTGTGGAAAGCAGAAATGCTTTATGATGTGAGAAATGATAGTGATACCGGATAGGGATAAAAATGTCCTTGAATGTAATTCCATCAGATCAGGTCATTGATTGGTGGTCCATTACAAGAATGAGCATGGGGGCTTAGAGAGCACTCTGCTTTGCTCGGTTCCTTGACTGCACCAGCAGCTAGAAGCTGTACCAGGAAATAATAAACCAATAGAAGCTTTAATTGGCAACTGTAATCTATCCCAAGGCGAGAGTGTGTTTTTCTCTTGCACTGAGAACCAGTATGCTGGAGAAAGCGACTACTCCCCCACTTTCCTGCTGCTATTTATTTTTATCTCTATTCTGGCTGGGAGGACGTTCCTCCCTAGAGGAGCCGTGTCTGTACCAGAGCCATGAGCAGTTAGACATTTGATTTATTTATAGTTAATGAACAGAGAGCAGCTTTATTCTGTCATCATGTATAAAAATATAAGAAAATAAATGTTTCATTCTTTTGGGTGTGCACACACACACACATGCATACATCTGCCTAACACCAACAAGTGATCTGCAGCTGGAATAAGGATGAATGGACGGACGGATGGATCCCTCGCTATCTTTTTCTGATGTCACATGGAACCATACACTTAATTTTCAACTTTGTAGAATCTGCTACAACAGAAAAACTCTTCCCATTGTTTCTTAGATTTACATTTTTTTCAGAGAACTGTCTTTACGCTTATAGACAGACACAGATTCACTACTGTACTGATGTGTTTTCCTCTCTTTTAGGTACACTGTGGCGGACACGAACTGTAATTCAGACCCCTCAAGGTGATGGCAGGCCGTGCCCATCACAGATGAAACAATGGAAGCCTTGTCTAGTAAAGCCATGCTACAGTTGGCGATACAGCGCCTGGTCGGAGTGCAAGTCAGATGTAAGGGACTTCTCATCTTTTTGTCTCTCTGTATCAAGTAAGATAAACATTTGGGTTAGAGAACTGATGTTGCAGGTTGTACTTGAAACACCCAAATGTAGATGATTTTAACTCCAGGAGCTGGAACACAACAAGCTGAAGAAGGAGGTAATTCAAAAAGACAAGCAAAACTGTCAAAGCCATTAGCCATGCAGTTTATTCAGGCTGTATCATATCAAATATACACAAATTCTGAAGTATTTAATTTGGATTCTATGTAAAAGACCAACACAAATTATACCACAGAATTATGAAGAGCAATGAACATAAAACATTTTTGCCAAGTTAAACATTGTCATCACGGGGACGGTTAAATAAATATAAAGTGTTAGTTTTTTGTAATATATTAAGTTTTGCATGTAGGACAAAAAGTTCACCTTTGACCTCATCTGTGATCACTTAATAATCATCAAGTGATTATTAAGTGATTAATGATTAATCATGAACATCACAATTTGGCTTCCAGACACTTTTTGTGTCTGATGGTTCCGGTCTCCTATGCCCTCTTTTGCTCCTTTAGTTAGCACAAAAACCTTCCAATTTTCAAATGTGTTGAAGATTAACAACTAATTGTTTAGATTAAATGAGCTGCTGAAGCTCCAGAATGTGAAAGTGTGGTCACTTTTGTAAGAGGTTCTTCTGTTGTGTGTTTGATCAGGGGGCGAGGTGTGGGGAAGGCATGCGCTTCAGGAATGTGTCCTGCTTTGTGTCCAATGGTTCCGGTCAGCAGGATAGCAGCGTGGTTGATGATGAGCTATGTGGAGATGTGGAACTTTCAGTGAATGGAGACAGACAAATTATTCTACAGGAACTTTGCACTGTCCCCTGCCCAGGTACATAACAAGCTGACTCTAACAACTCTGTGTATGCTTGATATTAAAGCAATACTTTGAAATCCAACTCAATTTAAAAACAGGAACTTGAAGTGTAAACGCGAGCTATAGTGCATATACTAAAGAAAAATACATTCATTTTTTCCCATACTTATCCAAAGGTATTTAGTACTTAACCTTAAGTTGCCTTCTAAGCTTGCATGTGTGTGTATAAATGTGTGGGTGAATATTTCCATAGTGTCATTTTGAGTGGTCAGAATGACTGAAAAGGTTCTAAATAACTTCATTCAAAAAAAAATTGAATGGAAGTTAATTGACTTTGACAGATAAATATGCAAACAGTAGAAAATGAGAAACAAAACACAAATATTGGTTTAGAAAATATAGCTCTTCCACACATATTCAAAGTACACACTTTTTTCAAAATAGTTTGATCTCGTATAAATCTGAAATGACCAACTCTACACTGAAAACTGATTCTTTAAGAAACAGTTTGATTTTTCTGAAACCTTTTTATTTGTGAAAAGAGCAAAAGCAATTAAATGCATTTTTGCTACTAGTATGACCATACATGCAAATAAGAAAACACTATAAAAAAAACTGTCTAAGCATAGACTACAATATTCTAATTTGATCACCAATCTCCAGTTTATAAAATGTAACATTATTCTATTTGCAAAAGCAAAATAGAGGTAATTTTTAATTTCTCAAAAAAATTGCTCAAATCTTGTCTTGTGAACCCAGTGCTATCATATAAACAGCTGACACATTCATAACTTGAATGTGATATTGTTACACTTTTATTTTTGCACTGATGTGATGGAAGGAAAGTAATTCTGTAGGTCTAAATAATCATGATGCTCTTTTTCATAGCAGTTCAAATCTGCAATTACAAAACAGAGAATAACAAACAGGAAACAGACCAAATTGACCAACCAAAGTTTGGTCAAAGACCAAATTGACCAACCAAAGTTTGGTCAATTTGGTCAAACAAATATGAAGCTTTACAACATGCAACACATTTGATATCATGCAGATGAGTTTGACACTTGGTGAGCAGAATTGGGATCCTAAGTTAAGGTACTTACTAGCTTTCTGTTCATATAACTGGTAACAAACGCAGAGCAAGAAGCAGAAATATCTGCTGGGAACAGTTTAGCCATATTTAACAACAACTGCACTTTCTGTGTTTGTGATTAATTTTAAGGACATAAGCCACCATTTCTGTGTTCTATGTTGTACATTACAATTTTACAGTTTTCTTTTTAAACCTGGAAATGTAAACATTTTGTTTGTTTGTTTGCCTTGTTATAGGAGAATGCTACCTGACAGAATGGACTGTCTGGAGTCCATGTCAGTTAAGCTGTGTGAGTGGGGATGACCTTGGTTTTGGCTCAATCCAAGTTCGATCCAGAGCTATAGTTGCTCAGGATCCTGAAAACCTGCTTGAGTGTCCTGAACAAGAACTGGAGGCACGGCCATGTGCAGGTCAGATTAACAGAGCTTTGGTTAAGGCATTCTTCAGATGCAGAGCAGAAAGAAAAACATGCTTTAAACAGTTGATGATGAAATGCTAGTGTGGCTTACATGCCTGAATTGTTACATACTGAAACAATATTTCATTGACTTCAAATGAAATATGTTTTAGAAACTTGACATTTCCATTTAAATACTATTTTTATAATGGATTTTATGTAATATTGTAATTTATGTAATATTGTAATTTATGTAATATTGTAATTTTCGGAGGCACTTAGTCTTGGATTATCTTTGTCTGTCAGCCATAATCATTACCATGACAAGAAATAAAGGTTTGAAATTTTTCTATACTTGTTTCACTTTCTGAAATAAGTGGTGAAATATAATATTCACATGTTTTGAGATGTACTTTTGTGAGGACAGTTTTGATAGTGAAGTTCATATGTGTAAAAAGGCAGACAAGGAAATATTGAACATATCATACAAGAAAATGCAGATGCAGCCATTCAACCAGACCATGTGTCTTCAGGTGGACAATGTTTTGAATACAAGTGGAGGACTGGAACATGGAGAGGTTCGTCTCGTCATGTCTGGTGCCAGCGCTCTGATGGGATGAATGTCACAGGTAATACTCTGTGTGCTCTGGTCATTTCAGACTGCTGATTGGTCCCAAATAAACACTCAGCAATTATCCAATAAAGCTGTAATGACCAGATATCAAGTGAAGAAATAACATTAGTAGGAAGCTGTAGAACCAGAGAAAACTCACACAGTAGGAGCAACTACTCACTGCTGAGTGCAACACTCGCGTACCTATTCACTGAAGGGCACTTGAGCATTACGATGGTTTTCAAAGTCTTGATTGTGTATTTGTTGGTCTTTCAGGTATATTTTTAAACCAAAGCACTGTCTTGGCTGACTACTCAAAATACTATTTCTAAACTTTCTACTTCAAAAAGGCAACAAGAACCTGTCGTAGTACAGACAAAACAAAGTTTCTTCATTTCTGGAACTTCCAGTGAAATTAACTAGAAGTACAACAGAGGTGGCCGTCCTGCAACCTTTCAGTAGCTGCACATTTTTTTATTGTTCTTCATAAAAACCTTTTCAGAGCTTTTGATCCGTCAGCATACCAGATGCACTTTACATTCAAGGCTCCTTCTGCTGAAACTTCAATATTAAAACTTGATTGATTTAGAGTTTATTGGTTTTTAGTCCAACAGTTTGCTGTTGAAACCAAGACTGAATCAACCTAAGCATTCAATAACCCTGTAGAGATTAAATATGCTGTCTAAAATATTCATGCGCTCAGATGTGATAACAAAGGACAGGACTACCATAGGGGAACAACAAACTATATGTACATTGGGTGCCTGGAAAATGTCACAGAAACACCATGTAGGAATCAGAGCTCCTAAAGTATGACAAACCACAGAAAAATCACATAAAACAGATCCTTCACAGAACACCTAAAGCACCAACTAGCCTGACTTTCATAAAGGCTATGATCATAACCACACATAAAGACCACTAACGAACCACAAAGCATGTCAGTTTGACCTCTTACATTCTGCTTTGCAGGTGGTTGTCTGGCAGCAGCCAAGCCATTGGCGGATCGATCTTGTGACCCTCCGTGTACTAAACCATGGTCCTTGTGCACAGAGGTGGGTGTTGGAAAGAGAAATGAAGATTGTTTATATGTAATTGTCATAAACCAATGAGTAAAGGTCCACAGCTGAATAAAAACACATCTCAAAGAATTAACTGAATATCAAAAGCAAAGCCTGACAAATCCTAAAATAAAGGGAAACACAAAACCAAAGTCCCAAAGACTATAATTTGTTTATTGACTAAAAATAAGTGTACATTTCATTTATTTACTCCAAATGCTGTCATCTCCAGAATGTATCATATGCAAGCCATTTAAAAATAGAACAGTTACAGTACTCTATAGAGAGAGTTTGTCACGGACTGTTGGATCCTCCACGTATCATGACTCTGTTCTGTCTTAGAGAGTTATTAGTTCAGCCTGATTACTGACTTTATTCACACTGCTCTGTGATGCTTTAAACCAGGGGTCCCCAAACTTTTTCCTATGAGGGCCACTTAACTTTTCCTTTCTCTGGTGGGGGCCGGAGTCAATTTGTAACAGAAAAAGTGTGACGATTGCAGGAGTGCCTAAATGTAAAAATATATTGTTTTCTAGAAAGCACAATCAAATAACATTTTCTGGGTTCTTCACAGAAAAAAATCCAGTAAGGATTAGTTCGTATTTTCTGAACTATGAGCCGCACCGGACTATAAACCACAACCCCAAAGTTTTTTTTTTTTTTTTTTTAATAAACCAGTAAACATGCACATATAAACCGCAGATATCTCTGCCGCTCCAGGTTTCCACAACGATGCAGCAGCAGCAGAGGGGGGCGGACACCCAAAATTTGAGTCATAACAGGTCAATTGAATATCACATTTATTAGGGTTGAAAAAGAAAAAGTTGCCACAATTAGATTTAACAGAACTGATTACGGTAGTTTCCGAACGGTAACTGTAACAGTAAAAGTGCTGATCCTTCGTGTCTGCTACTAGCATGTGCTAAATCAGTGGTCCCCAACCTTTTTATTACCGCGGACCGGTCAAGACTTGGAAATTTTGTCCAATCAGAAAGCGCGGTGACGTAAGAACAGAGGGGAATCCCAAACAGGTGACGTATTGCGCAACTGAGAGTCCGGTGGATATCGGAGATGATATGTGGAAATGTTTATTATTATATGTAAAGGTTATTATTATGTTTATTCAGTTAAAAATGTTAACTATGAAAAAACATAGTCACCTCCAAATCATAGTGCAGCAAATAGATCGGCTGCTCCCGTCGTCTTTTATCCACCGCCTTTTCTTTTAGTTACGTCTTTTATCTCTTAAAATGAGTCCACATACTGTCACTATTGTTTCTACATCGTCATCCGTGTTTGGTTATTCTAAATTCCCGCTATGTTGGGAGTTTTGTGGATTTTCTTCTGGAATCGTGATGTTCCTGACTGGAATCGGTTTGTGTTGCTCCTGCCTTGGATACACGAACCGATCGAACCTGTTGTACTTTTATCAACTCTGTGGTCACAGAGGTTTGGAGACAATTCTTAAATCTTGCCGTCTGAACAAGCCTTAAGACTCACAAGCTCTACTCATTTCCTGTCGACCACTGCCCAAGCGCTGAGACTCTGGTCGCTATGGTAATGTTTATATATCCCTTCAAAATAACAGAAGTGCCACAAAAACGAACATTTTACTT
>NW_006800040.1:421770-423231 GCF_000485575.1 Poecilia formosa
TTAAGCTGTTACTTCACCGTGGCTTGAGCAGTGAGTTTGTTTGTGAAAATTTAAATAGTATTGTTCATTACGTTACTGCAGAAATTAGTGACTGGATCTCATTATCAAGACAATGAACCAAACAGTTCCAATAACTTGAAATGTACCAGAAGTACAAATATATTGTCAACTGGAAAAAAATAATAAAAACAAACAAAAAACATACTTTCACAGCCAAGTTTGACAGAACATCTAGTGACAGGTAACAGAAAACCAATAGATTAGAACCAATCAATAGAATTTTGAGATAATAGTGCATCCCTTTTGTACTTGGAGGCTGGAATATCAAAGTTACAGTTTGGAACTAAAAATGACTTGAATGTTCTGATTTATGGAACTCAGAGGTTTCACACCAAACCTATGACCTCACAGTAGCGGTCACATTAGTGTTTGCATTCAGAAAAAGTCAGTAGAAAATTCAGGAATAAAGATCATATATGGTCATGTACATTATGATCATTAAATATTCTTCATCAATGTTTAAAAGACTGAAAAACTACATTATCGGTTTGTATTGTTAATGGTAGTTACAGCTATAAGCCCACAGAGCCCTGGCATATTTGGATTTAATGTAATATTTTAATTTAACTAACTTCTCATAATGTTTTCAACCAGACTCCTGCCTTGATGGAGAATTAGTGAAATGAGCTAAGGAATAATTCCATAATTTCCTTCAATCTTAAAGAATTGGAACTCTTTACCAAAGATAAATTTCATAATACTAGTGGAAACATGTAAAATCCAGCTCAGCAGTTAGAAGAAGGCTTTGATTGCTGCAATGCTAATAGATTTCTCACTGATTATTAAGAAAGGTAAGTGTAGTAAACATTAACAGTTTTTCAGTTTTTTAAAATAATGTTCATAAAAAGCTACATTGATTTTTTTTAAAGTGATTGTTTGAGCTATGACTTTCTGATTTCCATGTAAGCTTTGGTTAAATTAAAATATTTCTGAATCTTTATCTGTTATGAATAATGGGGCCGAACTGTAGACTGTAAATGCTGTCAAACATCAAGCAATTGACCTCAACTGAACATGAGCGTTTTAGGATTATTAATGTTTTGGAGGGGTTTTTTGTGTTTACAGCTGATTCTTTCAGCTCCCTTGTGACTGTAAATCAGGGGTCCCCAAACTATGGCCCGCGGGCCGGATCCGGCCCGCCGGCCATAGGTTGGGGACCCCTGCTTTAAACTCTCAGAATCTTCCTGCTGAAAATGAATGTCACAACTTTAGCTGATTTCAAAACAACTTCATAGGGGTTCATTATCTGCCACAAGTTTGGAGCCCATGAAGTGTTTCCATTTAGTCGAGGCTCAGGCTGCAGACCTGTCACCTGATGGTGTTGTGTCTGTGGTTAATCCTAATGGCAGTCCTGCCCTCTGTTATCCCCTCTGTGTTTGGCGCCATACTTATGTGGGCTGA
>NW_006800040.1:424500-425000 GCF_000485575.1 Poecilia formosa
GCTGAAAATGAATGTCACAACTTTAGCTGATTTCAAAACAACTTCATATTATTCTAGGGGTTCATTATCTGCCACAAGTTTGGAGCCCATGAAGTGTTTCCATTTAGTCGAGGCTCAGGCTGCAGACCTGTCACCTGATGGTGTTGTGTCTGTGGTTAATCCTAATGGCAGTCCTGCCCTCTGTTATCCCCTCTGTGTTTGGCGCTATACTTATGTGAGCTGACGGTATCACAGAGCACCATGTGCTGCTGTAGCCGGTGGGAGTGGATCACGTCAGGTCCTGACCCATTCCTGTCCCGCTCCTGTCTCGTTCCTACCTCCCCTCGCCACCCCAGGCCACCCTGGCCCCCTCCTAATCCCTTCCTGCTCTTAAGCTGTTACTTCACCGTGGCTTGAGCAGTGAGTTTGTTTGTGAAAATTTAAATAGTATTGTTCATTACGTTACTACAGAAATTAGTGACTGGATCTCATTATCAAGACAATGAACCAAACAGCTCCAA
>NW_006800040.1:426947-429061 GCF_000485575.1 Poecilia formosa
CAAAAAATCGGAATTGCCAAAAAATCGGAATTGAGTCACTTCAGGCTGCAGTGGGAACGCACCCTTATAAGCAATGGAAGATTTTACTCTGAGCTTGGTGTGTTTGTTGGTTTGTATTTTTTTGTGTGTTTACTTACTCAATGCGTCTTTTAAAACTTTGAGTAGTTCTAGAATGTCTAATATGTTGTTTATGAATTCCAAAATTTAACATTTTATTAGACCTTTTTTATTGCATAAGATCCCACTAAGATTAATAAAACTATTTTCCAAGGGAGACCAACTGGTCATCGTGTAATTTCTGTATTACACGATCAGTATTTACAACTGTAAATACTGCCAGTAACATTTGTTTCGAGAGTTCATACAGAAATTACACGATGCATTTTAATGTTCACTTTAATTTTCATGAGAAAAGGGGAAGACATGCGGCAAATGATGCCAGACTGGGAATCAGCCGCGTTGCGGACTAAGGTCTCCATATGTTTTATGCCTAACCCCTGTGCCACCACAGCATCCCGTGTTGTACTTTTTTTGTCCAGAACAGACATGTTCAAGACATTACTTTTTAGTACACACCCTTACTTCCTGAACTTTTCATTGACTCCCAAATCTGGTAAAAGGTAATAAATGCTACTAAATTTGTGCACTTTTGTATTGCACACATTTTTCGTCACTAACACTTGTAGTGTAACTTTTACTAACAGAGTTAGAGCTGTACTGACTTTTGTAGGCCAGAAAATAAACTGCAATGACGTAAAATAAATGTATATCATTCAGTACTGTGGAGAATTATCCTTTCTCCATCTAGGTTCTAGGTGTATGAAGTTGAAGAAGAGTCAGTGAGTTGAATTCATGAATTCCATTTATCAATGTCAAAATACAGCTGGACCATTGTTCATGCTATCTTTATGAGCTAGCAGAACAAAAATGGCATCTAACAAAAGTTCCCAGTTCTCCTTGTTGGCCTCTATCTAAGCTAGGCCTTAAAGAGGGCATTCCCTAGTGCAGTGGTTCCCAAATTTTTTCTCCTGCCAGTGGTTTCCAAACTATTTCTGGGCCCCCACTATGGCTTACAAATAGCTGTCTGGTTGAACGATATGAGTGAGTGAAGGGGGTGGGAGATGGATTCTTAGAGACTCCCTGTTATACTCAGCCCTGGCTCCAGGGGGAGGAATCATAGCTGAACAACACAAGGTAGCCTACAAGCTACTTGTTAACAAGCTTAAGGTGCTGTATTGATATTAGCTAGCTAGTCATCTTTTAGCTAACTTTACCTCATCCAACAGCATTACTCAACAGTCTGTTAGTTTGGGGAAAAACTGTGAAAAGTTCTTTGCGTTTTGCTGGTTTGCTGCCATGATTCTAACACACCTGCATAGCTCTGTACAGCAGCAGCAGGTCTCCGTGAAGGAGACCTCCTGCTGCACAGGTGTAAAACCAGCGCAAGCACTGTAGCGCTCATGTTGCGTTTAAAGGCGGCTCGGAAAAACAGGTTACAACATGTTAACAACGGATTAAACAGTTTTAACTGCTGATAAAAGTGACAGAGGACACAGATATGGGAAGTGCAGAAGCCTCTACTGTATCAAATTGACAGAGGAATAAGAAAGTTGGCCATTCTAAGATAAAAACCCAGCGCATACAGCATTCATGTTTTGTTTTGTTTTTATTTTTGTTTTTTCATCCAGACGGCTTCCCGCGCCCTCCCTGCAATGGCACGGCGCCCCCCCTAGGGGGTGTGCCCCACAGTTTGGGAACCTCTACCCTAGTTTCCTTTAGCATTAGCTTTGTGGCTGTGTGTTCTATATGTGTGTGTGTGTGTGTGTGTGTGTGTGTGTGTGTGTGTATATATATACAAGCATGCAAATAGTTAAAAGAGATTGAGGAAAACACAGAGTTATTTATTTTCAACAGTACCAAACATTTACAAATGACTTTTGACATACATGTGGCTTCTTTTGATTTTATGCATAAAAGCTCTGTTGATTTTTGATTAAAAGATGGAATACAGCTTGTTTTTTTCTATTTTTGAAACATGATCAGAAATGATGTTTTAGTTCATTAAAAATTTTTATCATACAAACACAGAAGGAAAGAATGTCATGCAGACCACA
>NW_006800040.1:429071-429913 GCF_000485575.1 Poecilia formosa
TTAAAATATTTCTGAATCTTTATCTGTTATGAATAATGGGGCCGAACTGTAGACTGTAAATGCTGTCAAACATCAAGCAATTGACCTCAACTGAACATGAGCGTTTTAGGATTATTAATGTTTTGGAGGGGTTTTTTGTGTTTACAGCTGATTCTTTCAGCTCCCTTGTGACTGTAGATGCTCAATAAAGCATTGTTTTGTTGCAAAATCTTAGCTGCTTGCTGTTTTAGGCAGGTGTATGTGGCTGTGAAGAGGGCTACACTGAAGTGATGACATCTGACGGTGTGTTGGATCAGTGTACTGTCATCCCAGTGCTGGAGATCCCAACTGCAAGTGACAACAAAGCTGACGTGAAGACCATCCGAGCCTACAACCCCATCCAACCTGCAGCCAGTGCGCCAGGCAGAGCAGGGAGAACCTGGTTCTTGCAGCCCTTTGGTCCAGGTAACACACTGTGGAGGCTGGTTCTCTCCCTGGTTCTCTACCTCAGGTACATTTCCATGCAACTATTTCAACATGTTTCTGTTACCTGGGTTGAAGTGAAGAAACTTGTCTGCATCATGAAGATCAGCAGGTTGGTGTATAGCATGCAGCAAACAGACCAACAACTTTAAAGAGACAAATGGAAAATATGTCTTCGGGCATTAATTTTAGTTGTGTATGTGATGTGTTGTCATTTGTTCATTTGTTTATTTATGTGGGTTTTCCTGATGAAACAGTTTCCTATCTATTACAATACTTTGAAATATTTTGTGCTGACTTATAATCACAAGACTTAGGGTGCGTTCACACTACAGCCTGAAGCGACTTAATTCCGATTTTTTTGACGTAATGCAACCTGT
>NW_006800040.1:435002-464795 GCF_000485575.1 Poecilia formosa
TATATCTCAAACTGATGTATATCTCAAACTGAGTTTTCCAGCAGTTAATGTGCTGGAGAACTCAGTTCAATTAATGTGACAACTATTAACACAAATCCCTGCTGTAGTTAAATCTGGTTATCTCAAAAGTGCCACTTAGTGTGCCACCTCCAAGCAAACAGAACTATTATTCTAACTATCATGATGACCAACAAATCTTACCTCAGGAGGCAGCATGTTCCAATATAAATTGGTCAATACGACTGCTTTTCTGAGGGGATTAGTTCTGAACAGATGTAGTATAAAAGTAACAACATGAGCTTGTCGTGTACTGAAATCAACAGAATTTTAAAGCCATGTTGTTAGGAAAAAGCTGTAGAGATGGTAAATTTTTTTGTTGATCACCTACTTCAGGCCATGTTTTCCCTTCACTGATGCTCTTTGTGTCCACCGTTATCAAATTTGCTCTTTTTGATAGATTCAGCTAAAATATGAGAACACACAATGAATGAGCCTATTAATTATTCAGTCCTTCTGAGGTTGAATGATTAATAGGTCAATGTTAAGTGGCTTAACAAAGAAAAATCATTCCACTGAGTATTGTCAGGATTTCAAACAGAAGAAAATATCAGAGACCTTCAGAAATCCTGGCAAGCTATAAATTAATATCACTCAAATTATATTAGAAAAAAATCTGTCTGATTGGCAACAAATCACAGCTCAACTTCTGGCTATAAAGCACATTAAAACCACTGAAAATCCACCACATGAAAGTGCTGATAATTTAATTTCTGTTAATTTATCTAAATAAAAGTTAAACAAGCATACAGAGCACTTGTCTTGACAGCCAAAGTTGAGTTCTGAATTTTAAGATTTGCTGTTTTTACTTTATCCATCTATCTACAGATGGATGGATAAAGTAGAGCAATAGAGCAATGACCACAATAATGTTTAAATTAAATTTTAAAAATTGTGCAACTCTAATTTTAAATTGTAAAATTAGAATGATTAAAATGGAAAATATGTAGGGAATGGTGTTTAACCACTATTTAGTTTAACATGGTGTTTCAAAACAGACTCCAACTTTAGGAATCAACTAGTTGACACCATTACTCTGGCAAACTAAATTGACTCCTCATGAGCTTTAGTTTTATAGAAATTAAAGCTCCATCACATCACTGCTCTGTCTCATTCATTTATTTTATTCATTTGTTTTTTGAGTTTCTCATCATTTGTCCCTTTTGTTCCTCATTTTGTCTTCCTGTGTCACTGCTCTCACACTGTGCTCAGTTATTGTGGTTGGTGCCTTTGCCTCAAGTCGAGGTCTGATTGTCCCTCAGACGGGGCTTATTGGATGGAACCAAGCACCTACACAGTGCCATACACCTGCCCTGCCTGCCAGAAACTAGAACAAGATGAGTTCAATCGGCAGAGCCATCTCCATCAGTGTGTTGCACCGCTGCAGCAGCCGCCACCTTCACAACTGGAGCACTCTCTGCCACCACCTCACTTTGAAACTCTTATCACTTAGTCAGGGACTCGCTCACTTCCTGTTGCATCACTACACAACCAAACAGCAGGTGCCTTAACACAGAACAGCTTTTGTCTCCTGGTGGATCCTATCCTGTGGTGAGGTGAGCTGGACATCACACACTCCAAATGACCACAGAGTTGTATTGCAGAGAGCAATACAATCTTCTGCCATTCAGCGCCACAGAATGGCAGAAGATTTATTCTCTAGAGACAGTTTTGCTGCAATGAAAAAAAAATGAAGAAAAACAAAAACAAACCTTTTTGTAACAGGTTTACATGGAAATAGTCTTTAGCAGAGAAGCCCAGTGAAAGCAGCAGTTTATGAGCTCAGAATATTAATTAAAATGTATGTCGATAATAATGTGTATGAAAATATTTTCAGTATTAAAGCACCTGAAAGGGAAAGGAGTGTAGTAAGTAATTCATCTAAAAGCTCAACACTTCACAGGTTGTAGTTATTACTACTGTGGCACCATCTAGTGGTCATCCCTTTACACATCATTCTCATACAAAGTCATTTTGTCTGTCAGCCTTAAAGCCATCTGCAATGTTTCTGGGTTGAGATCAGAGTGTCTAAAAAACAATTGTTGTCATTTGTTCAATGTACAGTAAAAAGCCAAAGAAGCCACAGCGGCGGCAGATGAACAACAGACTGAAGCCTCTGACTCTGGCCTATGATGGAGACGCCGACATGTAGAAGTCTTCCTCCTTACAGACGTACTGTACAAAATTGTGTCCTCGCTCAGGACGCAGGGTTGCTGGTAATACCCGTTAATGTCAGGATCACGACTGGACATTGGTCAGCAAATATGCAGACTAAGTTTCTGACAGAAAAAGAAACCGCTGAGCTCAAGACACTACAACTCTGTGTTTATTAGCAGCTTTGATGTTTCCATTTTAACATTTTAATATAATTTTTTTTTAAAAATAGCCTTCATGACTTCACTAACTTCCTCTGGAAGTCTGCCTTTGCTTCTTTGATATCTACTACCACAAATTGCATTCAGATCATATTTAGGGGAGAGGAGGAAACCAGAAGAGATTTCCTGTAAAAGCACAAATATTCAGTCATTAGTTGTTCATTTCTTAACAGCTTAGTTGCATGGTCTTTGCTCTTGGTCCTTCAAAGAACATTTTGTCTTCTCTTAGTCATTGCTTGATGGACAGAACTTAAAAGTAAAAATTTCACCAAAAAAAAAAAAAGGAAAGCGAGCCCAAAGGATCCTCGAGCTGCCGTCATTCTGCCTGCCTCTCCCTTCTTATTTCCAGGCGTAATTTTGCACTATATTAGTGCAGCATGATATGTACTTATGTCTCGCTTTGCCATATGAAAACTGCCTCTCTCAATACAAGATGATGTACAACTCTTGTGCTAGAAATGTACAAAAATACCTTTTTGCTAACAGAACTTAACAATGTTTGATAATTTTTTGTAATACCTCTTGTATGTTGTACAACAGAATTTTGTAAATAGATTTTCTGTGATTTCACTTTGGCTATCTAATACACAATGTAATGCTCTGTATCCAAATCTCTGTTGTAGCCTTTATTTGAGCAGGTAACTGTGACTTTACATTAGGATTTTTCACCATATTAGGAAATTTAAGTTACATCAATAAAATACCCTTACCCATCTGAAACTACTAGATTAAAAATATCTCCCTAATCTATACATTTCTGATCAAAATCTTAAGAAAGGGCAGCGCTGTTTGCATTTTGTGCTGGTGGTTTGTAACCAGGTTGTCAGCTGGTTTCTAAATGCAAAAAAAAGAAACAGGAGCAAGAGAGAAAACAAACAATATAACATTTTATTGAATACATAGTAAGTTGCTCCACTCATATCGGAGTTTTTAAATATTCGTCCATCCCCAAAAGTTTTCTGTGGGATTCCATTCAAGATGATGTGCATGACCCAAACGAGGCTCTAAAGACAACAAGCTGCTTTGTCAGGTGGCAGACAGATGAAACCCCAACCCTTCTGGTCATACTGTCCGTTTAAATGACTTCTACTCTAGAGCTGTCTTCACTGAGCTGTATTAAAAAACTACTCATTCACATTGGAAGCCATCAGGTCCATCTAATAACTTTTATTCTCATCAGAAAATGTTAAGATATTCAGCCTTTCAATGGGCTGGCAAATCTAAATGGCCAGGTTTGTAGTGTGGGCTTTGAAGACTTTTATTTTGTTCTTTAAGGCCGTCTCTCAGAAGTCGCCTTTATAATAACTGAACTGTAGTCAGAATTAGTGAGGACCTTAATTTGAGAAGCTTGTGTCTTCACAGGCAACAGAACATCTAGCTCATTGCAGGTGAAACCTCTTTAGGTCTACCTTTAGACTTTTTCGTCCCATAATGTTTTAGAGGTTTATAATGAATATCTTACTACATCCAGCTTTGGCAGTCATGGCACTTTGTGAGACAAACTTGCTTGCGCAGCTCAACAATCCTGCCACATCCAAAGACAGAGAATGTCTTCCTATTTTTGTCTTCCTGACAAAAGCAGGAATACTTTTGTCAGGACAGAACTGAAAAGTAGGAATACTTTTGTCAGGGGAACTTGACAATGTAATGAAAATGACATGAAATACCCAGATTTTAACTGTTTGAGGCAGGTCTGAATAGAATCTTAAACTTTCGACCATCTGACAATTAGATCTGTTTGAGCTTAAATGCAAATTTACCTCTATTGCCCACAATAAGAAGTCTCTTGCTTCTGTGTTTTCATGTTGAACATTGCTGTTCTTGCCGAGGTCATCATCTACCTTTACATGAAATGTGAATACTTCAAAATTCTTTCTTAATGTTTTAACCAGAAATGGATTCCAGTTTCAGTTTTCACAAGTTGTTCTTTTCTTTATTTTGTTTTTAGAAATATAGTTGTTTATCTTTGATTACTTTTTCTGCTATTTAAAGGAAACCCATTATGCAAAATGTACTTTCTGATTCCTGCTACTGGAATCACAAACTGCTAATGATGCGGACAGTAGCAGTTTATTTGCATAAAAGTGACAGCAATAAAACAGCTCATTCTGAAAGGAATTCAAAGTAGGCAGAACTAAACAGGTGAAATATCATTGTCTTAAAATGATTTTGTGCAAAATATGTAAAGAACATTGTCTGTTTTGCCCATAGATCAATGTTCTTCAATTCCAGTCCTCAGGAGCCACTGCCCTGTGTGTTTTAGATGCGTCTTTGTTCCAGAACACCTGATTCAAATGATAGCATGACCTCCTCTGCATGTCATCCAGAGCTGCAGAAGCCTGTTTATCACCTACTTGTTCCAGTCAGGCATGTGGCAGAAGGAAGCACCTGCAACATGCAGGGCTGGGTCCCTGCGGGCCAGGACTGAGAAACGCTGCCACATCCATTCTGTTGTTTAAAGGGAAGCATATAAGGTCCTCTCAGCCATCAGTCTGCCATGTCTGTGCTTTGTATAATACCCATTTATACTTCAATCTGCATTTATAGTCTGTCTTTCAAAGAAATTGCTGCATTTAGCACAAAATTTTGTATGAAAAGACAGACTTTATAGTTTGTAGTAGTTAATTGATAAATGACTGAAGCCCAGTTGGAGGTGTTTAAAAAATTGAAACACGGGATGTTAATGGAGGGGTGTTCTGGTATTATTCATCTTGTATCACAGACAATGTAACCAACAGAAAGTCTTTATGGGAGGGTTTATTGTTAAACTCTAAATTCCTTCAGTAGACAGAGAGGTAATTAATTAAAAATTACATGTTGAACATGTTTTTTTTTCTCTTCCAAATGGCAGTGCCCTCAATTTTAAACAATAGTTTTAAAATACAACTCTTTGCATTCTAAATGGTCTTCCCCAAATACTCAAGTAATCCAAAATATAACAAGTCACTTTGAGGTGGTAGGAAGAATTATATTGTTTTGTGGAATGTGTACATGGAATGTTTAATTTATTTTTTTTCTAAGCTTATTATTTGTAAATAGTGGTTTTATTCTGAATTTTATTTATTACTAATGTGACATAATGTTTCTTTTTGTACTGCACATGTTTCACATGAAGGTAATTGAAAGAAAAAACAGGAGTGAATGTGGCTGTAAAAGTGAAAAGCTACCTTGTAAAAAAGTTGCTTCTAAACTTCTCTTTTTCTTTACTGTTTCTTTATATGTATTTGATTAACTACTGATAATAAACAATCAAAAACGTGTTCTGTTATCTTTGAGGTGGATTCAGTCAAACATAATTATGAACTGACATTTACTAGATTTCACAAGCACACCAATTGACCCATAACCATAAACCTTTTACCTCTTCATATTCATATACAATACAGCATTTAATCTAGAAGGAAATATGCAAAGTAATGAAGCAGTGCCCAATATAGTCCAAACCAATAATGAAATTGTGCAATACAAATACAAGATTATTTGTATTGCACAAATTCAGTAACAAGGCATTTCAATGTGCTTTACACAATGCAGCAACCAATTCTGATTTCTTTTCAAATGCTATCGTCAAGCAAATATACATCATATTGATCAATGCTCCACTGACTAGGAATCAAAAGCAACTCTAAACAGGTAGAATTTTAGCCTTGATTTAATGCAACTCAGTGTTTTAGCAGTTTTACAGTTTTCTATGAGTTTGTTCCACATTATAGCAGCATAGAAACTGAATGCTGCTTTTTTTCCATTTGATTCTGGTTCTGAGGAGCAGAGCAGACTAGAACCAGAAGGCCTGAGTGGACTAGGAGGTGATAGTGGAAGGTAAGCGGAAGGACGTTAGAAGAGGGGTGATGTTCTCTGTTGATTTTAGTGAGAAGTGAGCAGCCGCGTTCTGGATCAGTCTAATTTTCTTAGGCAGTCCTATGAAAATACTGTTGCAGTGATCAATAGAACTTAAGATAAACTCATGGATGAGTTTCTTTAGAAATTGCTCTAAAGAAAGACTTTCTAAAGAAACTCTAAATAATCATTTCCAGTAGACTTTTACTCCTAGAAATGTTCTTTAGGTGTGACCCAAACCAGTCCAGTACTGTAGCAGAGAGTCCGACCCAACTCTTCAGTCACTTCAGTTTAACGGTCAACAGTTGACACACCTCTTTCCTTGTTTTTAGGAGAATTTCAAAGACTGATTATGTTTCCAAACACCAGACTGACTGCACCTGAAATGGATATTTTATTTGCAGAAACAGATTTCTGTAAGACAAACATTATTTCAGAAAAACTGAATTTTCGTATAAGACCTGAAAACATTGTGGTTGATCTGAATTTAACTATCAGTCTTGTAATTTGCATGCATGAAAAAACATGTGGATAGCCCACCAGAGCTGGTCCTGTAGATCACAGTATCAGTGATCTACACTTGTTCTTTTTAATGGGTTGAAAGAGCCAGAAGGAAACCTGACAGATTTGTGTTTAATTTTGTGTTTTACTTATTTTGTCAGATAATGATGCCAGCTGCATTGTGACTGAATTGTTTACTTTTTTTACATCATCAGATATTTTATTTAATTTTGTAACATATCATAATAGCATTGAAATAATATAATGTAAATTTGTGTTTCTACAATGTTTTACAAAATATCCTTAGCATGTTTCATCACAATGTCAAAATTCTGTATCTTTTCGAGTGATTTAAATGTGTAGACTATGGGTGTTTTAAATAACATATTGGACCGTTTTATTCATCAACTGTAAATGTAGAGCAGAGAAGAGGAAGGCTCCAGGGGTATGGAGTCTACAATAATATAATGCACCAATAGATGTCGCTAAAACACTGCTCAACTTCCCAGCTTTACCAAGCTATTCACCCAATGGCAGAGCCACTTTATTAAAAGTTTAACATCGTTCCATATGTAAATAGTCAAGTGTAAACATTAAAGTAAATATTCATATTTGTTTGATTTTGACTTTTTAGGGATAGGGCTTTAGACATCTATATTCTTTGTACGTTTTTGACTAAGACCACCATTTGCCTTAAACTTCTACTTCTCGTCTAGAAGTGGGATTAGATAAGATGAGAGTGCTTTGCTGGAGAGGGATGGGTCAGTGGATATTAACCTTTGTCAAAGAATTCTTGCTCAAAACACAAGAAGCTGGGACACAGTGCTTCAACATTCAGACAGTCCAGATTCTGCTGGCTTCTCCCTGCTGCACTTATTCTGTCCTGATGTGCGTGCAGACAATCACATCTGATTATTTCATTCTTCTGTTGGTTAAATTGCTGTCCTCTGCTTGTTTAAATAATGTAATCACCTTTATCATTGGAGTCCATGATTATCATCAGATGTTTGGGAAGTGAAACAGAGACAGGCTACATGGTTTTGGTTGTCTCATCAGTCTTCACATAATCATGTCTCTGTCTTCCAAATAAATTTCATCTGCCAAGAAAAGGATGTCCTACAGGCTGTGCTAATCAATTAAAGTCATGTTATGACTTTAATTGATTAAAAGGTGACTTCACCACAACCTCAAAAACACAAAGATAAAAAAGAAATATTCAACAGATGGCGGAGAAATCCTTTTTATTCTGTATCAACAAACAGAAAACTATTTTCTTTCTGTATAGATATAACTCTTCACATCTGCCTTTATATGTGGCCTAACATTTTATTTAATTTTCAATGTTTTTTTTGGATTTTTTTTTTTTTTTTTAGAAATGTATATTTAAATGAATTCAAATGATTTTTTTGTGAAATGCCTCAACATGACTTTTAGTGTTAACAGGTGCTATATGAATAAATAGAACTAAATTGGTCTGTATTTGGATTGTTTTGGGTTGTGATTACTTTTGGTTCTCACGTTTTACTCAATTTGAGATTATGTGTTCTTAGTTTGCTCCATTTATAGGTTCACTTACACTCAATATTCTTGATTTGTCTTCGATTCAGTTGATCGTTTTATGGCTTGTTCGGATCCCTGTGTATTCATCTCTTCATTTCTTTGTCATTTTTTCTCAGCTCCTCAGCACTCCACCAGGGATAAGAGGTGCTGATGAATGGATCATGAATGGCTCAAAATTCAAAGAAAGTATTATGACAAGGCACTGAGTGGAAAATAACATAAACTAACTGTGTGAGGAACTTAAAACAGAAAATGTCTCAAATGCTAGATGAATTTCAAAATGAAGCTACTAAAATGTTAAAATAAAGATTGGGCTATTGTGTTGTAACATTTAAGCACTTTCTTAAATAAAATTATTTCACTTTACAAAAGTGTTAAAAATAGAGAATTTTATCTCATAATTTGATCTTTCATCTGCTGTTAGGAGATCAAATTCCATTATATTAAAACTTAAAAGTGGAATAGATTTCTTGTATAAGAGCCAGTTTTGAAAATCTTTCTAACAATATTAATGAAGTTGAAGGTGCAAAAATCTCAGTCACAAAATGGACAGAAACTGATATCTATATTGAATTTCTTTTGCAGAAAGTCATTACAGGCAAAACGTCAGACATAATTTTGAATTTCTTTAATTTCTTTGTGAAAGTGGAATAGAAACGTTTTTGTTTCTTATTTTTTGATTTTCAAACAAATGTTTTCTTGTCAGGGGAGATAAAGTTCATGTCAGAGTTTTCCTCAGGAATTTATTATTTCATTTTTTGTCTACATAGCCACTCATAATCAGAGATGGTTCTTTTTTAGTAACAGCTGAATATGTAAATCATAGCAGAAGGGATTGTATTTAGGACTGTTGAATTAAATGCTAGTTTTAGTGTGTATTTTTTTTTTTTACAAAATCATCATATTATACAATGGAACATTTTCAATGACAAATTGAAAATTTTCCAATGTTCACCAAGGAAGCTCTGTCTGTCAACAAAAAAGAGTCAGTTTTCAAATGTAAAGTATTGAAATAATTTTTGTTTCATAATAAAACACATTTGAACAGCCAAATATCTCCAGCAATGACTTTGGAAAGCAAAAACATTGTACTTTTAAAATCAATTTTTTTGTTGTACAGTGTGGCCCATGAAAAAGTAACCTGTGTTACTGTAGTATTACTGGCGGCCTTCTGTAAAGAAAGAAACAACTTGAAATGCCAAAATATTTACTCACTCTTTACAGAAAGTGCTCGAAATTATCCCCTTGTGTGTCAATGCAGTTTTGGGCGAGCCTTAGCATATTGTCATATGCGCGACGCAACTCTGGGGCACCAATGCTCTGAATTGCATTATGAATATTGTCTTTCAACTGCTGTAAAGTTATCGGGTTATTAGCGTACACTTTTCCCTTCAAATTTCCCCACAGATAAAAGTCACAAGTTGTTTAAGTCCGGCGATCTCGGTGGCCACAATCCTTTGGTGACAATCCTGTCTTCTGTAAATGCCTCCCAAATTCGTGCCAGTGACACGTGTGACGTGTGACAAGTCACGCCGTCCTGTTAGAAGAAGGTGTACTCGCGTTCTTCCAGCGTCAACTGTCCGTAAAATTCCTCAAAAATTCTCATGTACACTTTCGTGTTTACTGTGGAAGGATTCACTCGGCGCGCCACTCTGGCAGGAAGGCGGGTTACTTTTTCGTGGGCCACCCGGTATTTGTATTTTTTAGCAGCACAAATGCTTAAACAATATCCAGTCTTTACTTCAAAGTTGCTTTGCAGGCACATATTGTCCCAATTCTCAAATTTTTGCATGCTTGTAACCTGCACACTAGAGCCCTTATGCTTACTTTGACTGAGTCCACACATCACAGAGGGGCGTAGGGTGCAGTGTGAGTATTGGGACCAGACTGGGTCCAAGTCCCCATTCAGCTGCACTCTGTTCTGTTGATGAGACACATCTGGTCCTGGTTTCCCCTGCAGCTTTAAGCAGGTCTGTTACAGCTTTCTGGATCTTGTGCTGTGGACTCATCACTTGTGATTCCATTGTGCCCTCCATGTTTCAGTTGTCTGTAAGTTCTGGACTTTTTTCTAAAAAAATAAGAAAAAAAACATACTTTGCATTTTGGGTTCACAACAAACTAAACATGACAACCTTACTTGTTCCTACAAATAGCTAAGCATGTGAATAATTGTTCAACAGAAAGACATTATGTGGTAGATAACTGGTTGAAAGCATGCATTTGGTTATGACCTATAAAAAAATGTTAGAGCATCATTAAACTGTATGCAACAAGGCATGCTATTATGTTTTTAATGCTAACTCAGATTCACATGTTGTCCGCTTTATGTTAGAACTTAGGTAGAAATGAGTGTTGTTAGCAACAGGAGACGGAAAAAAATATTTTTGGACTTTTGGAAAGTCAAATGGACAGACTTCATTTTCAAAGTAAGTACAGCTTCTTTATTGCAGACGTTCCCAAACCTAAGAGGGGCGCTGTGCCATTGCGGGGGGGGGGGGGCGGAAGCCGTCTGGATGAAAAACAAAAACAAAACAAAACATGAACGCTGTATGCGCTGGGTTTTTACCTTAGAATGGCCAACTCTCTGTTATTCCTCTGTCAATTTGATACAGTAGGGGCTTCTGCACTTCCCATATCTGTGTCCTCTGTCACTTTTATCAGCAGTTAAAACTGTTTAATCCGTTGTTAACATGTTGTAACCTGTTTTTCCGAGCCGCCTTTAAACGCAACATGAGAGCTACAACGCTCGCGCTGGGTTTACACCTGTGAAGGAGACCTGCTGCTGTACAGCGCTACGCAGGTGTGTTAGAATCATGGCAGCAAACCAACAAAACGCAAAGAACTTTTCACAGTTTTCTCCCCAAACTAACCGACTGTTGAGTAAAGCTGTTGGATGCAGTTAATGTTAGCTAAAAGATGAATAGCTAGCTAATATCAATACAACACCTTAAGCTTGTTAACAAGTAGCTTGTAGGCTACTGGTGTTGTTGTCTATGTTCAGCTATGATTCCTCCCCCTGGAGCCAGGGCTGAGTATAACAGGAAGTCTCTAAGAATCCATCCCCCACCCCCTTCACTCACACACATCGTTCAGTCAGACAGCTATTTGTAAGCCATAGGAGGTGCACAGAAATAGTTTGGAAACCACTGGGGGGGGGCAGGAGAAAGAGTTTGAGAACCACTGCTTTATTGCATGGACTCTTATAAAATGCTTAGTTTACAATATGCGCCTCAATAGGCGCATATATTCTGATGGCTGAGGTAAAATATTTTCTGAATGGCTGTTGGTTGTTTAAAAGCTGATTGGAATCATCAGTAAAATCCAAAAATCATGAAGTCAATAATATGTATGTGGCATCAGATAAGAGAGAGAGTTGTTGCATATTTGTGTGGAATTCATGGAGACATTCACTTTATAGTGAAACATATTACAACCTGAAAGTTACAGATGTGATCTCAGCTTCCTTCCTCTCTGCAGTCCAATGTGCCATGATCCACATTTTAATGCAGCTGGGTGAATGCTGAGTGGTCAGGTATTACTAGAAAACTGCTTTATTTTATTGGCCATATGTCTCATCTATCCCAGTCTCTCCACTTCCTCCCTCATTTTCTAAGATAGAAAATGAGGGAGATGTAGTGACTGTTCAATAGAAAATAGATTAATACATTTCGACTGTATCTACTGTACATCTATTCCAAAAATGTTTTACTGACAATATTAAAAAATAAAGACAAAATGAACCTTTAACTTTTCCTGGGCAAAGCTCCTAAAGTTTTTATAAAGTTCCTTCGCTCTGATTCATTTCAGGATGTGCAACTCGCACCCATCAATAAATCAAATGGAAACTTGACTTTACATTCCTGCTCTTTAAAGCTCAAAGTGGCAGTCAGTCTAATTGTAATAAGGAAGCAATTGATGAGCAGCAGCTGCATCCTGTGACCGACACTCTGCTCAGTCATTTGTCTCTGTCAGCTCCCCCTCAGCCCACCCATCCTCCACATAAGCTTGAAAAGCTCTGGCACACTCAGCTGTGACTGCAGATCACCAGGTCTTTTGTCCCTGCACATGGTGTGAAGTGCACCCCCAGCCCTTCTGGTCAAGACCAGTTTGGCTTTTCTTCCTCTCTGCCAATGCAGAGTGACACTTAAGGTGGCAGCTGGTTGGGCAGCAGCCATGGAAAACCCACTGCCATCACGTCATGTTCATGCCTGAGGGCTCACAGCAACATCTGCCTTCACAATCGGTAATGGAGCCAAGCCAGCACAACATATTCATACCACCGGACGCCAGCGTCCCTCAGCTGGGCAATCATCCTCTTCCTCCATCTTGTTTTTATCTCTTGCTTCTTTGCAGTCCAATAATAAGCTATTAGGAAGATGCCTCCCTGTAATTTATTTCCCTCTGCACTGAATGGGAACCACAACATGTATTTGGAAAATTAGCAACTTGACCTCCTGATTATACTTCATCAATGAAAGACAACTTGGGGCTAAAATAGGGAAGCAGGTGTGTGACTGAGGAACAAGGATGTTCTTTTAGTAAGACTAAGTTCTGCTAGCATTCTTTTTTTTTTTTTTTTTTTTTTAGATAGTTTTAATTATTTTACATTCACACCACTTACTGCCTCATTCTAACCCTTTCCTATTATTTCATGGTCCTCACTGATATGATCATCACAATCACTGGAAACACACTGCTCTGGAAGATCTGGGTTCTCCAGATCTCCCATCTTACACTTACTCTACACGTACTTACTTTAAATTTTAATATTCATGTTTGTACACCAGCCAAAGCAGGCCTGCTGTTAAAAGAATGTTGGTAAATTAAGTAAAATAAATTCTGCATTAGCTTATCAGACTGAGCAAAGAGCAGAACATGATGGAAGCTCAATGAGCAAAAGTAATTAAAACATGTAGAGCCCTGAACATCATCAGTAATTGTAAATCACAATAAGTGGGCAAAGTCATACAGAGTAAACAGGACCCGGTCACATAGCAAAATGCTGCTGTTCTTTAAAACCACATTTTATCTGATTGTGTCCTGAGTAGCTTTGGCTTTTATTCATTAAAAAGTGTACATGAAGTCCTGATGCTACTAGTATCTTTTGTTCTCTCCAATCTGCCCTTTCTGGAGAAAAAAAAAAGCTATATTTTATCAGCAACTAGGAAATGTCAAGGTAACTCTGAATTGTGGACCCATTACCTCACTGTAAACCAGAACACACTTCATTACACGCAGAATAGAAGTCAGATGGTTGCAGTGATTTACAACTGCCTGGTCCAGCACCGTGTGCCATGCGGGGTCTGTGAAGGCTATCTGGGCCATTCAGAGCGTGATCCCATCAGCCCTCCTGGCTGAGTTATGGAGATGCCATCAAACCA
Source organism: Poecilia formosa (assembly GCF_000485575.1). Classification (NCBI taxonomy): domain Eukaryota; kingdom Metazoa; phylum Chordata; class Actinopteri; order Cyprinodontiformes; family Poeciliidae; genus Poecilia; species Poecilia formosa. The sequence continues at coordinate 448,714 of NW_006800040.1, forward strand.
CTGCAATGTTGTAGCAGTGAGACTCCTGGGGATTTACTGAAGCAGTTGTTTCTTTGCTGTTCACCTTCCCAATCCCTCCACTCACTAACAAAAAATATCTACTATGTCTGTTCACAAGCACAAAATGGAAACAGTGACATCTGGAGGTTAGGCTCACAGGTCATTATCATCTGATATGTGAGGACAAAAACGTTATTCAGATTTTATGCAACAACTAACTAGAATTAGAGAATTTGAGTTAAAAATAGGTTAATTATGTCTGCATATTAACTTTGTTACAACAAACATCTACTCCATAGTGGTCACCAACATTCAAACTCAGATGTTTTATGCAATACTGAGTAAATGCTACAAATGAGATTTAACAATCTCATTGTCTGAAAACCAGAGAGTTGTTTCACAAAAGTAGGATTCAGAAATCCAGGAGAAGAGAGAAAGCTAGGCCTGACAGTTCATTCTGGCTCTATCCGTTTCAAAGACCAAACCAGGCTCAGGAGGTGCAGCTGTTAAGCCAGGCTTAAGTAATTCAGGTGAATGTGTGTCAACAGATTTTTTCAGCAGGCCTTGAAATCAACCACAGATTTACTGATGGTACGCAAAATAAACTGCGTACGCCATACCTCACACCAAACAAACAGCATCTTTTTATTGAGGTTTATGAGGAATTGTTGAAGCATATAATTCTTGTATGCGTCATAAAATAACTGCTGCTACAATAATAGATTGATTAAATGCGTAAGCCCAAAATATACATTACCAAACCATTCTTAACTAAAAAATCATAATCAGACCTGTCATTTGCTTAAAAAACTTTATAAATGAACAGTGGTAGTCAATGCTGCATTTGAATCTGACAGCAGATTCATTCATGTTACTCTATCAATCTAAGGAACAAACATAAGTCAAGATTAAATATAAGGATGTTTTGCAGTATCTGGGAAGTATGCAGATAAAATGTTAACTACAATGTACAAATAACCTACTAAAAACTCAGAAAGTCACATCAATCTCAACTAGTTTTAACTATACTTAACTTCCTGTTTAAGTTCTGATGCCTTTCTTTTGAAAAAATGTTTTCTTGTTTAACTTTCAGCTTAACAGCAATAAATAGACAAGATAAGTTTTAACAAAACTTATAAAATGTATCTTAGCCCCATCAATAGAGACACAGGGAATGTTTAAGATGTGACGAGTTTATGTTTTAAATATGTAATTTAAACTGTGCATTTCTTTAATTATATACAAAAACTAGTGATTTTAAGTTGTATACTTTATTGTAAGTTAAGATGATTTATTGCCATTAAGCCTAAGAATTCATCAGTAAAGTGTCATCCTTCATTTATTAGGAGATGGCTTGACTTGATTATAACACCTCTGCTTCTTTATCAGCCATTTCCCTCAAACTTATTAAAGGCTTTTCTGTCAAACTTACAACATCAGCAATCATTAGAAACACAAACAGTATCAAATTGTAACAATACCCACATGGATCATTTTAAAATTAATAATGGTGTATTCTACTATCATAATGTTAAAAAAAAATGATAATACTTGACTGAATACCAAAATGAATCAGTGTTATTTTAATGCAGGTTATTAAAAAATACTAAAACAGACAGATAAGGAAACAGAACCATGGAGGAAACTTACTGGTTTTTTATCAGTGTGACAGCTGACTGAATAGACACATACTGAGCATTTAGTGTTCACACTGGTTCATCAGAAAAATAAAACACTTCCTTTTCAGATATGATCACATTTGATTCCAAATATTTAAAACGTTCTAACAGAAGAATATACAGACTCAATGTAGCATTTACTTTTCAGATTGTTCCCAAATAAAACTAATGGATTTTACTTAAAAAGTATGCAAACAAATTATTAGACAGCAAAACAAGTTGATTATTGAAATTCTTAACTTCACTTTTCTGTATTATGAACTTCCTGAATCAAGTTATCTACAATCATCATAAAACCTGTAAAAACACTAAACTGTAACTTTCTCATATTCCAAACTGTACAACAAACAAATGCCACTTCACCTTGAATAATCGTTTCACTTTTTCCATTTATGATTTGTGACTGGTCTGGTTATTGGGCCATGCTTAAGTTTTCCTGTTGTATGTTCTTTTGTCCATCGCTGCGTCCATAAAACTTATGTCCACAGAAATGGACATAAATGACCTCTTCATGAAGAGGTCATTTCTTCAAATGTTCTGGTTGGGCGTAGCATTGAGGTTCTTTTCCTCGAGGCTGAAGGACTCCTCAGGTTAACTTGTGTTAACTTGTGTTAACCTGAGGGCTCATTTTGACCAGCCAATCATGACAGCCAATCAAACTCCAGGAAATCCCCTCAGACATGGGTTAGGACAGGGTTGTCAGACTCATTTTCATTTTGGGCCACATCAAGATTGTGAATGTCCTTAAAAGAACGTAGATAAAACTACTTGTTTACAAACAGTTAAAATAGTATAGCTCTCTCTGCATTCAATTTATACTTAAGATAAAATAATGCTTAACATATTTTCACACTGATGTAATTTAGTCTCCCAAAAAAAAATGACACACAAAAAATAAAACATACAACCGGCTGTTTGTGGTGTAAAGGGCCACAGAGATAGCTAACACAGGCCAGATTTGGCCCTCAGGCCAGGAGTTTGACACATACAGGTTAGGAGAAAATGTATAACTGTGTTAGCAGGGAACTGGGTACTCAGAATCCAACTGAGTCATACGATTTTAATAAAAAAATAAAAAAAAATTAATGATACAACCCTGAGCCCCATCTGTTTAAAAACATAACACGTTAAGTCCACACAATGACGTTAAGATGATGTCCAGACAATAAGCTTCTGTGTCACAGCATCTCAGGATGCAGAGTGGCTGTATTATTGAAAGGGAACCAAATTCAAAGAGCATCATGACTTCTTCTTCTGAAGTTGGACAGCGGTGAAGATGGCCACAAATGGATGATACAGAGTGCAAATGTAATAGTGGAAACATGACCACCAAGCTGGAATAAACAATGGGAGAATGGAGCCTTGTTGAATTAATCCTGTGTCAATTACTTGTGTACTTTGTGGAAGAAGGGATTTTACTGCAATTCCCTGAGTTTATCCCATACAAGCATATGTCACTTTAATATATACCACAAGCCTACAGTTATTTGTACTCCTTGGTTTAGATGAACCTTGTCTATGACCAACATGTTTCTCCTGACTGGCAGGAATGTTAATCTGCTGCAGTGGCCAACAGTCCCACCTCAAATCTGAGCTACAGAATAGAATAATAGCAAGGAGGTCTTCCCACACTAAACATTATTTTACTATAATTATTTTTGAGCAATGCCTGTTTCCTATTAAAAGCACACATCTTGGTTGAAAGAAAACAAATTAAAACTTGCCAGTGGCCTAAATAATTTAGGGTCTTTGTGTAAATTACTTTACAAAAGGACATTAAAAATCAACATGTGAACGTTTTTGACCAAATAATTTTATTTTATTGTTTTACATCACTACATTTTCTGTACAATAAATAGATAATTACTGGATTTAACTTTCAGATAATCCAGAGGTGATCTAATGAGACCAAACCCATAAACCAAAGTCAAAGAACTGGATTCTTAGTGCTGCATAAAGCAGAACTCAAGGTCTAAACAAGACCATGATGAGACAGAGGGACTGCAGCGCAGATCCTAACAGCTTTCTGTATGAGAAATGTACTTTACACAAAGCAATGATGTCTACATAGTGTGTTAATTAAGCATATGTCTGAGACCATAAGACAACGATTTTACCCAAAGGGCTTATTAGTTTCTGGATTTTGCTTTGAACTTCGATCTGGGTGAGATAAATGCGTGTGTGTGTGTGTGTGTGTGTGTGTGTGTGTGTGTGTGTGTGTGTGTGTGTTTGCGCGCGCGCGCGCGCGTGTTTTAAACGTTCATTCATGCCTGGTAGTATTAAAACTATATTATAATGTAATTACTCTCCCACGCCACCCCAAAAAAGAAGAAAGAAAAATACAAACATAGTTTGTCTTAGTTTTCACCCAAAGACATAATTGAAGTACTAAATAAGTACTAACTGGCAGGATTTCTTTCAGATGTGAGATTATCTTGCTTAGAGGATGAAGCTATCAGGACTAACTAGTAGAACAGCTCACCCATCCGTTTCAAGTGAACAAAATCTTAATTTTTACTTCTTCAGTTTCGTCTGATCAAGGATACGGAGAGTGGAACTTGGTATTTCGCGTCCTTGTCCCATATAAACAAACGTCCAGCTGTTTTATTTTGCCAAGTTTTCTCGCCCTCAGCTCGTCCCTCCCTCCTCCTGCCTTGTGTCGGAGACGCTCATTATAAAGCGGAAAGCTCAGTCTTTCGCTTCAGATCGGCAAAGCTCCGACCGCTGCGCGCACCAGCCGCCAGACAACCAGTACCAGAACCTGCTCCCAGCTATGACCCTGCTGCTGCTGCCTTCTCCTGGATTAACTCTCAGCTAACTTTCACACCTCGGTCGTACCCCACTCAACCAGAGCGCCGCTCCGCTGTGACCAGCAGCCTCCTCGGCGGGTCTCCGGGTACCTGCTGCCCCACTCCACCCTCCAACTCTCAGCTGTTCTCCTGCAGTCATGGGTTACGTTGCTTCCTTTTTGCCTGGTCAGCTGAGGAGCTTGACCGCGCTGTGAGGGGAACACCAGGTGGATTCATGGTCGTGAGAGCTGAAGCCATCACTCGAGGGAATTAGTGGAAGTTTGAGCTCCGGGAGGATGCAGGTGACTTCTTGGTGCGCCGTGTTCCTCCTGATGCCTGCTCTCTGCCTGGTGAGTTGTGCTTCTCTGCATTTCTTGCACAGCTGCTGTAAAGTTGTACCAGGCAGCTGCGACAGAAACCATAAAGCCATTCCGGTCCTTGCAGATAAATGTTTGTTTAACAGAGTCACGTTAGCAGGAGAGACCTTCTCACCTCATTGGTGTCGAAATGGCATTATTAGCAAAGAAGTTCTTAAAGTGCTCTTTAAATCGTTGATATAAAAGCAATAATGAAAACAAATGGAAACAAAATCACAGATCGGTGTCTTGATATTGAGGCAGTGGTTTTATTCATGGTAGGATTTGGGTCGTTTAACAAGATCCGTTGTCCTCTTATTCGTGAAAATAACAACTGGTGTCCAAAACTGAGCTTTGTGAGTACAGTTGTCAGGTAACCGTCTCAAGAGGGCGCTCTTGTTTACAGAAACTGTGAAATAACCTCCATGGCACGCGCTCAGCGGCCTCTCTGACTTCATATAAAAGGTTTTTGACTTCATCTCATCCACTTTAAATTATAAAAGTATCAGTTCAGGAAAAAACATAAACATGATTCAGTCTACTGCAGACCACAGGTTGCTTCATGCTGATGTCGTTTTTGTCCTTTGTCTTTTAGACAATTTTTAAAAATAGTTGTAATTTAATTTTAGAATCAGTCACTTTTGTAATTGTCTTAATTTGATACATAAAAAGTAAACATGATTTCAGAGTCGAATTCCAAGCAGATAAGAGGGAAATTAAATCTTTAGAACATTTCCAGTTTGTTTCATAAACATTTAAAACCTTTTCTTGAAAAACTAAATATGCTCCATAAAGACTCTCTTTTATTTCCTCTAAATAACTTTAACTTTGTCATTTCTGTATGAATCATTTTAACAGGGTAATTGACAATAACATCTTTTATTTGATTTTGTTTGCTTTTCAAATATTTCATCATTAACATAATTTGGTGGGTTCAAACATTTATTTGTTTATTTTATTTTAAACAAATAAATTGGGCATTGTTTGAATATTAGATTTTATTTATTTATTTTTTCCTTTAGAATTAAGAACAGAAAAAGAATGGAGGACCATATTTCTGGGTGAAGAGCTCTCCATGGTGCTGAATGTATCTAAACTTCTCGGTCTGGTGTACAAACTCATTTACGAAATTCGCTCATTTTCAGAGACCAGTCAGTGGATTACCACGACAGTCACACTACCCTGTTTATTAGTGTTAATAAAATTGGCTGAATTTCAAATGGATAATTGAAACCTAATGTTACATCCCACTGATCCGATTTTTTTTTCTTATTTTTTTTTACCTGAGGCTCAAACCCTGTCTGGGTGTTTCCTTGATTATTCATTAGTCCTTATATCTTTATGGACAGAACATGAGGATCTTTTTTTTTTTTTTTTGTCTCTTCCTGTTTTCTTCTGTCCAGAATGTCCATGGTAGTGTTAACTGTGCGTGATGTCTGAGCGCACTGATGATGACATTTCTGTCTCCTCTTTGGTCTCCGCGCTGGAAAAGCGCACAGAGGCTCAGAGCCAGCCCGTCTGCAGGCAGCAGCCGGGGATTACAGCTGAACTTTGACGGTTTTATTTCGTGTTAAAGACTATTGTTTCCTTAAGCTTCTTGTCTGAGAGCCGCGACTTGACCCCGATAACAGCACAGCCCAGGTACTGGCGCCTCACCGACACAAGGACTCACTATTAAATTAAAACACCCCGCTAACAGTGATGGGGGGCTTTTTTTTTTTTTTTATTTTTTTAACAATTTAACATGATATCTACGGATTTGATGGGGTGTTTACTCTATTGACGTTAACCCCTTTAAATCGTCATGATTTGCGTTAATTATTTAATCCTTTTGAATTTCATACCGTTTTACCAGAATTTGAACAGATTTTGAATAGTAAAAATGTTTATTTAATTAAACTACTTTGCATTTATGCATTTATTAATTTTATTCTCTGATCCCTTAAACAAGTTGCCAGGAAAAAAAAATAATTTAGTTTAAATGCCAGGATAACAGATGTTATTAATTTGTACATCTTAAAATGAGACTTCTCTGGAGAAATAAGAACAAAAGCATGTTCATCTTATTTTTTTTAATTTAAAATAATTTTTACATGTATAATTTTGTGATCTGTTTTTTAATTTAACACATTTAGCAATATATCTTTATTCATTTATTTTTGTTTCCTTGTTGCTGCCTGGTGTAATATCTCTTTTTATGTGGAGCGATCTGTGGAGTTGCTGTCATTTGTTTGGCTCCTCTGATCACTTAGATTGGGGTGAAGTCACTGATTCCACTATTTAACACAAGGAAAGCTTTTTTTTTTGACATTTTTCCAGTCAGTGCTTCAGCTTTCCCAACCCCTCCTGATTTCTCTCTCCTGTGGGACAATCTCAAGATGTCCCACTGGCAGCAGCCATTGTCGTCGCATTAAAGTGTTATTATAAAACAATGCAAATGGGCTCTGCAGAGTCAAGTGTTCTACGCTGCAGGGAGGAAAAAATGTCCCACAGAGATCAGTGCAGCACAGCTCACACAGTGTGACCACCCCACGAAAAGCACCAAACCCCCACCCAGCCCACATCACACTGATCTCCCTCACAACAACCATCAGAGTGGATCATAAACCTTTAAGACGTTAAAAACAACTAATTGTATTGAAAATTTGAAGCTCAAATTAAGATCAGAAAATGTTTGATTTAATTTTATTTAAGTGTTTTTTTTTTTCTAATGATCTCACGCTAACTGCTGTACACACTTGGATATTTGCAGCATGTTGGCAATAAGTGAGAGCTGTTGAGAGTTTTTCCTTCAAAACTGAACATTTTTCTCAATTCGTCGTTGATCCTTGGCTCATCTTTTAAAGTGTTTCTCTGCTCCAGAAAGGAACACTGAACAAACGTGTTGAGAAAACTACCTACTTCCATCACACTCTCCACCCAGTTACCAGGCTCTGCTCCTTTCATTAGCCTACATACGAGGGGTTGTCTACCCCTCCAATGACAAAAACTACCCAGCTGCTTCTAACGCTTACTGAGACGACTCCACAGCTCTCAAACAGCAGAATTTATGGTACAATCATGAGAGTTGGCATTAACATTATTGAAGGTAGGAAATTTAACCCAGGTCTCGGACGAATCACGTTTATATTCTGTCATGAAATGAAGAGATTTGTGATGACTTAAGGGAATTAAAACACAACCATTTTCAGAAATTAAGATTAAGATATGTAATAGCTGATTTTTAAAAAAAATTCATGTTGCTTTCACTATAAACATAATAATGATAAAACTGTCCATTCAAACTGTGAGGTGTAGCAATCAGAACAAATAACACATCTAAAACTTACTTTAGTTGTTCTGTTCCAATAAATGCAAAGAATCCAACTGATAAATGAGGGACATTAAAGTATTTTCCTTGCATGGAACTTTTCCTGTAAATGTCAGACTTAGGAGAATAAGATGAGATGAAAAAATACCAAGCTGCTGGTACTGCATTGTCATTACACCATTTGTCCATCAGAGAGCACTGAAAAGTAACTTTTTACACACCTCAATATTCCACTCACTAAATATCTCAGACATTTAATACAACAGAAGAAAAAATGATTATTTGTGTTGTGAATATTTTGTTAAAGCTCAGATCTAAAACCATTAGCTATTATCTTGAGTGTGATGAACCAATCAGGTCATGGCTCATGCAAAAAAACAAAAACAAAAACAAAAAAACAAAACAAAACAAAAAAATAAATAAAAATGTGAAAATGCTGTGATTTGTTTCCCCTCTTAAATTAGCACAGAAATAAAATTAATCAGCAGCTGATCTGGGTCCTTTTTGCCATAGTTTTGTCATATAGTTTTGTCCTTTTTGAAACAGATACTTATTGCTCACTTTCGTCTGCCACTTTTTCCAGCTTTTCATGGAGAACTCAACTTCTACTGACTATAAGTTCCTTCATGTAAGGAAGGAACTGATTGAAGACGGTTGTTTGAGGTCTAAGAAAATGTAAAAACCTTGACTTACTTTTGAGTTGGATTAAAGGAGCTGCACACACAGCTACACACAGCAGCTATCTAACGTTACATTTAATTATAATTAAATGTAACGTTAGATAGCTGCTGTGTGTCTGGGTCAGCAGAACGACATATAAAGGTAACTGAAAATTTCTTCCACCGGGAACTGTGACCTTTTTTCTGAGTGCTGAGCCTCATGATGTGAGCTCAGCCTCCCAAAGCACCCCGGCTCCACAAACAACCGCAGCACCTGACCTTGATATTTGCCCAGAAAGTCCCCATGGACAGCACCAGGTTGGTTTTCTTCTTGCCATGCACACAGCAGCTAAAAGCCAGAAACAGCAAACGAGGGAACTTTGCTTTGGATTTATTACATTAATGATATTAGGCTTGACCTGAATCACCACCAAGTGTGACTTACTTTTCTGTGTGCATGTTTGTATTTGAAGAGGCAGGACTGTGATTAATGACTACAGCGTCTATTCTTCACTTCATGCACTGGTCTAGATTTTCAATTCCGTTCTCAGTTCAGAGGTCAACAGTGGAGCTGATTGTTGAAGGGCGTTGCTCTGAGTACCCAGCCCTGCTTTGACCCAGGTTTAATCTTGGGGGAAGTCTAAATCCTCTCACTTCTCTCTCCACATAGAGCAATCCTTTTATGGTGAAGCATGTGACACCTTGATAACAGTGCTTTGATGCAGGCCTTGGGAGAGAAGTGTCTCTGAAGGAAGGAAGCACCTTGATAACCTGGTGCAGCCTGCTTTAAATTTGCGGGTATTCCATTGACTTGTGAGTGTGGGCCTGTCACAGCTGCCGCAGCAGAGCGGGCCGAGCGGACCGAGCCGGCGCTCCAGCTGCTCCCTTCAATCACATGAGATGACTGTCATCTGGAGGGTTTGCAGCCACCTGGATCCTCCTTGTCAATAACACATATACAAAATTCCACCTATTTTTTTTAAATTATTGCATAGAGCCTAATTGTTAATTAAAAAAAACAACTAACAAACAATAAATTTAACTATATATTTATTCTCTCTGGATCTGCTTTCTCTTTACTCAAAATACATTTTTTGCTCCCAACATCAACATGGCAAGAAAGCAAATTATTTTAATTTTACTTTTATTCACAATTCAGTAATTACAAATGAAACACATACAGTTGAAATTTGTATATATGCATGCATGTATTTTCCAAGGCAAAAACATGCAGGCAGTGGATTGGACATTGTATGGTGATGGATTGACTTGGGTTGTTACATGATGATGGGCTTGACTGACCAGTGAAATAGAGCAGGCTGAGATGCATCAACAAGGTGGAGAACTGGTGGAAATGGCAGAGCATGTAGTGTATTTGTGCGGCAGGGACAGTTTTCCTCGGCAGCCTCAGCAGTGATGGAGCTGCCATAAGAGCTGCAAAGGGGGATTACCAGCCATGTGCTTTATCTCCTACTTAAGATCTCCCCATCCCGTCAGGTCACAGCGACTGCCCATGCAGTTTCTGTTACCTTATCCCAGAGACATGATTCTGCTTAAGGAAAAAAAAAAATTCAAGAAGAGTCAAAATTATTTTGTACAGCTAGAACATTACATTGTATTTATACCTGACAAATATTTGCAGTATGATGTGGGAAAGTTTATTCAGCAGAACCAAAATATGCAAAAGACTCAGTTCATAATGTTTTTAAGCTCTATCATGACCATTTACTTACAAGTTTCATTTTGAAATTGTACAGATTTTGATTGAAATTCAAAATAAATTATTAATTTTCTCTAATAATAATATGATATATTAAGATTGAATAAATAACACAAAGAATCCTAAAAAATGAACAGATTGCACCAGACTGGTCCAGTAGTATTTTCTCTGTCAAGTTAATTTTAGAAGTTTTTACAAGGACATGAATAGAGTGTAAAGAAGACAACTACAGATTTGAGGAAATAATTTAAATGATCAACATTGTCATGCTACCATGACAATGGTAGCATGACAATGCTACCATTGTCATGGTACCATTAGGGAGTAGATCACTTTTAATAAACTTTTTAATTTTGACTTAAATTTTGCTGAATAGCTGTTTTATGACAGAATCTGTGGTATTTTTAAATTTTTTTACATTACAGTTCGGTCTAGAATTGAGAGATGTATCATTTTAATATTGGTTGCAAATATCACATCTGCTGCATCCAGTCGCATTTTATAAAACTGTCCAACTCCACTGGTGTCTCAGAAAAAACTTTTGCACTACAAAAAGCTTTTTATATTTTCACCAAACAAATATAATATTTTGAAATCTTACTGGCCTTACGTGATATTATAGTGATATATTGATTCAGTTGGTAATCATGGTTGCTTAAGAAAGTGAAAACAGCTGATCAGATTTGGTGTATTTTAGGAACAGCAGTTATGCCACATGTGAAGTATAATAAATGCTGCTGTAATGTAAATGCTGGAAGCCATTACTACATACCCAGCTTCATTTCCAGCAATTTTAAGATCCCATAATGCCATGCTTCTGTATTTTAAACATTAGAAATTCTTTTATTTATTCTACTCCAAAGGCAGCATAGTGTAGCATTATGTATTTAATCTTTGTAATGATAATGTTCCATTATTAACACAATGTTAATAGCTGACAACAAATATGTGATATTACTGACCGTTATTGTTCACAAGAAGGAGCTTTCACTTTTATCCTGAGTCACAGTTTTATTTATGTAAGCTCCAAACAGACATCAGCTCTGTTTCACTGTCAGAATCATTTAAAGGAGCAATCCTGTATCTTCACATTAATCACATTCAGCTTTAATTTTGTACAAATATTAAAAATAATTGGCCTTCCAATATTATTGTATGAAAACACAGTTAATTTCATTAGTGAAAAGTTTTCCCTATTTGCAACACAAAAGACCTTTCATGTTTTGTTTGTGAACAATCAGATTTTTTTTAACTTTACTCCAATCTACAGCTCTCCTTTTCAACATTTAATTTACTTCCAGTTTTAAGGCAGTAAATAAAGAGGATGTGTGGGAAAGGTGAACTTTTTGTCCTGAACACATTCGTCTGTCAGACTGGGGTGTTTGTGCTCTCCCAGGTTTTCTCTGCTTTATCACGCCTCAGTTAATTATTTAGAGAAATGCCTGGATATCTAAGGTGACAGAGGATCTTAAGCTCTACCATCAGTCTGCTGTAAGCTGAAGGAGTTGACAATACATAACTTGATCTAAATGTGCAGCAGCAAATCTCCTCAGCACTGGAGACATCAGGGTATGGCTGCTGGTATTTTTCATCTCCATGCTTCTTCATTACATTTGTGCGCTTCATTGCCTTCAGCTTCTCCAGCTGTTTTCATCAGTATCGTCCTTAAATACCTTTTTCCTGGCCAAACAAAAAGTTCAGGCTGTCAAACAAAAACAAAAATAAGGTATATTACTTGTACATAGATGGAAGCTAAAAAAAATCTGCTCTCTCAATTCAATTCAGTTAATTTATATTGCACCAATTCACAATTAGTGTGGTCTCAGGGCACTTTTCAAATAACATCCATTTCATATAAAAAAAATAGTTAACATTCATTTCATATAAAAAATAGTTCATTCAATCCAATCTAAGAGATTCCTAGTTTTCAAATCAAATTCAGTTTATTGTTCAAATTGGCTAAAAAAAACATTGTTTCATAGGGAACACAGCAGATTGCTTCGAGTCACTGACTCACATCAATCACCCCCCCTGGCTGAGCAACACAGGACAGTCGATTGGTTTTAGTCGCTAAATTGGCAGCAGTCCTTCATAATGTCCTTACCGACAGCGGAACGGAAAACTCTTTTACATTCTTGTTCTCCTCAACAATCGACTAAAAAAATATGCTGTTCTAACTTTGCAAAAGATTTTTTTCATACAATAGACTATTTTTTTTTGATGAATAAAAATTTCTCTAAATGTGTAGAGTGCAATTTTCCAAATTGTATGGTTTCAAGTTCACAACTCCAGGATTCCTATGACAACACCAGCTTTGTGCTCGATAGAACACTAAACATGATAACTAATAGCTACTGATCTATCTATCTATCTATCTATCTATCTATCTATCTATCTATCTATCTATCTATCTATCTATCTATCTATCTATCTATCTATCTATAGATATACTTATCTAGATCAATATAGACTATATCTAGACTAAGTACATTTCTTTTTTATATTGGTCATTTATTTAATTTCACTTAATTACCACTGTTTAAATTAGTTTAAAATATAACAAACCATGGTTCTTTCTATATTTTATGAAATATTTCATCATATTCAATGAATGGTGTAAGGACACTCAGAGGGGACCCGGAAATTCAACCACACACAGGAGTATATAAAAAGGGAAAAAGTTTATTTTTTCAGATACTGGTTTCTGCTCAGGGAGGTCATCAAACACAGCACTGTAGAGCAGTGGGACGGGTGGAGCACTGCTCTACAGAGGGTCTGATGACAGGGAGATGCAGGAAACCAATGGAACAGGGTTCTGTGGAGGCAATGAAGATCTCCACAAGGAGATCCAAAATGCAACACCCAGGGACTTTGTCGATAATCAGGCTGAGGACATACACAGGAGAACAGAGAGAGCAAACTTAGCTTTGAGGGGCAGGCAGTAATCGGTGGTCGAGAGGCAGAGTTTGGGTCAGGGTCCAGAAATCCAGAATAGAAGGGATCCGTGAGGGGCTTGGCAGGAGGGGTAGATCCGTGGTCAGAAGGGGGGGGGGTCGAAGAAACACTGACAGCTTGGAAGGAAACGCTGGATCTCTACTGGCTCATGGCTGTCGATAATCTGGCAAGGAAGCAGAGACTGAGGGGTGTTTAAGTAGGGCAAGGCCCAGGTGGAACAGGTAAGCAATCAGGCGTGGCAGGTGAACTGAATGAGTGCTTAACACAGCATTGACAGGACATGAATCATAACAGAATGGTATGAAGATTGCCACGTTGTACTAACAAAAGGCGATTAATGCAGTTTTTATTTGTTGAAGGATTAAAAATTACAGCAGCAGAACTGTGCCAGAGTTCACTTCAACTGAGCCCAGATCCAGGTTTTTAGGTTTTTAGTTTTTTTTTTTAGCTTAGAGTTCAATTACACATTTACACTTCCCCAAGCAAATTTGTCTACAAACTCCAGTTTGTTTGTAGTCAAACTCTACACACTTGAGAAAAACTAGAGTTTGTAGACAAACTAAATGTTTTAAAAACTGATTCTGAATTAACATATTTTGATTTGAAAAGTAATCATCAGAACTGGGGTAAAAGAAGACTGTCCACTCCTGTTGAGCAGCAGGAAATCAGTGCAGATGTCAAACTTCTCCAGCTGTGCATAAAATATTGTTTGATCAGTAATTCTCTACTGGGTCCAGCTTCTTGTACCACATACACAGATTTTCATTGTGGAATATACAACACAGTGTTACGTTGTTACATTGTTGGGCTCTAAAAAAATAATTTTTAATAAGATGAACGTGATTTTATTCAAAATGCAGTTTTTAATTATTCAAAAATAGAAATATTACAGTCACAAAGATTTGCATTGTTTCTCTGTCATGTGATGTAGTATTTTCCTTATTAAATCCTGACTGAATAAAGTGATGAAGCATTGTTACCCATAGCAACACTGGAAATTGTGGCTGTATTGATTTTTGAAATGATATTTTTATGTTTTCCATAACCTAGGCCAGAGGAAACAGGGTTTTTGTCTGTGGTGTGTCAATCATATGTCAGCAGGATGGAAGTCGTCCTTCAGAGGTTAAAGAATGGGACTCTTCTCACTTCTCCCTTATCTTGTTTCTCATATACTCGGTTCTCTGTCGCCCGGCCTTGCTCTCTGCCCTCTCACTTCCCATTCTGTACAATCTTTCCTCAGAATCTTATGAAAAACTTTCCTTATCAAGCTGACCCTCAACTTTAAGATATCCTCCTTTAGCAAACACTGCTCCATAGCTTTTGCTACATTCCTCATTAATCCCTTCATGTCTTCTATAGTTTCACACACAGTGGCATGTAAAAGCATTTGCCCTTTTACAGATGTTGTCTGTCTTTGTTATTCCTAACACTTAAACTGTGCAGATCAAACTAGTTTTATTATCAGAGATAACCAATGTTCAGTTTTACAATAATTATTTTATTGCTGAAGGGGATAAAAAACATTTCAAGCTAACCTGACCTTAAATGGTCTTCTTTACAAATCAATAATTAAATTAATAATTAACCCTTTAAGCCCTAAGGGTGAAAAGGGCTTTGTAAACATCCAAAAATAAATCACTAAAAGCCTCACAGTTATCAGATTAAAGTGCAAACTTTTGGTACCTCTGTAAAGGTAAGACATCAAAGAATGATTTCCTGGTGTCAGTACTATTGTAGCTGTTATCCTGCCTGAATTAAATACAATAAATGTAGCTTTTTTTCACCTCACAAAATTGTTGTTATAAATAAACATTGCAAAACATCACTAAAATATTATGTTTCACACAAAAAAGTAGTTTAGACTTTTAAATCTACATGTGGGGTAAAAGTTCAGCAAATTTGGACTCACTCAGTTGAAAAATAGTTTTTATAAATGTTTTACTCAGAAATGTCCCAGGTGGAGAGGTCATTTATCCAAAAATGTCTCCAAACTGTGCCAAATGTGTTTTTCACATCAATACTGGGAATTTATTTAAATTAAATCACTGATTACCATTGAATGAAACTTAGTACATATAATCTAACCATTGGTCATGACATTTACCACATTTATATGTACAAATGTATAATATATCTAATAATAATGAACTGAATGCTATTACTTGGAAAACTGGAAAACCTTTATTGAAACGCAGTAAAACAGTAAAAAAGAACTTTTTGAAGTATAGCTAACAAAGGAAAATAATAGTAATTACATAAAATTATGAGTGTTTTACTACAAAGTAATGAACAAATATGAAATCCTTACTAGTAAAAAAAACATATTTTCAGTAAAACATAAATAAATCACCGCAGGGTCGCAACTACATTTTATTCAGGCGGATGTGAAGACAAAAATCGGCACCCCCTACCCCATAGACATAATATAAGGATAGACGCCTCATGGACCGCTCTCGCCTATTGTCGCTGTCGAGATTTAGGGCGGCCATCTTGGAGCGGTACTCCACTCCACTCAGCGTTATGTGTTTAGCAGAACAATGACGTCTCAGCGGATTTAATCAATCATAACACACTTTTTTGTTACTTGAAACCAAATTCAAACATCTATCAAAGC
>NW_006800040.1:465683-472374 GCF_000485575.1 Poecilia formosa
CCGTATTTCCTGCACCGGAGCGGCCAATGCGGGGTCTACTCTTATATTATGTCTATGAACACGACTACGTCCATAATCCCCTCCCACCCCCCCCGAAGGAAGTGATGTGAAGCTGAATTAGCACCTTATGCTAGTGCTACATATAAGCTCTAGCATAAGGTGGAAGCGAACACAACATACAGTTGCTCTAGCACGTTCCCCTGACGCGAAGGAACGTGAACGGTAAAAATCGCTACATTTACATTTACAAAACGCAGCCATCCGGTACTGCCGTGCAGCTTCGTGCGTGTCTATCAGAAAAGCTCCGTGTGCGCATTACAAAGCCTCTAAATCGCCCAGTTTCTTCTGCTGTGCCATCACAAATGATAGATTCTCCATAAATAAGTCAAAACTGAACTGACGGAACGCTGAAAAGTGACGTAACTCCAACGTTTTCAGTCTGTATTTATGAAATAAGTCTCCTATAAAGACCACGTGCAGAACGCACAAATAACGTGTGCGAGAGAGCTCTGTTACGCAGGACAAATTCAGACCCTTAGTAAATTTACATAGCCGACTGTATGTTATCTAGAAAGTTCAGAGTCTTTCCTGTCATGTGATTCTTGTCGATGGAGCTCTGCTCAACTAAAAGGGTTGTTTTCGAAGAGAGTTTTAGGAAAACTACGAAATCTCCAAGGACCTTTCAATCTCGTCAGCTGTTTTGAAATAGCTGTAAAACCATAACATGTTGGGCAAAACTTGGGTGTGGGATAGTTTTCAAATGATGAAAGCCTTCTCTAGCGGACGAAAAAAAAAAAAGTAACGTGGAGCGGTTGTTTACGGAGAAAGCTGGAAACACCCGAAAACTGATCCCTCACGAGGGATCGTCGGGCTTTAAGAGGTTTTAATCCAACTGAAATACAGCAGCATGAACTTGAATACATCTTTCATTCTTAAAAATATTTAAATGTTGCTAAATTAAAACGGTTCCACAAACAAGAGCTCCCACACCCAGATGTACAGTATAAGACTCACCAGCAGCTGTAGAGTCCTCAGCCTCTCAGCAGAGGTCCTCAAGGCTCTAGATGTTGTGCGGTTGTGTTGGCTTACACAACTGTGCAATATTGTGTGGGGCTACTCCAAAATATGGTGAACCAGACCGTTTGATACGGGCTATTGGGTCCCTGAATGACCAGTGTCAGAGTTTGGCCCGCGTTGCTGGCAGTAAGTCAGTCTCGTTTCCAGTGAGGTTTTCTTTTGTCATTGATTCTCATCAGTGAAAATCTATAATATTTTATGGACAGATTTTCTAGATGCAGCCAGAGTGTTGAAACGATCCATTTTGGTGGCCTTAGGATTGGGTCTCTGCTGTTTGGAGATGATGCTATTGGCTATTGGCTTCATCAAACTGTGATCTACATCTTTCATAGGAGAGGGTGAAGGGATGAGGATCAGTGCTTCCAAATCCGAGGCCGCAGTCTCAAGCCAGAGAAGGGTAGAGGAGGAGACACTCGTCCAAGAAGAGACTACTCAACAAAAATACATGCACTTCCTCAGCTTTCTTGCCATTCTGTGTGGGGAAACTATAACTTTACTACATCGAACTGCATACTTTTACTGCAGTTATTTTGTGTCTAAAAACATATTAATGAATGCTAATGAGAGATGAGTAAATCTAATAAATATGATAGGATCAGATAACTTTGGCTCGAGGTGCTGCTTCTACGGTGCCATGCCCTGTTGAATAGAAACCAGATCTAATTTTTGCATTACTGTATGATTTGCTGATCTGCAGCTGATTGTGACGTATTAATCACTTCTCATTATCTTCTGTACACTCGCCAATGCTCAACAAACAAGTAGACTGAGTCCTGGCCCAATTGTAAAAGTTGTTTCACAACTAGAAAATAGACTGAAAATGGACCAAAGATCTCATCAGGCATGTCCAGCTTAAGTGTGACAAAACAGAAACAAACTGAAGGACAAAACAGCATAGTCTGAGCATGTGATAGAGTATGAGTGGGGTTGAATTGCATGGTTTCATCTTTTTAAGCTGTGTAACCTCAATTATTTTGATTGTACTTACAGGTTTGAAAATCTATCTGTGACTCTGTGTAACTTTCTTCCTCTGATCCTTCTGATCCAGAGGATCTTGCAGATCAGTTACTGCTGATGAGAGTCCCACCCTAACAGGTAGTAAAGTGTCTCTTCAATAAATCGTCCTGTCTCTTTAATGAATTCACTCGGCATTCTGGACATTGGACTCGTAGCTTAGAGTAAGACCTGTTCAGTCTGTCGGGTCCTAAAAGCCATTAAACCGTCACTGGTGCCACAGAGTGCAGTTTTGTCACACTGATTTGTAGAAGGTATCTGTGTGTTGGAGAATTGACTGAGAAAAGTCTGATTACATCGCGGAGCTTCATGGAAGGAAATGCTGAATATATTGAGTTTCTTGTAAATTCTGTCAGAAATTTAAGGAACAGAAAACCTCTTTGGCAAATTTGAACTTTTTTGTTTTATAACTTACAATCTGGATGTAGTTTTGTACACACCAGGATCAAATGTCAGTCACAAGAAAGAATGATGGTCACAAGAACACTGTAAGTAGAAGGCAAAACAAACTGGAATTGGGAAACTATGGAGCTAATAGTGTTACCACCTTAAATGCAGAAAAGGCAGACCAAGCACAATATACTGCTGATATAAACTTAATCACACATCTTTGAACAAGAGATTGCTGTGGGACTGTGACAGTCGTGGAAGAAGGTTGATTTTGTGTCTGATGAAAGAGTTACTGAGGCCAGACCCTCTAACAGTTAGCAGGATGCCAGAACTCCCAGTCTTGGTTTCATATCAGCATGTTAAAGTTTTCGGCTTTCAACAAACTCCACATCTTTACAGTTCTGATGATGGAACAGGAAAAAGCCATCACTGACATGCATCCTATTAACTGGTTTACTGTACATGTATCCTGCATTTAATGGTTGCTATGGATACTAGTCATGGATTAGTAATTAAAACTTCCACTATATTAATAAGTATAAATAAAATACTTAAGTTGCAATTATTTCATGAGAAAAATTAGAGGTGCCAATTATTGTATGGCTGATTTGAAAAAAAAGAAAATACTACTACTACTACTACTACTACTACTACTAATAATAATAATAATAATAATAATAATAATAATAATAATAATAATAATTATGCAGGATTATTTTTACACTGAATTAAAACTTTTAAGTGTGGACATATGTTGCTGCATTGAAAGATTAAAAGATTAATTTACTTTATTTCATTATTTTACATATTTTTCCAATAATTGTGAAGAGTGCTGTATAAGCTGCTGTGTCTACATAATGAATGTCTGCTCCTTTTTATTATAAGGTCCATAGTCTGCTGTTGGGGATCCTGCACACATTAAAAAAAAATATTTTGTCACTTGTCTTTATGGTTAAAAATCTCTGTTCTTTGCTAGGATAATACATGTTAATTGTTTATTCACAAAGCAATTAGCTTATTTTTTATCCATCTTTTGAACCAACTATTTGCTGCATTTCTGCAAATACAACAATCAGGTTCTGACAACAAATTCCTCAAAACTAAAAGATCAGTGTTTTATGCCAACTGTTCTAAAGCAACAATAAAACAAATGTTTTCTTATTGCAGAACTTTAAAGTGTAAAAAAAAGGAAAGATTCACTTCTTTAAATGACTGACTTGAAGACAAAAATTGTACCACATGTTTATTTTTATTTGGATTCAGGACAAGATAATGTCCTGAATTTCAATGAAAACAAACCCTTGTGTTTTGGTGGCTGTAGTTACATTATATAATTTTCTCTTAATAAATGGAAAGGGTCCCTGCAGCATACAGGGCTGCTTACCAAGTCTTCTGTTGGAGCTCATCTTCAGCCTTACTCTGGCTGGGCCAAACTGCCCTCTATACCAGTTCAGATCTAATTCAGTCTACTTCATTTCACTATGTTTATTAACTCCTGCACAGCACCATCTATGTACTATCAGTTGTGAGATTTAGCAGTGTGGTTTTATGTACTGTTAAGCTTGTTGACATTACTAAAATAACACAAAACCGCAACATTTTAATATTTCAGATTACAGAATATATTGCTTATACTTCAAACTCTTATTAGCTTGATGTTAATGAACTTGCTCTCTTTTGTCTGCATTCAGTCAAACTCTTTCCACAAAAGGAAAAACACAACCCTTTCTGTGATTTGAACCTGAGATGCAGTCACCAGGTCAGATTGATCAGACCGTTGGTTGCATGTGGTGAAGAAATTCATTCTCAACTTGTCGCTGTCATTTTGTGAATGATTAACACACACAAAAATGAACATTTTTCAACAACAATAATAGAAGTAATTGATATATAATTTATGGATAATATTTATTTATTTATTTATTTTTTACCAGAAAGAAAGAAAATAACTTACTCTTTTGTCCTACAGTCTCATGTATGAAATGATGGCAGGCTGCATCTCTGCTTAAACCCTGTGTCTAAGGCAGATGCTATTTGCAGGAAGGTGCATGGCTACATGTCACTACTGAAGCTCCTGGGTCATCACCTGCTTTGTCTTTCATACTCAAGTGGAATCTTCCTCTATATTGCTCCAACAGCTTTGAGTGGTACCATCATAGATACCTTCCTCAAACAGAATGGTGGAGACACTTTTCAGTGGTAGTTTGACCAGGTCTCTTCTAGTGAGTGTTTGCACATCATTTCCCTCATGTTTTTGTCCAGGAGAAAAGCACAGAATGCAGGTTGCAGTAATCCACTGTAGCACATCGACTCTGCTGTTCCAGTGTGTTATCACATCTGCTCTTAGCTTGTGTTCTGGAAATTTGAGTAGCTTCTGCTTCTCTTTGAAGACAAAGTTTGTCACCATGCTCTGGTGAAAAAAGGACACAACATATCACTTTAGCCAGGACATTATAGGCCTTTATGTGTGGTCAAAATTATAATGTCTAAAGTATTTGATGTATGTAAGCAGACTTGACTCTGCATCAGACGGACATGTTGCTGGTGTTATCAGTTACAAGTGCAGGTGTTGTATCCACCATATGCAACTCCGTCTATACCTCCATTAAAACTGCACCAAGATTCACTCCTGTGTATGTGTATGTGTGTGTCTGTGTTATTCAAAAGCTGTATATGAAGAATGTGATTCTTGATTTGCAAGTTGTCAGTATGACATGTTACAGTTCTGTTGTATATGGCTGTCCATTGGTAACGATGACCACTCTAGTGACTCACATTTAATTTCCATTTAAGTCTCACTGCAGTGTCACTATATCATTGTTGCTTCATCTGTATTGAATATTATAAACCAGTGTTTTCAACAACAATATAAGGTGCCATATGACATATGAAAATGCACTGTGACACTCATTTCTCTGAGCTGTTGCTCACAGCTTTTGTGTAAAGAAAAAAGTCAAAGACATCTAAAACGCTAAAGCTTGCAGAGATATTATGACCTTCAATGTTGCGCTTCTTCAGGTGAATAACTAGGTTTGTTGTCTTGTATAAATTAACTCACACTGGTACCTTTTGCATATGGCATGAGTTTTATCTGTTGAGCTGTGTTTCCATTGGAATTCAAAATATTTTCACACTGTCCATATGGTCAGCCTGGCTTGCCGAACTCCCCATCCTCCTCATTTCTGTTAACGTTAACATTCACAACACCAGCGCTTCTCTCAGAGTCCGACCATAATCCATGGAGATCCTGGCGGTCCCAACATCCCCTCCAGATGGAATGAGTTTGATGAAAGTTACTCAGCATATCAACATGACATGAATGACCCACCTCCAGCAAAACCGCTCAGCAATTATAACTTCTCTGGTTGTTAATATTACATAAACCTGTTGCATCCTTGCACACCACCATGGAAAGCCGTTAAATGAATAATTAATGGTTAAAGAAATAAAATGAATAAATAATTACGTAAATAAACTAGAATTAAGCTGTTAAATTTTCAGCAAATTTCCAGCAAGTCGCCTCACTGAAAAAAATAACTCTTTGGATTAACATAAAAAAAATCATGGAAAGGATTTCCACCTGATTACTTTGCTTTGTTTCAGCACTATGTAATTCTGTTACTCCAATTTAAAGCAAATGTGTTGGTTCAACTTAATTTATTAAAGTTATTCCAATTTAAAGAAAATGTGTTGGCTCAACTTAACTTTTGAGGTTGATTCAACTCATTTGCTTTTGTTGGACCCAACAAAAGCAATGTAATTTAATAGAGCCAGACCAACTAATTTGCAATGGACCAAATAATTGACTTTACTTGATTAAGATGAATGCAAATTTAGTTGAAACCAACTTATTTTACAGTGGTACCTTCACACTACTTAATTAAGTTGATCCAACCCATGAAAATTAAGTTAGCTCAACAAACATGCTTCATGCTGAAAGAAAACTATTTAATCGTGTGGAAATCCTTTCCATGATTGAAGTACATTAATTCAAAGACGTATTTTTAAGTTCTACTAAATTAATTGTTTTAAGACCGCACTGGGTGAAAGGGTAGAAAGAACACTCAACAATTAGAAAGGGTACAACAGAACCTTTTCAAAATTGTTATCCATTTTCTTTACCAGGTGCAGTGCAGGCACATTACTACAAAAGGTATAAACTCTTACCATATGGCAACCCATTTGAACATCCATTTAAGCTAGCTTAAAT
>NW_006800040.1:472681-486874 GCF_000485575.1 Poecilia formosa
AGAAGTATAATACATACAAGAGACATTGTAGAACTCTCCCCCATCGCTTTCGGGGAAAACTGAGAGACATCCCTGCGTAGCAGTCCTTATGGCAACAACATCTTTGGTCTACAAGTAAGAAAAACAAAAGTAAGCACAAGCATATTCCGAAGAAACTAAATCACCATCCATCCATCCATTTTCTGTACACCCTTGTCTCTTAAAGGGGTCGGGAGGTGCTATTGCCTATCTCCAGCTAACGTTCCGGGTGAGAGGCGGGGTACACCCTGGACAGGTCGCCAGTCTGTCGCAGAGCAACACAGAGACAGACAAACAACCATACACACACACTCACACCTAGGGCCAATTTAGAGAGGCCAATTAACCTGACTGTAGGCCTGTCATGATAACAAATTTTGCTGAGCAATTAATTGTCTAAAAAATTATTGCGATTAACGATAATATTGTTTCAAGACCATTTGACACTGATTTAATGGAAATGACTAATAATGCACGCTATTTCCTGCCATAGACAGATACACTTTATTTTCAAAAGAACACATAACAATCTAAATCACACTGCAGGATGATCGGTTACAAAATCACCAGCAACAATCTTAGAATGGCCAACGATTTAAGATTATCTTAAGGGTAAAATAGGGGCAAAAAATCGTGTAGTGTGAACTACTTACTGCATTAGTCGGATGTGCCCATCTTAACTAAAACAAAACAACCAAAAACAAAAATAAAATAGATTCTCAGTCTCAATTAACAAAAAACGTACTTGAATAGAAAGTAAACAACATAAAGCCAAAGTGGAAATAAATACTGCATTCAACCAAAAGAGTGCAGATTATGAATTCTGTATGCTATGTTACCCTTCAGTAATCACTAGATTTAAATAGAGAAGATGGGCACATCCGACTAATGCAGTAAGTAGTTCACACTACACGATTTTTTGCCCCTATTTTACCCTTAAGATAATCTTAGATCGTTGGCCATTCTAAGATTGTTGCTGGTGAATTCGTAACCGATCATCCTGCAGTGTGATTTAGATTGTCGTGGCCGCTCCGATCTAAATGAGGGGTTTTCCCTCACTGGGAGCGTTAACGCTGAATGTGACAGGTAGCCAATCAGAAAGCGCGGATTCTCCTCCTGCTTTCTGAGGGGAAATTACGGAGGGGAATTCCAAACAGCGGACACGGCGCAACCCGAAGTCCAGCGGACATCGGAGATGATATGTGGAAACAACATTAATATTTATTTAACATTTCGTGCAAAGAATATAGAAATGACAAGGGGAGGAGTTGGAGCCAAATTGCTACCGTAGTTGATAAACCCGGTAAGTTTAAAGCTGCTCTTCGTTAACGTGACATAAATAGGTTACAATGATTTTCATTCAGTCAGGACTTTACGCTGACTCTAGCCACATGAATCACAGGTAGATTCTAATAAAGTATTGATTAATGCCTGATATTAAAATTAGTTAACTGGACTTGTAGCCATTATTTTGGGCTACAAGTCCAAAATAATGGCTGTGTGGCTGGACACCACACAGCACGATCGAACCCGATGAACCGTTATATCTAGGATTTCTGTCGGTTAATGTGGTCTCTCAGTTGTCGTGTGCTCTGGACATTACACTAAGGAAATAGGAAGGAAAGGTCAGTGGAGAACACAGGAGTTGAGCCTTTTTTCATTCAGTGTCATCAAGAGAAAGAAAGAAAAAGGCAGGAAGAGATGATAAAGCCGATAATTAAAATGAGGTCGATTAATTTATCGTGCGATTAATTGATTTATAGTTTATCGTGAGAGGCCTACCTGACAGTCATGTTTTTGCAGGCACGTGCAGAGGGTGGGGTGGGTCCTGGGGGTTCTTGAGCACCTGCCCCTTTTCCTCCTTGCCCCCAAGTGCCCTTTTGGTCAATTTTTTTTTTATTTTATTTTTTTGTATTATTATTTCCCAAGCCCTCTTCTGACACATAATAACGTACTAAAATTATTTGTTTTTTGTTGAGGTTTTTTTTTGTACAACAAAATAAGCCCTCCGGTCACCTTGTTACTTTTGACCTTTTGCCCGTGAATCATAACGCAATTGCCTCTCGCGCAGTTAGATAAGGCGGCTAACTGGAGCTCAACGTAAAGAACGTTTCAGATTACAGAACAGTTTTTGGTGAATTAAAAATAAAACGTTTTTGGTGAATAAAGTTGAGTAGACTTGCTACTTGTCAGATGACGGAAAACGTTGAACGTATCGTTTCTGCTTCAGCACGGAGTAGGGGTTTAAGCAGAGAGGTAATGAAATACAACAGACACTGACAGGCCTCTGCGTCTGCCTTTCTCTGAAGAACTATTGAGCGGGAGGAGACAGGTGAGGAAAAACTGTTCTCATCTATCAATTTGGTATTTTTATCATACAGACATTGGTCTGTTGTTGTTGTGCTATTAGCTAGCTGCTAGCTAATGACTTTGCTAGCAAAGCAAGATAACTAAAAAGCTTCTTCCCTGTATCGTTTATGATAACAGTCATTCTTTAGTATCGCTTATGCCAGTGTTTTTCAACCTTTTTTGAGCCAAGGTAGATTGTTTTAATTTAAAAAATCATGAGGCACACCACCAACCAAAAATGTAAACAAAGATACTCCGTACCCACCTATATTACATATATAGTCATTCTTATCAAAGTGTCTTGAATAGGAATCAAATAAACACAAAAATTTATTTTTATCACATTTTACATTTCTTATTTAAAATTGCACTTAATATGTCCACTTCAAAAATACACCTGAACAGTGCCACAACAATTTGGTCTTAAATTTAAAGTTGTAGAAAGCTTAAAAGTGTTTTACAAACTAATCCACAAGCATTCTTTTAGCCAGAATACAGAAAATAATTCTTATTCTGAAAGAAGCAATAATATTTGGGAAAGATTTCACTTCATATTCACTGTTACAATATGAAGAGTTGCATGTACAAAATGTCAATATCTGTATATTTTACCCATCTAGTGTGAAACCTTTGCATGTTTGGATGAAAGCAGCTGATTTCCTGGCAGAAATTGAAGAAAGACAAAGCTCTTCCTCAACAGCTCTCAGTCTCTCTCTGGTTTTAGTTTTTATAGTAGTCAGGTTTGAGAAGCTCACTTCACACAGATATGTTGTGGGAAATGGACCCATGTTCTTTCCAACTACTGCTGAGCTTCACTGTCTTTTCTATCACTTTCGTTACAGTCTTGCTAGATACAATGCTCTCACCGCTACCTGTAAGATTCATGCATCATTAATTCTCTTGTTTTAATGTAAAATGCTCTGTTCCTACTGCCATCTAGTGGTAAGAAAATTACATGATTATGCCGCTAGTCACTACTACAGCAGACACTGTAGATGGCCTTATTTGCAGATAATTAATTCATTTTCAAAGAATCTTTTGAGACCAATTACCGTATTTTCTGGACTATAGAGCACACCATACTATAAGCAGCACCTTCACATAAAAAAAACAAAACAAAAAAAACCCAAAACCTGGAAACGTACATATATAAGTCGCACTGGGCTATAAGCTGCTGGTATCTCTGCTGCTCTCGGTTTTCCATAAGGACCCAGCAGAGGGTTGCGTCCTAATAAATCTGCTGGATATATTAAGGACGCAGCCCTCCGTCTCCAACTTCTAACCATGGTTTCGTTCACGCCGAGCAGCGGCTCTATTTCCCTCCTGTACTGCCAGATTGATAGCTCTCAACTTAAAAGCTGCATCATATGAGTTTGAAAACATTTCTCTGTCGTGCCTGCTGCTACCATGTGCTTGTTCTAAATTAAAATTAGCACATTCTTCTTTGATTTACAATTTCAACTTCGAATGATTCACTTCCTGCTAAAGAGCCCCCTGGTGGTTGAAGAAAAATCCACAGAAAAGCCGCATGGTTCAAAGCTTAGGAAAGAAGTTGCGGCTTATTGTCTGGAAAATACAGTACCATACCTAGGTGAAATTGGATAATTTCCACGGCATACCTGACAATCACTCACGGAACACTAGTGTGCCACGGCACAGTGGTTGAAAAACGCAAATCGATTATCTCGTGTGATCTCGTGTGATTTCCCATGATCTCGCGTGATCCTCCGTGATCTCGCTAGTCGTCTTCAGGACAAGATCAGTCTGACTAAAATGAATCCTGTTATCTCAACATGATTAAATTTCATAAAAGTTAAGTTGTTGAATTTCTTGTTTATCCAACATAATTTTATCACGTTTTTGTTTGAAACATGAAATTATTGTTTTAAAAGTACATGATATTCTTTTGTTAATGTAATAACCCCCTAAGTCAATTTATTTGAGTGAATGTATGGAACTTTTGCGATTGCCAAGAGAGCTGAAAGTTGCTGCGTCCATGCACGCTGCCATGGTAACTTTATAGTATGGTAATCATAAGCAGATCATTCTGATCATTACCTGAGAATTGTGTACTATGAATCATTCACAAAGTCTAACCCTGGTGTCTTATGAGTGACTGTGGGAATTTCATTTTTTCCTCTGTCCCACTATATTTAGCTTGTAAAAGACCCAAGCATGTTAAGCTCACAATAACAGGCGCAGCAGCTGAGCTGAAGGACTGGTTCCCTCCCAAAAAATGCAGCTGTTCAAATAACTGTGAAATTCTGTGGAAGATTAAGTTAAACTCTGCAGCATCCCATCAGACTGAATGAGCCAGGCTCAAATACAGGAGAGTTATTCTCATATTGTGAAGCACTCAGGAGAGCAGATATGAAGAGACTTTTTATTGAAAAGTTTTGTTGTGACTTTTACACTAAATCTCTGCATGAACATGAAAAATGGTCCAGTGCTTACTGAGTGTCCACTGAGACACTAGTAGTGTCTCACTACTAGTGCACTAGTAGTGTCTCAGTGTAAAAGAATTGATTAGGTTTTCCAATACAGTAAAACAACTGCTTCATCTTTCAAAAATGGGACAATTATGAAATGGCCTCTGATTACATATCCCACCATTTTACCTGCCTGGCTGTCTACATGGATAATATCAATGAGTAAAAGTAAAAATATAATTCAGTCATGTTTGGATTTAGAATTTGGTTTGCTTTCAAATCACTGAGATCACATTAGTCATTATTTAGTATTTATAAAGTGTTTTTTTTTTTACTGTTGTAGATTGAGAATGTGATCAGAGATGGAAAAATCCATCCGTCCGTCCGTCCATCCATACCTGCTTGTATACAGAGTCATGGGGACTGATGCCTATCTATACATTGAAAGATTCACTTGATTCACTCAAGTCTGACTTATGTGGAGGGACTGGTCTAACTTTGTGCACAGGCTGAGGGTGATGACATGTTTGTTCACTACCACCCATATCCCACTAGGCTGAATGCATTGTAATGACAGCATCAGTGAGGAGTAAGCATTGTCCTGCAAATTTGGTCAGCAGAGCAGAGAAGCAGGGCAGGGGCAGACTTTCTGGGTAAATCTTGGAACCCACTGATAATTGCTTGAAATTCTAGTTTTTATTATTAATATTCTAGTAAAATAGAATATGGTTTTAGAATACATTGCCGCTGACATGCGATCTCTTGTTGAATGTTTAGTGTTTGAATATTTGATTAAACAAATTGTTATAGAATTAACAAGGTGAAAAAACTAAAATGTCCCGTTGTTTGAGATGTTTGACCACTAATGTTTCCTCTGCTTTTCGTCACCCATCAAACCATTCAGTGACCTCCTCTTCTGAATGTTTCACCGCAAGATAAAAGTCAATGACTTGGAACAGCAGCAAGGCAGAGATATTGATTTGTTGTGACCTTTTTCCAGACACTACAGTGCAGCAGTTTTTTTCTGGATGATGTTTCTAATATTCAGCCCGTCATGTCGCCTGCTGTCCTTTCATCTAATACATTGTGAAGACATGTTAAAGTTAGATTGGTGTGACTCTCACATCCCTACATAACAATCATGTTCCATATTTTTACAAACCGGAAGCAAATTAATTTTTGCTAGCAGTCATGCAGTAATTAATCAGGCTAGCAGGTGCATTTTTGCCCCTGATTAACTAAAAAGGTCCTAACAAAGAATGGTGGGTTGAAGTAAACCCGCCTCAGGAGGAACAGTCAGGAGTTTCCAGCAGAGCTAGTCCAGAAAACGATTCAACCTCTGATCTGAAAATTTATCATCAGAATTAGATACTGATGACATGTTGAGGATGACATACAATAACTGTACCTGTACTGGAAGCACTGAATGTATTATGATGCAGAGAAAACAGAAAAAACGTTTATAACAAAATGAAGCACATAAGTGGATTAACAATTACCTATTTATCACACACTTGGAAAGAGGCTACACATGTATTTTGTGGAGCCATGTAATCAGACCTTAAGTAGAGCTACGGTCTACCCACACACTGTTCTGTGAACCTGTGAAAATTATTAGCAAATTCCTACCCAAAGTAGAACATGTGTGTTTTAATAATTGTTTTCCTAATTTAAATGTTATGCGCACAGTAGTGACAGCTGTGAGTTTTTCACAGCAAATTCACATACCACATTTTATTTTATTTATTTTTATTTTTATTTTTATTTTATGCACACCCTCATGACCTGCCACTCACCAACAGAAATGACTCTCATCTGTTATATGGCCATGTTTTTTATTGGCTAAAGTCCTTTACCATTTTAACATCTGGCCTCAGACACATCACTGGCTTTGATTTATTTGAGCTGGAAAGGAGGATCTCAGTCTAATGCACTGCTGTCAACCTGCTTACCTCTCCTCAGACTAAAGTTTCAGACAGGGTACTGAGCGATAATCTCAGGCAAAATGCTCTTCATTTTCAGAAGAGATTAAGAAGAATCCACATTAAGGTTTTGTGGTGGTTTTATATCCTTTCGATTCAGTGGCAGCAAAAACCGGAATGCAGAAGAGAAATTGTTTGGCATCAAGGAAATGAAAATGAAGAGCATATAGAGATATGCTTTGAATAGTAAGCATGGTGGCATTAGTTAAATCACTATGGAATTTCAAGATTTAAAATCCATCTATTTGATTTCTTTTCCATACAAAGGAAAAGGAATAAATATGGAAATCCTTTCATTTATTTACTTCTAACTTCACTGTATTTGCCTTCTATCAAATTTACTAATATCAGAATGTGAATTATTATTTAAGTTAGTGGAGATTATTAAATAGTTTTTTGTATTTCTAAGCATTATTGTATCTTACCCATTTAACAATCAAAACAGGGATTTCAATATTAAACTACTAACAAATAAAACAAATAATGTTTTATATTTAATTAATGAAATTGACTGAAAGATGGTCTTGAGCTATTTTTAATGCACATTTGAGAATAATGGATCTTTGTGGGGATGAAACTCCTTGTTACATGTAAAACTCCTCCTTCAAATCACAGAGGTGAATGGCTTTGTCTTCCATCCTGTGGAGTTGGGTTTGAATCCCTACCTGAACAAGATATTCATTCCTCTTCTTTAATCCCTGTAAATAAATGATGATTCAACACCACATATGCATTAATAAGGACAGGATAAAACTACCAAATAAAATACTTTGACACTGCTTTGAAAGGACCTCAAAAGATGCCAACCTAGCATGTAGGGGCAAATGTTGCAAAGAAAGTATTAGAAACACAGAAGCAGCAACACCCAAAAATCAAGAGGAAACAAGCTGTGAGGAACATCTGGAGGTTCTTGCAACTTTAACTTGGATTCAGTTTCTCAATGAAGTTTCAGAAAATAAAAAATGTTAAAAGCTATAAAAAACACATACTTTTCATCAAATCAAAAATTGATAAACCATTGGAATATTAGCATTTCTAGTATTCGGTCATGTTGGGACTCTCAGAGCCTCTGGGTTGTTCTATCCGGCTGATCTGTTTTTCATTTGAAATTTAAAATAACCAACTATGATTCTGGTGTTTTGTTTCTGTTGATTATTTAAGCTGCATCTGTCTTTTTCTCGATTATATTGAGCATTGTCTATGTCTGCAGGTAGACATTTTAAGAAATAGAAATGTGTCTTAGCAAAGTTATTGTTAATATTTTTGTAATTATGCTAAGCTACGTCTTTTCATTTTTTTGGGGTATGTTTTTGCTTCTCTTTTGTTTGACTCATCAAACTCATCATTTTGGGGGGAGGGTGTCTGATTTCCCTTTTTATCTCCAATTTTTATTTATCACTTTTGTTGTGCATCCACTGACTCTCCCCATGTGTAGTTTATTAAAAAATGAACTACCTTTTTAATGTAAGACTTGTTTAAGTCTCACCCTCACAAATATGAATTCATTCATATTTTAACAAGAGACTGGAATGAAAATTTAAGTCATGACTGGAAGAATCTATAAAGGCTACTAAACGGAATGCTCCTCTTGATTTTTAAAAATAAGTTTTATTACATTGTTTAAAACATAAAAGACGTCAAATAAGAAGTGTTAAAATTGTGTGAGCAAACAAAACATTTGCAGAGCACATGTAGTCTGCTTCTGGATTAGTAAATTCAACTTTGGCTGGTAAGTCAATAATTTGCATATTTATTGGTATTGGTATTTTGCTCTTTCTGATGATCAGCATGTGCTTGGCATATTCATGAAGGCATACACACTAAACTTATCCTTGTTATTCTCATCATTTTGCTGCAATCATAGCTATCAGGTTTCCACCTGTTTTGTAGGAGGAAATATTATAAAGATCAGGCCCACAGTGTCTTGTGGGCCTAAAATGCTGTGTAATTTGAAAACTGAGTTGGAAAACATCTAATAAAGACTAAGTGAGACCTGGAAGTGAGCATCGGTTTTAAAAAGCAAGACAAATCTAAAATAAGCCAGGGATGCTGAAATCAAAACACACATAGAAAAATATAAGCTTTAATGAGCTAAATCACATTTTTTTTGGCTTAGTGTCTCTGAACCATTTAGACATATTTTCAACAGTTAAAGACGACAGTGAGT
The DNA here is from genome assembly GCF_000485575.1 of Poecilia formosa. Taxonomy (NCBI): domain Eukaryota; kingdom Metazoa; phylum Chordata; class Actinopteri; order Cyprinodontiformes; family Poeciliidae; genus Poecilia; species Poecilia formosa. Next base: position 481,627 of record NW_006800040.1, read on the forward strand.
TTTTTCGTTAGTGTAGGTTTTAATGAACTCAAGTTAATTATGATGTCAGAAAGGTGCTGACGCGTTTGCTATCGAAATAATTCTTATTCTTAGATTATCCTAAATGGATGCTCTGGGATCAGTTTAGCATGTGGTGGTGAGATAGTGAGGGAAACACACACACATACATACTCATGCACACGCACACACACACACACACACGCACACATCCAGCTGAATTAATAAAGATATTGGGTTCACAATGATACAAAAACAGAGTTTTAGAATTGGGGCTTGCTGCAGTGACTGTGGCTTGTTTCACAGACATGTTAATGGTGGTGTGTTGTTTTCTAATAGATTATCTCAACTGCCTGAGAGATCATTTTCGGCATTACAACAATCAAAACAGTAATTACATGAAATAAAACACTCTTGGCAGATGGCAGCAGAGTTAATTCTGAGTGTATTTTTAGCACCACAGTAATGTTGGAGTGCACATTAAGCTAATTTTCATAATTTTTAAAGACTTAAACACCTTGGGGATCTGCTCCATTACTGATAATGTGCAACACGCTGCAACACGCAACAGAAGCTCCAAATGGGTGCAACTCCATTTTTGTCAGACAAAGTGTTTTAAAGTAATAATTCATAAAGCATGCTTCAGTGTAAGTAGGAATAGATGAAGGTGGCTTGGTTAAAGTCATTTGATGAGATGGTGGGAACAGAGATGGCAGGCTGTGCTTGGGGAGTTATTGCTCCACTTACTTTACAAACTGAAAATCTCATTAAGTGTGACACTGAAGATTAGTTGAGAGGGACCAAAGTGGAAAGAGAATGAACCCACCAAGGGGCTTTGAGGAGGCTTTAGCTTTGTTTGCCATCATTAATTCAGCATTGAAACAGCTCAGAGGGAAGCTCCCAGTCACTGATCAGAAGAGCTGTGGATATGACAGGCGAACAGGTGCCCTGTTTCCTCTCCAAACACTTCTCCCTTTTAGCTCCAATCTTCAAGTCTTAATTGAGGTGGGTTGTGTGCTTGGACCATCTGTGTGCTGACAAAATAAAGCCAGCTTTGATTTATTACACCTCGGGATGAATTATGTTCTGAATTTCATTTACAAAATTTTCAATTCTGATTGTAAACTAAGATAAGTGTGGTAATAATAGTAACATCTAAGAATACAATATGAGATAAATTGGTGCTTTTTTTAACAAGGGAAGTAAAAGAATCAACGCCCTGGGTGTACATTTTATAATCACATTTTGTCGTCGCTAAAGGTTTCCACATATTAAAGCAGAGTGTGAAGCTCATAGAAAATCTGAGACGTAAATGTTATTGTGCATATGAATACACGCAAAAGGTTTATTAAGAAACTGAGCATTCTTTATTTTCTAAAGAAGCTTGGTAGAAAGCTGCTCAGTGCAGAGACATTTGACTTTTGTTTTGCATTACGTTTACTGTGCTTGGTTTGTTTTATTGTTTCACTAAGCTTCTCCCTCTGGCTTGTAAAACTATCTCCTATCTCTTTTGTTTTGCCCACAGATTAGAACACAGGACAAAAATAGATCCCTTCTATTTGTTCATAGCAGGTTGTAGTTCTGCTTTTCTAGATTTGTGTTACAACCACAAATCTAGAAAAGCAGATTTGTGGTTGTTACTGCTAAACCATTAGTTTAGCAGTAATGGTCTGGTCTATGCCAGGTTCTAAAACTAAGTGTGCTGAAACATAAAGCAAAATTAATGTCAAATTTAAAAAAACAAAAAAACAAAAAACAAAAACAAAACAAAAAACAAACTGTAGTTAAGTGGACTAGTGCACTCTGCTGCAAATCAAATGCTGTGGATGAACTGATGAAAAGGTGGAATTGTCTCTTCTGAATGAGCCTTAGAAATTCATCTGTAACTACAAAGCCAAGAGGGAAAGACTTCAGCAATGGCCTGAATCATTCCCTAACAAAATAAGAAGATTACTGCACTTGTCTTACATTTCTGCCACATCCTTTTTAATATTGAGAGTCTGGAATTATTTGCATTGTTGTACACTTAAGTTGAAACTTAAATTATTCCAAAAACTGACCAGAAATATGTTAACCCTTAAAAACAGCAAAAATAAAAGAGGCATACCTTTTTTGATAATAATTATGTTTCTGTATCATCACTTTTTATTTTTATTTTTGGAATTCAAGCTAGATGAGGAATTTGTATGCTGGATTCATTGTTGTCTTCATAATTCTCTTGACTTAATTAAATTTATACAAAAAAGTCAAAATTAAATAAACTCAAAAATTATATGAATCACTTTATAATTAAGTCAGTGCACTTACTTGTGGCTCCACAGTTGTAATCAGTCACTCACAAGACCAGTGTTAATCAGATATTCATGAGCATGCAGAGGCGTATGTCTAATTACGCTCAACCTTTTGTAAAAGGACGTCAATCAGACTTGGCTAGCTTGATTTTCCTGTTAGAAGTTTGAACATGAAATAAAATCTTTAACACAGATTTTAATCAATACTTCTTTCTATGTAATTTCAGATGTTGTTATGCAATAAACATGGAAAAAAACACAACAATTATCTATCAGTCTTACTTAATGCTTTTAGATCATTTTCATGAAGCGTAGCAGGTGAGAAATCAACTCAGTATGTAATAATTAAATTAATAACAACCTTCCATTTGTGTCAGCACATCCTCTTCCACTCCCACCACCTCCCCTCCCCAGTTACATTACCCCAGTTATTTCTGACTGCCATGGGGGCCAATGTCCAATATTAACTCCATAAATATATGCAAATCACTCTCAAAAACCCTCTATTTTATTTTTTGAAGTTCTTTCATTTTACTATTTTAAATTGAATGTGTGCATACGTATTTTGTCAGTACTGTTGCTGCATGCATGCTCATTTAGAGGGATTGCTGCAACGTAAACGCCAATGCAAGCGCTACGTACTGGTCCAGGAGGAATAAATGCTGCAAGTCAATGACTCCATGCAATCTCCTGAGTTTGTTTAGGGAGAAATTTTTTAATCTTTGAATAATTAATTGAGTATACTGCACCATTTGTCAACTATAATCAATTTGAATGTATGGATGACTGAATTGAAATGATTTTTTATAAAGTGCCCTGAGACAACAGTCATTGTGAAGTGGCACTCTATAAATAAACTAAGTAAATAAATTAATTTAATTGAATTGTTTCTTTGTGTTGCCTTCCTAAAAGAATAGAAACTTTCTCAGTCCTGCCTCTTGCCCAACGACTGCTGGAAAAAAGCTCTAGCAGCCCCCCAAATGCATGGTGGCTACAAACTATGGCTGGATGGAAACCAAAGGGACTTTTGCATTTGAAGAAAGCTTTTATAGAAATGTATTTATGTATCATCTTAAGACCGGAGACTTAGTCTCCAGTCTTTAAGTCTCTTTAAGTCAACCTTCCAGACCTCACACACACACACACACACACACACGCACACACCTACACACACATGTTTGTTTTGCTATCTTTGTGGGGACTTTCCATTGACTTCCATTCATTTCTACAGCCTAAACCTTACCTTTACCCTTTTCCTAACCCTAACCATCACATACCTAACCCTAACCAAAACTCAATTCATACCTTAGCCCTAAATCTGACCCCTGACCTAAAAACAGGGTTTTCCCTTGTGGGGACCAGGCTCCGGTCCCCACAAGGAGCGATTGGTCCCCACAATGTAGTATGTGTCAGGAAAATCATCCCCACAAGGTATTACAAACAAACACACANAAGTCAGGCATCAGGCGGTGGGTATTCTGAGAGAGTTGGAGGGCGGAACAGGTAATCCCAGACAGCACGGATATCCTGGAGGTGGGAAACTCGAGATCTCCTGGTAAACTCTGAAGGCGTCCTGGAAAAAGGATCACAGAGGTTAGTTAGGTCGCTAGATTTCTCGAAGGAACAACTATGAAACTCAGCGTGACTTCTGAGGGCTCGGTGTACCAGTCAAGGCAAACACTCTGGCGAAGACGTGCTGGCAGCCAGCTGCTTATATACACCTCCAGGAGAAGGCAATTCCCTACAGGTGTGTCTGGTTAGGGCCTGCGGGCATGCCTCCAGGAACCTGCTGTCATCTGGCGCCCTCTGGTGGATGATCTGTAAAGGAAAATGGCGGACCCACCAGCCTGGTACCTAACAAACAAAACAACCAAAAATAAAATAGATTCTCAGTCTCAATTAACAAAAAACGTACTTGAATAGAAAGTAAACAACATAAAGCCAAAGTGGAAATAAATATTGCATTCAACCAAAAGAGTGCAGATTATGAAGTCTGTATACTATGTTACCCTTCAGTAATCACTAGATTTAAATAGAGAAGATGGGCACATCCGACTACCTAATGCAGTAAGTAGTTCACACTACACGATTTTTTGCCCCTATTTTACCCTTAAGATAATCTTAGATCGTTGGCCGTTCTAAGATTGTTGCTGGTGATTTCGTAACCGATCATCCTGCAGTGTGATTTAGATTGTCGTGGCCGCTCCGATCTAAATGAGGGGTTTTCCCCGACTGGGAGCGTTAACGCTGAATGTGACAGGTAGCCAATCAGAAAGCGCGGATTCTCCTCCGTGCTTTCTGAGGGGAAATTACAGAGGGGAATTCCAAACAGCTGACATGGCGCAATCCGAAGTCCAGCGGACATCGGAGATGATATGTGGAAAAAACATTAATATTTATTTAACATTTCGTGCAAAGAATATAGAAATGACAAGGGGAGGAGTTGGAGCCAAATTGCTACCGCAGTTGATAAACCCGGTAAGTTTAAAGCTGCTCTTCGTTAACGTGACATAAATAGGTTACAATGATTTTCATTCAGTCAGGACTTTACGCTGACTCTAGCCACATGAATCACAGGTAGATTCTAATAAAGCATTGATTAATGCCTGATATTAAAATTAGTTAACTGGACTTGTAGCCATTATTTTGGGCTACAAGTCCAAAATAATGGCTGTGTGGCTGGACACCACACAGCACGATCGAACCCGATCGAACCGTTATATCTAGGATTTCTGTCGGTTTATGTGGTCTCTCAGTTGTCGTGTGCTCTGGACATTACACTAAGGTCAGTAGAGAACACTGGAGTTGAGCCTTTTTTCATTCAGTGTCATCAAGAGAAAGAAAAAAAAAGGCAGGAAGAGACGATAAAGCCGATAATTAAAATGAGGTCGATAGGTTTAATTTATCGTGCGATTAATTAGTTTATAGTTTATCGCGACAGGGTGTGGCCTGGGGGTTCT
>NW_006800040.1:487166-497149 GCF_000485575.1 Poecilia formosa
AACAGTTTTTGGTGAATTAAAAAAAAAAAAACGTTTTTGGTGAATAAAGTTGAGTAGACTTGCTACTTGTCAGATGACGGAAAACGTTGAACGTGTCGTTTCTGCTTCAGCACAGAGTAGCGGTTTAAGCAGAGAGGTAATGAAATATAACAGACACTGACAGGCCTCTGCGTCTGCCTTTCTCTGAAGAACTATTGAGCAGGAGGAGACAGGTGAGGAAAAACTGTTCTCATCTATTGATTCGGTATTTTTATCATACAGACTTTAGGCTGTTGTTGTTGTGCTATTAGCTAGCTGCTAACTAATGACTTTGCTAGCAAAGCAAGATAACTAAAAAGCTTCTTCCCTGTATCGTTTACGATAACAGTCATTCTTCAGTATCGCTTATGCCAGTGTTTTTCAACCCTTTTTGAGCCAAGGTAGGTTGTTTTAATTTAAAAAATCACGAGGCACACCACCAGCTTCACTGTCTTTTCTATCACTTTCGTTACAGTCTTGCTAGATACGATGCTCTCACCGCTACCTGTAAGATTCATGCATCACTAATTCTCTTGTTTTAATGCAAAATGCTCTGTTCCTACTGCCATCTAGTGGTAAGAAAATTACATGATTATGCCGCTAGTCACTACTACAGCAGACACTGAAGATGGCATTATTTGCAGATAATTAATTCATTTTCAAAGAATCTTTTGAGACCAATTACCATATTTTCCGGACTATAGAGCACACCATACTATAAGCAGCACCTTCACATAAAAAAAAACAAAACAAAAAAAAACAAAACAAAACCTGGAAACGTACATATATAAGTCGCACCGGGCTATAAGCTGCTGGTACCTCTGCTGCTCTCGGTTTTCCATAAGGACCCAGCAGAGGGTTGCGTCCTAATAAATCTGCTGGATATATTAAGGACGCAGCCCTCCGTCTCCAACGTCTAACCATGGTTTCGTTCACGCCGAGCAGCGGCTCTATTTCCCTCCTGTACTTCCAGATTGATAGCTCTCAACTTAAAAGCTGCATCATATGAGTTTGAAAACATTTCTCTGTCGTGCCTGCTGCTAGCATTTGCTTGTTCTAAATTAAAATTAGCACATTCTTCTTTGATTTACAATTTCAACTTCAAATGATTCACTTCCTGCTAAAGAGCCCCCTCGTGGTTGAAGAAAAATCCACATAAAAGCCGCATCGGGCTACAAGCCGCATGGTTCAAAGCTTAGGAAAGAAGTTGCGGCTTATTGTCTGGAAAATACAGTACCATAGGTGAAATTGGATAATTTCCACGGCACACCTGACGATCACTCACGGAACAGTGTGCCGCGGCACAGTGGTTGAAAAACGCAAATCGATTATCTTGTGTGATCTCGTGTGATTTCCCATGATCTCGCGTGATCCTCCGTGATCTCGCTAGTCGTCTTCAGGACAAGATCAGTCTGACTAAAATGAATCCTGTTATCTCAACATGATTAAATTTCATAAAAGTTAAGTTGTTGAATTTCTTGTTTATCCAACATAATTTTATCACGTTTTTGTTTGAAACATGAAATTATTGTTTTAAAAGTACATGATATTCTTTTGTTAATGTAATAACCCCCTAAGTCAATTTATTTGAGTGAATGTATGGAACTTTTGCGATTGCCAAGAGAGCTGAAAGTTGCTGCGTCCATGCACGCTGCCATGGTAACTTTATAGTATGGTAATCATAAGCAGATCATTCTGATCATTACCTGAGAATTGTGTACTATGAATCATTCACAAAGTCTAACCCTGGTGTCTTATGAGTGACTGTGGGAATTTCATTTTTTCCTCTGTCCCACTATATTTAGCTTGTAAAAGACCCAAGCATGTTAAGCTCACAATAACAGGCGCAGCAGCTGAGCTGAAGGACTGGTTCCCTCCCAAAAAATGCAGCTGTTCAAATAACTGTGAAATTCTGTGGAAGATTAAGTTAAACTCTGCAGCATCCCATCAGACTGAATGAGCCAGGCTCAAATACAGGAGAGTTATTCTCATATTGTGAAGCACTCAGGAGAGCAGATATGAAGAGACTTTTTATTGAAAAGTTTTGTTGTGACTTTTACACTAAATCTCTGCATGAACATGAAAAATGGTCCAGTGCTTACTGAGTGTCCACTGAGACACTAGTAGTGTCTCACTACTAGTGCACTAGTAGTGTCTCAGTGTAAAAGAATTGATTAGGTTTTCCAATACAGTAAAACAACTGCTTCATCTTTCAAAAATGGGACAATTATGAAATGGCCTCTGATTACATATCCCACCATTTTACCTGCCTGGCTGTCTACATGGATAATATCAATGAGTAAAAGTAAAAATATAATTCAGTCATGTTTGGATTTAGAATTTGGTTTGCTTTCAAATCACTGAGATCACATTAGTCATTATTTAGTATTTATAAAGTGTTTTTTTTTTTACTGTTGTAGATTGAGAATGTGATCAGAGATGGAAAAATCCATCCGTCCGTCCGTCCATCCATACCTGCTTGTATACAGAGTCATGGGGACTGATGCCTATCTATACATTGAAAGATTCACTTGATTCACTCAAGTCTGACTTATGTGGAGGGACTGGTCTAACTTTGTGCACAGGCTGAGGGTGATGACATGTTTGTTCACTACCACCCATATCCCACTAGGCTGAATGCATTGTAATGACAGCATCAGTGAGGAGTAAGCATTGTCCTGCAAATTTGGTCAGCAGAGCAGAGAAGCAGGGCAGGGGCAGACTTTCTGGGTAAATCTTGGAACCCACTGATAATTGCTTGAAATTCTAGTTTTTATTATTAATATTCTAGTAAAATAGAATATGGTTTTAGAATACATTGCCGCTGACATGCGATCTCTTGTTGAATGTTTAGTGTTTGAATATTTGATTAAACAAATTGTTATAGAATTAACAAGGTGAAAAAACTAAAATGTCCCGTTGTTTGAGATGTTTGACCACTAATGTTTCCTCTGCTTTTCGTCACCCATCAAACCATTCAGTGACCTCCTCTTCTGAATGTTTCACCGCAAGATAAAAGTCAATGACTTGGAACAGCAGCAAGGCAGAGATATTGATTTGTTGTGACCTTTTTCCAGACACTACAGTGCAGCAGTTTTTTTCTGGATGATGTTTCTAATATTCAGCCCGTCATGTCGCCTGCTGTCCTTTCATCTAATACATTGTGAAGACATGTTAAAGTTAGATTGGTGTGACTCTCACATCCCTACATAACAATCATGTTCCATATTTTTACAAACCGGAAGCAAATTAATTTTTGCTAGCAGTCATGCAGTAATTAATCAGGCTAGCAGGTGCATTTTTGCCCCTGATTAACTAAAAAGGTCCTAACAAAGAATGGTGGGTTGAAGTAAACCCGCCTCAGGAGGAACAGTCAGGAGTTTCCAGCAGAGCTAGTCCAGAAAACGATTCAACCTCTGATCTGAAAATTTATCATCAGAATTAGATACTGATGACATGTTGAGGATGACATACAATAACTGTACCTGTACTGGAAGCACTGAATGTATTATGATGCAGAGAAAACAGAAAAAACGTTTATAACAAAATGAAGCACATAAGTGGATTAACAATTACCTATTTATCACACACTTGGAAAGAGGCTACACATGTATTTTGTGGAGCCATGTAATCAGACCTTAAGTAGAGCTACGGTCTACCCACACACTGTTCTGTGAACCTGTGAAAATTATTAGCAAATTCCTACCCAAAGTAGAACATGTGTGTTTTAATAATTGTTTTCCTAATTTAAATGTTATGCGCACAGTAGTGACAGCTGTGAGTTTTTCACAGCAAATTCACATACCACATTTTATTTTATTTATTTTTATTTTTATTTTTATTTTATGCACACCCTCATGACCTGCCACTCACCAACAGAAATGACTCTCATCTGTTATATGGCCATGTTTTTTATTGGCTAAAGTCCTTTACCATTTTAACATCTGGCCTCAGACACATCACTGGCTTTGATTTATTTGAGCTGGAAAGGAGGATCTCAGTCTAATGCACTGCTGTCAACCTGCTTACCTCTCCTCAGACTAAAGTTTCAGACAGGGTACTGAGCGATAATCTCAGGCAAAATGCTCTTCATTTTCAGAAGAGATTAAGAAGAATCCACATTAAGGTTTTGTGGTGGTTTTATATCCTTTCGATTCAGTGGCAGCAAAAACCGGAATGCAGAAGAGAAATTGTTTGGCATCAAGGAAATGAAAATGAAGAGCATATAGAGATATGCTTTGAATAGTAAGCATGGTGGCATTAGTTAAATCACTATGGAATTTCAAGATTTAAAATCCATCTATTTGATTTCTTTTCCATACAAAGGAAAAGGAATAAATATGGAAATCCTTTCATTTATTTACTTCTAACTTCACTGTATTTGCCTTCTATCAAATTTACTAATATCAGAATGTGAATTATTATTTAAGTTAGTGGAGATTATTAAATAGTTTTTTGTATTTCTAAGCATTATTGTATCTTACCCATTTAACAATCAAAACAGGGATTTCAATATTAAACTACTAACAAATAAAACAAATAATGTTTTATATTTAATTAATGAAATTGACTGAAAGATGGTCTTGAGCTATTTTTAATGCACATTTGAGAATAATGGATCTTTGTGGGGATGAAACTCCTTGTTACATGTAAAACTCCTCCTTCAAATCACAGAGGTGAATGGCTTTGTCTTCCATCCTGTGGAGTTGGGTTTGAATCCCTACCTGAACAAGATATTCATTCCTCTTCTTTAATCCCTGTAAATAAATGATGATTCAACACCACATATGCATTAATAAGGACAGGATAAAACTACCAAATAAAATACTTTGACACTGCTTTGAAAGGACCTCAAAAGATGCCAACCTAGCATGTAGGGGCAAATGTTGCAAAGAAAGTATTAGAAACACAGAAGCAGCAACACCCAAAAATCAAGAGGAAACAAGCTGTGAGGAACATCTGGAGGTTCTTGCAACTTTAACTTGGATTCAGTTTCTCAATGAAGTTTCAGAAAATAAAAAATGTTAAAAGCTATAAAAAACACATACTTTTCATCAAATCAAAAATTGATAAACCATTGGAATATTAGCATTTCTAGTATTCGGTCATGTTGGGACTCTCAGAGCCTCTGGGTTGTTCTATCCGGCTGATCTGTTTTTCATTTGAAATTTAAAATAACCAACTATGATTCTGGTGTTTTGTTTCTGTTGATTATTTAAGCTGCATCTGTCTTTTTCTCGATTATATTGAGCATTGTCTATGTCTGCAGGTAGACATTTTAAGAAATAGAAATGTGTCTTAGCAAAGTTATTGTTATTATTTTTGTAATTATGCTAAGCTACGTCTTTTCATTTTTTTGGGGTATGTTTTTGCTTCTCTTTTGTTTGACTCATCAAACTCATCATTTTGGGGGCAGGGTGTCTGATTTCCCTTTTTATCTCCAATTTTTATTTATCACTTTTGTTGTGCATCCACTGACTCTCCCCATGTGTAGTTTATTAAAAAATGAACTACCTTTTTAATGTAAGACTTGTTTAAGTCTCACCCTCACAAATATGAATTCATTCATATTTTAACAAGAGACTGGAATGAAAATTTAAGTCATGACTGGAAGAATCTATAAAGGCTACTAAACGGAATGCTCCTCTTGATTTTTAAAAATAAGTTTTATTACATTGTTTAAAACATAAAAGACGTCAAATAAGAAGTGTTAAAATTGTGTGAGCAAACAAAACATTTGCAGAGCACATGTAGTCTGCTTCTGGATTAGTAAATTCAACTTTGGCTGGTAAGTCAATAATTTGCATATTTATTGGTATTGGTATTTTGCTCTTTCTGATGATCAGCATGTGCTTGGCATATTCATGAAGGCATACACACTAAACTTATCCTTGTTATTCTCATCATTTTGCTGCAATCATAGCTATCAGGTTTCCACCTGTTTTGTAGGAGGAAATATTATAAAGATCAGGCCCACAGTGTCTTGTGGGCCTAAAATGCTGTGTAATTTGAAAACTGAGTTGGAAAACATCTAATAAAGACTAAGTGAGACCTGGAAGTGAGCATCGGTTTTAAAAAGCAAGACAAATCTAAAATAAGCCAGGGATGCTGAAATCAAAACACACATAGAAAAATATAAGCTTTAATGAGCTAAATCACATTTTTTTTGGCTTAGTGTCTCTGAACCATTTAGACATATTTTCAACAGTTAAAGACGACAGTGAGTTTTTTCGTTAGTGTAGGTTTTAATGAACTCAAGTTAATTATGATGTCAGAAAGGTGCTGACGCGTTTGCTATCGAAATAATTCTTATTCTTAGATTATCCTAAATGGATGCTCTGGGATCAGTTTAGCATGTGGTGGTGAGATAGTGAGGGAAACACACACACATACATACTCATGCACACGCACACACACACACACACACGCACACATCCAGCTGAATTAATAAAGATATTGGGTTCACAATGATACAAAAACAGAGTTTTAGAATTGGGGCTTGCTGCAGTGACTGTGGCTTGTTTCACAGACATGTTAATGGTGGTGTGTTGTTTTCTAATAGATTATCTCAACTGCCTGAGAGATCATTTTCGGCATTACAACAATCAAAACAGTAATTACATGAAATAAAACACTCTTGGCAGATGGCAGCAGAGTTAATTCTGAGTGTATTTTTAGCACCACAGTAATGTTGGAGTGCACATTAAGCTAATTTTCATAATTTTTAAAGACTTAAACACCTTGGGGATCTGCTCCATTACTGATAATGTGCAACACGCTGCAACACGCAACAGAAGCTCCAAATGGGTGCAACTCCATTTTTGTCAGACAAAGTGTTTTAAAGTAATAATTCATAAAGCATGCTTCAGTGTAAGTAGGAATAGATGAAGGTGGCTTGGTTAAAGTCATTTGATGAGATGGTGGGAACAGAGATGGCAGGCTGTGCTTGGGGAGTTATTGCTCCACTTACTTTACAAACTGAAAATCTCATTAAGTGTGACACTGAAGATTAGTTGAGAGGGACCAAAGTGGAAAGAGAATGAACCCACCAAGGGGCTTTGAGGAGGCTTTAGCTTTGTTTGCCATCATTAATTCAGCATTGAAACAGCTCAGAGGGAAGCTCCCAGTCACTGATCAGAAGAGCTGTGGATATGACAGGCGAACAGGTGCCCTGTTTCCTCTCCAAACACTTCTCCCTTTTAGCTCCAATCTTCAAGTCTTAATTGAGGTGGGTTGTGTGCTTGGACCATCTGTGTGCTGACAAAATAAAGCCAGCTTTGATTTATTACACCTCGGGATGAATTATGTTCTGAATTTCATTTACAAAATTTTCAATTCTGATTGTAAACTAAGATAAGTGTGGTAATAATAGTAACATCTAAGAATACAATATGAGATAAATTGGTGCTTTTTTTAACAAGGGAAGTAAAAGAATCAACGCCCTGGGTGTACATTTTATAATCACATTTTGTCGTCGCTAAAGGTTTCCACATATTAAAGCAGAGTGTGAAGCTCATAGAAAATCTGAGACGTAAATGTTATTGTGCATATGAATACACGCAAAAGGTTTATTAAGAAACTGAGCATTCTTTATTTTCTAAAGAAGCTTGGTAGAAAGCTGCTCAGTGCAGAGACATTTGACTTTTGTTTTGCATTACGTTTACTGTGCTTGGTTTGTTTTATTGTTTCACTAAGCTTCTCCCTCTGGCTTGTAAAACTATCTCCTATCTCTTTTGTTTTGCCCACAGATTAGAACACAGGACAAAAATAGATCCCTTCTATTTGTTCATAGCAGGTTGTAGTTCTGCTTTTCTAGATTTGTGTTACAACCACAAATCTAGAAAAGCAGATTTGTGGTTGTTACTGCTAAACCATTAGTTTAGCAGTAATGGTCTGGTCTATGCCAGGTTCTAAAACTAAGTGTGCTGAAACATAAAGCAAAATTAATGTCAAATTTAAAAAAACAAAAAAACAAAAAACAAAAACAAAACAAAAAACAAACTGTAGTTAAGTGGACTAGTGCACTCTGCTGCAAATCAAATGCTGTGGATGAACTGATGAAAAGGTGGAATTGTCTCTTCTGAATGAGCCTTAGAAATTCATCTGTAACTACAAAGCCAAGAGGGAAAGACTTCAGCAATGGCCTGAATCATTCCCTAACAAAATAAGAAGATTACTGCACTTGTCTTACATTTCTGCCACATCCTTTTTAATATTGAGAGTCTGGAATTATTTGCATTGTTGTACACTTAAGTTGAAACTTAAATTATTCCAAAAACTGACCAGAAATATGTTAACCCTTAAAAACAGCAAAAATAAAAGAGGCATACCTTTTTTGATAATAATTATGTTTCTGTATCATCACTTTTTATTTTTATTTTTGGAATTCAAGCTAGATGAGGAATTTGTATGCTGGATTCATTGTTGTCTTCATAATTCTCTTGACTTAATTAAATTTATACAAAAAAGTCAAAATTAAATAAACTCAAAAATTATATGAATCACTTTATAATTAAGTCAGTGCACTTACTTGTGGCTCCACAGTTGTAATCAGTCACTCACAAGACCAGTGTTAATCAGATATTCATGAGCATGCAGAGGCGTATGTCTAATTACGCTCAACCTTTTGTAAAAGGACGTCAATCAGACTTGGCTAGCTTGATTTTCCTGTTAGAAGTTTGAACATGAAATAAAATCTTTAACACAGATTTTAATCAATACTTCTTTCTATGTAATTTCAGATGTTGTTATGCAATAAACATGGAAAAAAACACAACAATTATCTATCAGTCTTACTTAATGCTTTTAGATCATTTTCATGAAGCGTAGCAGGTGAGAAATCAACTCAGTATGTAATAATTAAATTAATAACAACCTTCCATTTGTGTCAGCACATCCTCTTCCACTCCCACCACCTCCCCTCCCCAGTTACATTACCCCAGTTATTTCTGACTGCCATGGGGGCCAATGTCCAATATTAACTCCATAAATATATGCAAATCACTCTCAAAAACCCTCTATTTTATTTTTTGAAGTTCTTTCATTTTACTATTTTAAATTGAATGTGTGCATACGTATTTTGTCAGTACTGTTGCTGCATGCATGCTCATTTAGAGGGATTGCTGCAACGTAAACGCCAATGCAAGCGCTACGTACTGGTCCAGGAGGAATAAATGCTGCAAGTCAATGACTCCATGCAATCTCCTGAGTTTGTTTAGGGAGAAATTTTTTAATCTTTGAATAATTAATTGAGTATACTGCACCATTTGTCAACTATAATCAATTTGAATGTATGGATGACTGAATTGAAATGATTTTTTATAAAGTGCCCTGAGACAACAGTCATTGTGAAGTGGCACTCTATAAATAAACTAAGTAAATAAATTAATTTAATTGAATTGTTTCTTTGTGTTGCCTTCCTAAAAGAATAGAAACTTTCTCAGTCCTGCCTCTTGCCCAACGACTGCTGGAAAAAAGCTCTAGCAGCCCCCCAAATGCATGGTGGCTACAAACTATGGCTGGATGGAAACCAAAGGGACTTTTGCATTTGAAGAAAGCTTTTATAGAAATGTATTTATGTATCATCTTAAGACCGGAGACTTAGTCTCCAGTCTTTAAGTCTCTTTAAGTCAACCTTCCAGACCTCACACACACACACACACACACACACGCACACACCTACACACACATGTTTGTTTTGCTATCTTTGTGGGGACTTTCCATTGACTTCCATTCATTTCTACAGCCTAAACCTTACCTTTACCCTTTTCCTAACCCTAACCATCACATACCTAACCCTAACCAAAACTCAATTCATACCTTAGCCCTAAATCTGACCCCTGACCTAAAAACAGGGTTTTCCCTTGTGGGGACCAGGCTCCGGTCCCCACAAGGAGCGATTGGTCCCCACAATGTAGTATGTGTCAGGAAAATCATCCCCACAAGGTATTACAAACAAACACACA
>NW_006800040.1:497159-513760 GCF_000485575.1 Poecilia formosa
TTTTTTTTTTTTTTTTTGTATTATTATTTCCTAAGCCCTCTTCTGACACATAATAGTGTACTAAAATTATTTGCTTTTTTGTTGAGGTTTTTTTTTTTGTACAACATAATAAGCCCTCCGGTCACCTTGTTACCTTTGACCTTTTGCCCGTGAATCATGACGCAATTGCCTCTGGCGCAGTTAGATAAGGCGGCTAACTGGAGCTCAACGAAAAGAACATTCCAAATTACAGAACAGTTTTTGGTGAATTAAAAAAAAAAAAAACGTTTTTGGTGAATAAAGTTGAGTAGACTTGCTACTTGTCAGATGACGGAAAACGTTGAACGTGTCGTTTCTGCTTCAGCACAGAGTAGCGGTTTAAGCAGAGAGGTAATGAAATATAACAGACACTGACAGGCCTCTGCGTCTGCCTTTCTCTGAAGAACTATTGAGCAGGAGGAGACAGGTGAGGAAAAACTGTTCTCATCTATTGATTCGGTATTTTTATCATACAGACTTTAGGCTGTTGTTGTTGTGCTATTAGCTAGCTGCTAACTAATGACTTTGCTAGCAAAGCAAGATAACTAAAAAGCTTCTTCCCTGTATCGTTTACGATAACAGTCATTCTTCAGTATCGCTTATGCCAGTGTTTTTCAACCCTTTTTGAGCCAAGGTAGGTTGTTTTAATTTAAAAAATCACGAGGCACACCACCAGCTTCACTGTCTTTTCTATCACTTTCGTTACAGTCTTGCTAGATACGATGCTCTCACCGCTACCTGTAAGATTCATGCATCACTAATTCTCTTGTTTTAATGCAAAATGCTCTGTTCCTACTGCCATCTAGTGGTAAGAAAATTACATGATTATGCCGCTAGTCACTACTACAGCAGACACTGAAGATGGCATTATTTGCAGATAATTAATTCATTTTCAAAGAATCTTTTGAGACCAATTACCATATTTTCCGGACTATAGAGCACACCATACTATAAGCAGCACCTTCACATAAAAAAAAACAAAACAAAAAAAAACAAAACAAAACCTGGAAACGTACATATATAAGTCGCACCGGGCTATAAGCTGCTGGTACCTCTGCTGCTCTCGGTTTTCCATAAGGACCCAGCAGAGGGTTGCGTCCTAATAAATCTGCTGGATATATTAAGGACGCAGCCCTCCGTCTCCAACGTCTAACCATGGTTTCGTTCACGCCGAGCAGCGGCTCTATTTCCCTCCTGTACTTCCAGATTGATAGCTCTCAACTTAAAAGCTGCATCATATGAGTTTGAAAACATTTCTCTGTCGTGCCTGCTGCTAGCATTTGCTTGTTCTAAATTAAAATTAGCACATTCTTCTTTGATTTACAATTTCAACTTCAAATGATTCACTTCCTGCTAAAGAGCCCCCTCGTGGTTGAAGAAAAATCCACATAAAAGCCGCATCGGGCTACAAGCCGCATGGTTCAAAGCTTAGGAAAGAAGTTGCGGCTTATTGTCTGGAAAATACAGTACCATAGGTGAAATTGGATAATTTCCACGGCACACCTGACGATCACTCACGGAACAGTGTGCCGCGGCACAGTGGTTGAAAAACGCAAATCGATTATCTTGTGTGATCTCGTGTGATTTCCCATGATCTCGCGTGATCCTCCGTGATCTCGCTAGTCGTCTTCAGGACAAGATCAGTCTGACTAAAATGAATCCTGTTATCTCAACATGATTAAATTTCATAAAAGTTAAGTTGTTGAATTTCTTGTTTATCCAACATGATTNTTTGGATGAAAACAGCTGATTTCCTGGCAGAAATTGAAGAAAGACAAAGCTCTTCCTCAACAGCTCTCAGTCTCTCTCTGGTTTTAGTTTTTATAGTAGTCAGGTTTGAGAAGCTCACTTCACACAGATATGTTGTGGGAAATGGACCCATGTTCTTTCCAACTACTGCTGAGCTTCACTGTCTTTTCTATCACTTTCGTTACAGTCTTGCTAGATACAATGCTCTCACCGCTACCTGTAAGATTCATGCATCATTAATTCTCTTGTTTTAATGTAAAATGCTCTGTTCCTACTGCCATCTAGTGGTAAGAAAATTACATGATTATGCCGCTAGTCACTACTACAGCAGACACTGTAGATGGCCTTATTTGCAGATAATTAATTCATTTTCAAAGAATCTTTTGAGACCAATTACCGTATTTTCTGGACTATAGAGCACACCATACTATAAGCAGCACCTTCACATAAAAAAAACAAAACAAAAAAAACCCAAAACCTGGAAACGTACATATATAAGTCGCACTGGGCTATAAGCTGCTGGTATCTCTGCTGCTCTCGGTTTTCCATAAGGACCCAGCAGAGGGTTGCGTCCTAATAAATCTGCTGGATATATTAAGGACGCAGCCCTCCGTCTCCAACTTCTAACCATGGTTTCGTTCACGCCGAGCAGCGGCTCTATTTCCCTCCTGTACTGCCAGATTGATAGCTCTCAACTTAAAAGCTGCATCATATGAGTTTGAAAACATTTCTCTGTCGTGCCTGCTGCTACCATGTGCTTGTTCTAAATTAAAATTAGCACATTCTTCTTTGATTTACAATTTCAACTTCGAATGATTCACTTCCTGCTAAAGAGCCCCCTGGTGGTTGAAGAAAAATCCACAGAAAAGCCGCATGGTTCAAAGCTTAGGAAAGAAGTTGCGGCTTATTGTCTGGAAAATACAGTACCATACCTAGGTGAAATTGGATAATTTCCACGGCATACCTGACAATCACTCACGGAACACTAGTGTGCCACGGCACAGTGGTTGAAAAACGCAAATCGATTATCTCGTGTGATCTCGTGTGATTTCCCATGATCTCGCGTGATCCTCCGTGATCTCGCTAGTCGTCTTCAGGACAAGATCAGTCTGACTAAAATGAATCCTGTTATCTCAACATGATTAAATTTCATAAAAGTTAAGTTGTTGAATTTCTTGTTTATCCAACATAATTTTATCACGTTTTTGTTTGAAACATGAAATTATTGTTTTAAAAGTACATGATATTCTTTTGTTAATGTAATAACCCCCTAAGTCAATTTATTTGAGTGAATGTATGGAACTTTTGCGATTGCCAAGAGAGCTGAAAGTTGCTGCGTCCATGCACGCTGCCATGGTAACTTTATAGTATGGTAATCATAAGCAGATCATTCTGATCATTACCTGAGAATTGTGTACTATGAATCATTCACAAAGTCTAACCCTGGTGTCTTATGAGTGACTGTGGGAATTTCATTTTTTCCTCTGTCCCACTATATTTAGCTTGTAAAAGACCCAAGCATGTTAAGCTCACAATAACAGGCGCAGCAGCTGAGCTGAAGGACTGGTTCCCTCCCAAAAAATGCAGCTGTTCAAATAACTGTGAAATTCTGTGGAAGATTAAGTTAAACTCTGCAGCATCCCATCAGACTGAATGAGCCAGGCTCAAATACAGGAGAGTTATTCTCATATTGTGAAGCACTCAGGAGAGCAGATATGAAGAGACTTTTTATTGAAAAGTTTTGTTGTGACTTTTACACTAAATCCCTGCATGAACATGAAAAATTGTCCAGTGCTTACTGAGTGTCCACTGAGACACTAGTAGTGTCTCACTACTAGTGCACTAGTAGTGTCTCAGTGTAAAAGAATTGATTAGGTTTTCCAATACAGTAAAACAACTGCTTCATCTTTCAAAAATGGGACAATTATGAAATGGCCTTTGATTACATATCCCACCATTTTACCTGCCTGGCTGTCTACATGGATAATATCAATGAGTAAAAGTAAAAATATAATTCAGTCATGTTTGGATTTAGAATTTGGTTTGCTTTCAAATCACTGAGATCACATTAGTCATTATTTAGTATTTATAAAGTGTTTTTTTTTTTACTGTTGTAGATTGAGAATGTGATCAGAGATGGAAAAATCCATCCGTCCGTCCGTCCATCCATACCTGCTTGTATACAGAGTCATGGGGACTGATGCCTATCTATACATTGAAAGATTCACTTGATTCACTCAAGTCTGACTTATGTGGAGGGACTGGTCTAACTTTGTGCACAGGCTGAGGGTGATGACATGCTTGTTCACTACCACCCATAGGCTGAATGCATTGTAATGACAGCATCAGTGAGGAGTAAGCATTGTCCTGCAAATTTGGTCAGCAGAGCAGAGAAGCAGGGCAGGGGCAGACTTTCTGGGTAAATCTAGGAACCCACTGATAATTGCTTGAAATTCTAGTTTTTATTATTAATATTCTAGTAAAATAGAATATGGTTTTAGAATACATTGCCGCTGACATGCGATCTCTTGTTGAATGTTTAGTGTTTGAATATTTGATTAAACAAATTGTTATAGAATTAACAAGGTGAAAAAACTAAAATGTCCCGTTGTTTGAGATGTTTGACCACTAATGTTTCCTCTGCTTTTCGTCACCCATCAAACCATTCAGTGACCTCCTCTTCTGAATGTTTCACCGCAAGATAAAAGTCAATGACTTGGAACAGCAGCAAGGCAGAGATATTGATTTGTTGTGACCTTTTTCCAGACACTACAGTGCAGCAGTTTTTTTCTGGATGATGTTTCTAATGTTCAGCCCGTCATGTGGCCTGCTGTCCTTTCATCTAATACATTGTGAAGACATGTTAAAGTTAGATTGGTGTGACTCTCACATCCCTACATAACAATCATGTTCCATATTTTTACAAACCGGAAGCAAATTAATTTTTGCTAGCAGTCATGCAGTAATTAATCAGGCTAGCAGGTGCATTTTTGCCCCTGATTAACTAAAAAGGTCCTAACAAAGAATGGTGGGTTGAAGTAAACCCGCCTCAGGAGGAACAGTCAGGAGTTTCCAGCAGAGCTAGTCCAGAAAACGATTCAACCTCTGATCTGAAAAATTATCAGAATTAGATACTGATGACATGTTGAGGATGACATACAATAACTGTACCTGTACTGGAAGCACTGAATGTATTATGATGCAGAGAAAACATAAAAAAACGTTTATAACAAAATGAAGCACATAAGTGCATTAACATTTACCTCTTTATCACACACTTGGAAAGAGGCTACACATGTATTTTGTGGAGCCATGTAATCGGACCTTAAGTAGAGCTATGGTCTACCCACACACTGTTCTGTGAACCTGTGAAAATTATTAGCAAATTCCTACCCAAAGCAGAACATGTGTGTTTTAATAATTGTTTTCCTAATTTAAATGTTATGCGCACAGTAGTGACAGCTGTGAGTTTTTCACAGCAAATTCACATACCACATTTTATTTTATTTATTTTTATTTTTATTTTTATTTTATGCACACCCTCATGACCTGCCACTCACCAACA
Source organism: Poecilia formosa (assembly GCF_000485575.1). Lineage (NCBI taxonomy): Eukaryota > Metazoa > Chordata > Actinopteri > Cyprinodontiformes > Poeciliidae > Poecilia > Poecilia formosa. The sequence goes on from NW_006800040.1 coordinate 502,492, forward strand.
GAAATGACTCTCATCTGTTATATGGCCATGTTTTTTATTGGCTAAAGTCCTTTACCATTTTAACATCTGGCCTCAGACACATCACTGGCTTTGATTTATTTGAGCTGGAAAGGAGGATCTCAGTCTAATGCACTGCTGTCAACCTGCTTACCTCTTCTCAGACTAAAGTTGCAGACAGGGTACTGAGCGATAATCTCAGGCAAAATGCTCTTCATTTTCAGAAGAGATTAAGAAGAATCCACATTAAGGTTTTGTGGTGGTTTTATATCCTTTCGATTCAGTGGCAGCAAAAACCGAAATGCAGAAGAGAAATTGTTTGGCATCAAGGAAATGAAAATGAAGAGCATATAGAGATATGCTTTGAATAGTAAGCATGGTGGCATTAGTTAAATCACTATGGAATTTCAAGATTTAAAATCCATCTATTTGATTTCTTTTCCATACAAAGGAAAAGGAATAAATATGGAAATCCTTTCATTTATTTACTTCTAACTTCACTGTATTTGCCTTCTATCAAATTTACTAATATCAGAATGTGAATTATTATTTAAGTTAGTGGAGATTATTAAATAGTTTTTTGTATTTCTAAGCATTATTGTATCTTACCCATTTAACAATCAAAACAGGGATTTCAATATTAAACTACTAACAAATAAAACAAATAATGTTTTATATTTAATTAATGAAATTGACTGAAAGATGGTCATGAGCTATTTTTAATGCAAATTTGAGAATAATGGATCTTTGTGGGGATGAAACTCCTTGTTACATGTAAAACTCCTCCTTCAAATCACAGAGGTGAATGGCTTTGTCTTCCATCCTGTGGAGTTGGGTTTGAATCCCTGCCTGGACAAGATATTCATTCCTCTTCTTTAATCCCTGTAAATAAATGACGATTCAACACAACATATGCATTAATAAGGACAGGATAAAACTACCAAATAAAATACTTTAACACTGCTTTGAAAAGACCTCAAAAGATGCCAACCTAGCATGAAGGGGCAAATGTTGCAAAGAAAGTATTAGAAACACAGAAGCAGCAACGCCCAAAAATCAAGAGGAAACAAGCTGTGAGGAACATCTGGAGGTTCTTGCAACTTTAACTTGGATTCAGTTTCTCAATGAAGTTTCAGAAAATAAAAAATGTTAAAAGCTATAAAAAACACATACTTTTCATCAAATCAAAAATTGATAAACCATTGGAATATTAGCATTTCTAGTATTCGGTCATGTTGGGACTCTCAGAGCCTCTGGGCTGTTCTATCCGGCTGATCTGTTTTTCATTTGAAATTTAAAATAACCAACTATGATTCTGGTGTTTTGTTTCTGTTGATTATTTAAGCTGCATCTGTCTTTTTCTCGATTATATTGAGCATTGTCTATGTCTGCAGGTAGACATTTTAAGAAATAGAAATGTGTCTTAGCAAAGTTATTGTTATTATTTTTGTAATTATGCTAAGCTACGTCTTTTCATTTTTTTGGGGTATGTTTTTGCTTCTCTTTTGTTTGACTCATCAAACTCATCATTTTGGGGGGAGGGTGTCTGATTTCCCTTTTTATCTCCAATTTTTATTTATCACTTTTGTTGTGCATCCACTGACTCTCCCCATGTGTAGTTTATTAAAAAATGAACTACCTTTTTAATGTAAGACTTGTTTAAGTCTCACCCTCACAAATATGAATTCATTCATATTTTAACAAGAGACTGGAATGAAAANAAAAAATGAACTACCTTTTTAATGTAAGACTTGTTTAAGTCTCACCCTCACAAATATGAATTCATTCATATTTTAACAAGAGACTGGAATGAAAATTGAAGTCATGACTGGAAGAATCTAAAAAGGCTACTAAACAGAATGCTCCTCTTGATTTTTAAAAATAAGTTTTATTACATTGTCTAAAACATAAAAGATGTCAAATAAGAAGTGTTAAAATTGTGTGAGCAAACAAAACATTTGCAGAGCACATGTAGTCTGCTTCTGGATTAGTAAATTCAACTTTGGCTGGTAAGTCAATAATTTGCATATTTATTGGTATTGGTATTTTGCTCTTTCTGATGATCAGCATGTGCTTGGCATATTCATGAAGGCATACACACTAAACTTATCCTTGTTATTCTCATCATTTTGCTGCAATCATAGCTATCAGGTTTCCACCTGTTTTGTAGGAGGAAATATTATAAAGATCAGGCCCACAGTGTCTTGTGGGCCTAAAATGCTGTGTAATTTGAAAACTGAGTTGGAAAACATCTAATAAAGACTAACTGAGACCTGGAAGTGAGCATCGGTTTTAAAAAGCAAGACAAATCTAAAATAAGCCAGGGATGCTGAAATCAAAACACACATAGAAAAATATAAGCTTTAATGAGCTAAATCACATTTTTTTTGGCTTAGTGTCTCTGAACCATTTAGACATATTTTCAACAGTTAAAGACGACAGTGAGTTTTTTCGTTAGTGTAGGTTTTAATGAACTCAAGTTAATTATGATGTCAGAAAGGTGCTGACGCGTTTGCTATCGAAATAATTCTTATTCTTAGATTATCCTAAATGGATGCTCTGGGATCAGTTTAGCATGTGGTGGTGAGATAGTGAGGGAAACACACACACATACATACTCATGCACACGCACACACACACACACACACGCACACATCCAGCTGAATTAATAAAGATATTGGGTTCACAATGATACAAAAACAGAGTTTTAGAATTGGGGCTTGCTGCAGTGACTGTGGCTTGTTTCACAGACATGCTAATGGTGGTGTGTTGTTTTCTAATAGATTATCTCAACTGCCTGAGAGATCATTTTCGGCATTACAACAATCAAAACAGTAATTACATGAAATAAAACACTCTTGGCAGATGGCAGCAGAGTTAATTCTGAGTGTATTTTTAGCACCACAGTAATGTTGGAGTGCACATTAAGCTAATTTTCATAATTTTTAAAGACTTAAACACCTTGGGGATCTGCTCCATTACTGATAATGTGCAACACGCTGCAACACGCAACAGAAGCTCCAAATGGGTGCAACTCCATTTTGTCAGACAAAGTGTTTTAAAGTAATAATTCATAAAGCATGCTTCGGTGTAAGTAGGAATAGATGAAGGTGGCTTGGTTAAAGTCATTTGATGAGATGGTGGGAACAGAGATGGCAGGCTGTGCTTGGGGAGTTATTGCTCCACTTACTTTACAAACTGAAAATCTCATTAAGTGTGACACTGAAGATTAGTTGAGAGGGACCAAAGTGGAAAGAGAATGAACCCACCAAGGGGCTTTGAGGAGGCTTTAGCTTTGTTTGCCATCATTAATTCAGCATTGAAACAGCTCAGAGGGAAGCTCCCAGTCACTGATCAGAAGAGCTGTGGATATGACAGGCGAACAGGTGCCCTGTTTCCTCTCCAAACACTTCTCCCTTTTAGCTCCAATCTTCAAGTCTTAATTGAGGTGGGTTGTGTGCTTGGACCATCTGTGTGCTGACAAAATAAAGCCAGCTTTGATTTATTACACCTCGGGATGAATTATGTTCTGAATTTCATTTACAAAATTTTCAATTCTGATTGTAAACTAAGATAAGTGTGGTAATAATAGTAACATCTAAGAATACAATATGAGATAAATTGGTGCTTTTTTTAACAAGGGAAGTAAAAGAATCAACGCCCTGGGTGTACATTTTATAATCACATTTTGTCGTCGCTAAAGGTTTCCACATATTAAAGCAGAGTGTGAAGCTCATAGAAAATCTGAGACGTAAATGTTATTGTGCATATGAATACACGCAAAAGGTTTATTAAGAAACTGAGCATTCTTTATTTTCTAAAGAAGCTTGGTAGAAAGCTGCTCAGTGCAGAGACATTTGACTTTTGTTTTGCATTACGTTTACTGTGCTTGGTTTGTTTTATTGTTTCACTAAGCTTCTCCCTCTGGCTTATAAAACTATCTCCTATCTCTTTTGTTTTGCCCACAGATTAGAACACAGGACAAAAATAGATCCCTTCTATTTGTTCATAGCAGGTTGTAGTTCTGCTTTTCTAGATTTGTGTTACAACCACAAATCTAGAAAAGCAGATTTGTGGTTGTTACTGCTAAACCATTAGTTTAGCAGTAATGGTCTGGTCTATGCCAGGTTCTAAAACTAAGTGTGCTGAAACATAAAGCAAAATTAATGTCAAATTTAAAAAAACAAAAAAACAAAAAACAAAAACAAAACAAAAAACAAACTGTAGTTAAGTGGACTAGTGCACTCTGCTGCAAATCAAATGTTGTGGATGAACTGATGAAAAGGTGGAATTGTCTCTTCTGAATGAGCCTTAGAAATTCATCTGTAACTACAAAGCCAAGAGGGAAAGACTTCAGCAATGGCCTGAATCATTCCCTAACAAAATAAGAAGATTACTGCACTTGTCTTACATTTCTGCCACATCCTTTTTAATATTGAGAGTCTGGAATTATTTGCATTGTTGTACACTTAAGTTGAAACTTAAATTATTCCAAAAACTGACCAGAAATATGTTAACCCTTAAAAACAGCAAAAATAAAAGAGGCATACCTTTTTTGATAATAATTATGTTTCTGTATCATCACTTTTTATTTTTATTTTTGGAATTCAAGCTAGATGAGGAATTTGTATGCTGGATTCATTGTTGTCTTCATAATTCTCTTGACTTAATTAAATTTATACAAAAAGTCAAAATTAAATAAACTCAAAAATTATATGAATCACTTTATAATTAAGTCAGTGCACTTACTTGTGGCTCCACAGTTGTAATCAGTCACTCACAAGACCAGTGTTAATCAGATATTCATGAGCATGCAGAGGCGTATGTCTAATTACGCTCAACCTTTTGTAAAAGGACGTCAATCAGACTTGGCTAGCTTGATTTTCCTGTTAGAAGTTTGAACATGAAATAAAATCTTTAACACAGATTTTAATCAATACTTCTTTCTATGTAATTTCAAATGTCGTTATGCAATAAACATGGAAAAAAACACAACAATTATCTATCAGTCTTACTTAATGCTTTTAGATCATTTTCATGAAGCGTAGCAGGTGAGAAATCAACTCAGTATCTAATAATTAAATTAATAACAACCTTCCATTTGTGTCAGCACATCCTCTTCCACTCCCACCACCTCCCCTCCCCAGTTACATTACCCCAGTTATTTCTGACTGCCATGGGGGCCAATGTCCAATATTAACTCCATAAATATATGCAAATCACTCTCAAAAACCCTCTATTTTATTTTTTGAAGTTCTTTCATTTTACTATTTTAAATTGAATGTGTGCATACGTATTTTGTCAGTACTGTTGCTGCATGCATGCTCATTTAGAGGGATTGCTGCAACGTAAACGCCAATGCAAGCGCTACGTACTGGTCCAGGAGGAATAAATGCTGCAAGTCAATGACTCCATGCAATCTCCTGAGTTTGTTTAGGGAGAAATTTTTTAATCTTTGAATAATTAATTGAGTATACTGCACCATTTGTCAACTATAATCAATTTGAATGTATGGATGACTGAATTGAAATGATTTTTTATAAAGTGCCCTGAGACAACAGTCATTGTGAAGTGGCACTCTATAAATAAACTAAGTAAATAAATTAATTTAATTGAATTGTTTCTTTGTGTTGCCTTCCTAAAAGAATAGAAACTTTCTCAGTCCTGCCTCTTGCCCAACGACTGCTGGAAAAAAGCTCTAGCAGCCCCCCAAATGCATGGTGGCTACAAACTATGGCTGGATGGAAACCAAAGCGACTTTTGCATTTGAAGAAAGCTTTTATAGAAATGTATTTATGTATCATCTTAAGACTGGAGACTTAGTCTCCAGTCTTTAAGTCTCTTTAAGTCAACCTTCCAGACCTCACACACACACACACACACACACACACACACACACGCACGCACATGCACGCACGCACGCACGCACGCACGCACACGCACACATGTAGCCTGAACCTTCAGACACACATAAAGACAGTTACAAAGTTGGCCTTCTGTCACCTGAAAAACATTTCCAGAATTAGAAGACTAATGTTCCAGCAAGATCTAGAGAAACTCATCCATGTGTTTATCTTTAGTCACATTGATTACTGCAACAGTGTCTTGACTGTTCTGACTAAAAAGAATCAATCCTTTACCTGCAGCTCATCCAGAACGCTGCTGCTGGCATTCTGACTTAAACCAGGAAGTTAGAGCACATCACCCAGTTCTAAAGTCCTTCTACTGAGAGTAAACTTTAAAATACTGTTAGTTTATAAATCACTGAGCAGTTTAGTACCACAATACATTATAGATCTGCTGTTGTTTTATCAACCTTCCAGACCTCTCAGATCTTCTAGTTCTGGTTCTGCTCTGCATCAGAACCAAACATGGAGAAGCAGCATTCAGCTTCTATGCACCACATATCTGGAACAAACTTCCTGAAAACTGCATAACAGCTGAAACACTGAGTTCCTTTAAACCTAGACTAAAACCCAGCTGTTTAGATTTGCTTTTGAGACATTAGAAATGATGCATTAATCAACAATCTGATGTCAGCAAAATTTTATATTTCACTTGTTGACTGTGTTTTCTATGACTATTTTTGTGTTTTTATAATGTAAAGAACTTTGAACTGCCTTGCTACATAAAGGTGTTCAGCAAATAAAATTTGATTTGATTATTTTTTCTTCTGTATTTACACCAGTGGTTCTCATTGGATTTCTTTCATTCCCCTCTAGGGCTCGTTATGTTTTTTCACTCACCCCCAGTGTCTTCACCTCCACCAAATTGAAATTCTACTGCGAATCTGATAATTTATCTGTACCACTGGCTACAGCATTATATGACCTGATTATCAAAACACTTGTTTTATTGTTTTAAATCTCAAAATAATTTCCAAGTTCAGTTTATCTACTCAGTAACATTCAAGTACTACTCAGTCTGAAAAAGAAAGAGGGCAAATTATTCACTATTGTAATTTTAAGCTTATGACAGCAGAACTTTTATACTGTAAACACTGGTTACTTTCATAATAAGTTAATGAAGAGCAAAGAGTTTGGTGACCAGCGACGAAGGAGGCTCCTCGGAGGCAGGAGGCGGAGGCGGGTCGTCCTCCACCCCCTCGGAAACCAAAGACTGAGGACCAGTATGGAGCTCAGGAACCAGCAGATGTGAAGGGAGAGAGCAGAAGGAATTCTGAGAGAGAGAGAGGGGGTGAAGGAGAAGGCACTATGGAAATAAATCTAATACTAAAAAAATAACTAGATGTAAGAAACATGATTAAACTAGAATAACAAAGAACAACTACATACAAGAAGTAAACTAAAATCACTAAGAAAGACTGAACTAAAACAAAGCAGAAACAAGACTGACTGAAGAAAGACATAAAGTAAGGAACAAAATTATGAACAAACATCAAAACAACTTAGGATCCCATCAACATATCAAAATACCTAAAATGTCAGATGTTTGACACACTTTTATATACTAACTGAATTGTATTTTTTTTTTTTGAGAAATTTTGATCAGTTCTTTTCTGTATATTTATTTAAGATGCATTTATAACTTCTGTTCTGGGTGTTTTTAATGAAGGGATGATGTAATGGGTAGAAAGTTCAGAGTCTTATTTCTATCCACACTGAACAGGAAATCCTTTTCTAATGTTGTGTCTAAGAAACTCCTCACAGAGCACAGCCATTTGGCAGCTTCCTGCAGCAGTGTGTCGCTAAGCACCAATAGTTAACTTATACTGCTTAGTGTGGGTGTTAATAGCTGTTAGCGACTGAACTTAATGGTTTATTCTCTCAGAGGAGCACTTTATGAGATGTGTACACTGGGAATGAAGAAAACCTCTGGATGGTTTGGTAATGTAGAACGTGCTGTTCAGTGTAGCAGAGCAGAAAACTCATCAAAACTTCTAATATGTGTTAACACAAATGTTTTACACAAGTAAAATTACTCTTCTAATTTACAACTTGCATTTCATCAGTTTCTTTCTAGTGTTTACATTTATTTCCTGATCCAGTACATGTTATATATGTCTATATTTTAGAAAGACCTTTGTAACACTTTAATTATAAATAAAAATCATAGTCATTAAGATTAATAAGATAATCATTTCTCAGCATCAAAATGTTTGCTAAAAAAATTCACCCTTCAACACTTTTTCTTCACAGCACTGGCATATTTTACCTGAACATTGCCCTTGTTGCACTTTGAGAGTTGTTAAAGAAGAGTTGGACAGAGAGGGCAACAAAGAAAAGCAGGCATGTAGAGTTGGAGTCTCAGCTGGAGGTCTGAGGTGAGTCTGGTAGATAATCTGTGAAGGGGACCAGAGAGTCAGGTGATGGCTTGCAGGGCTTCCATCCTCCAAGATTTGGAGATCATCAACAAAAACAAATTCTGAAAATACCAGTGGAAACAAGAAAGAGTTGCTCTGCAGTTATAAGACGTTTTATTGCTGTAACTTCTAGGGGGAGTATTTATTTTCGAATAAATAAATAACTTTTAAAAAATTACAATATAAATAAGCAGGACATGATTTTTTTATTCTATTTCTTTTATACTGTTTTACTGTTGTTTTTCTATAGATTCTCACCTCATTCCTAACCAGACACAAACATGTTGGCTGAATGAAAGTCATAAATCTGAGTGGCGTGAATATTTCCAGGCTTTACTGTGATTGGAGGGCAGTTTCATTAAACCATGCCCCGGATCAATCTACAGCCTGCAGCAGCTCCAAGAGAGAAACGGGTACTGCAATACACAGAATAACTTCTTCTGGTTGAAATATGGAGAGAATGGAGCCAAGATAAAATATTCCTGCCAGTCAGCTTTATCCAGATGTTTTTCCCCTTCATTTTAAGAGAGGTCGAATCAAAGATAAACATTTTGTCTTGGGACCTCACATGACATCATATGCCAGGGTTATGCTAGTTGCTTTCACTGTGCAGAAGAGTTCAGCAAAGGATAAAGACTACTTGAAATTACATTCTAGTACTAAAATATCTGGGATGCCTCAGTGCATATCTGGGAAGGTCACCCTTGGAAAGGTTGAATGTTTTTCACCTGGAACTGTCCAGCTGCGTTCTTCACTAAAAATCAGAACACAATTGTTAGAAGTAGAAAAAGTACTTTTGCTTGAGGAGTTGTTATTGATATGAATAATAATTATGCTACCAAATCTAAAAACAGCCTTTTCTTTTGATGGTGATTGTGTCTGCCTACTAGACAGCTTACAGGAGTTTCCTCTTGTCATGACATCAGGTTGTCATCACCACACCAGAAAACAGTTTTAGGAAACTTTGCATCAAACTTTGTTGTTAAAGTTTTCAGGGAGAGATGGTTCCAAGACAATAGAAAGCATTTAAGGAGAAGAACCTAAAAATGCATTGAGTTCTAAAGTAGTAGAATAAAGTCATCAATTTTAAAGGGAATCCTGACAGGAATCAAATCATCTGCATAAGAAGTTTATTAATCACAGCACTGCAATTTTTAAAGATCTCAGTAACATCATCTGCAGGATAAAAATAATTTTAGCTCCATCTAGTGTTAGATACCAGGAGCAAGAACAGACAAAGGAAGATTGTAGATTATATTTTTTACTGTTTTATATAGAGAGTTTTTTCTTGAAGACCCACAACAAGCACACTTGTTTGCTGTACAACAACCCACCACCATGGTGCTTCTGGGAAAAGATGACATTCCTACACAAAATTATTGTTTCTTCTGATCTGAACAAAATTATTTTATACAGCTTTTGCAAAACTAAAGTAAATTTGAAAAGGGGGAAACTAATGTCCATAGAAATCATTCCTTAGTTTTTTTAACTGCTACATAAATCTGTGCCATCTAACTAATGATGAAATATACTCTGAAAAACTGTATTAGAAATTTCTTGTATGTGATTGTTGACATGCAATACATTTTAATCATCTAATCAAAACTTTGGGACCATTTACAAACCTAATGTAGAGACTCTGAGCCCCAGTCTCTTTCAAAAACCACTCATGATAACTACAACTGTACTGCATTGTCATTTCTCAACATATTTTCTTGACTTATATCTCAAGCCTTCTTTCCCTCTTGAGTTGCCTGTATATGGCTGTTTATTGAGCTGACAGGTAACTTATCTATTTTGCTATACTGACGAAATAGCAAAATGTTTGTGGCCAACAATCAGTATTGTAATTATGCAGCATCGTATAGTTTCTAAAGTAGTTATCTTGGAATAATTTACTCACTATGAATGTTGCATTTCACCAACCTTATTTTCACTGGCCGTAGTCTGTTGCTATGGTAATTAGGCAGCAAACAGGCTTGTTTTCCATACAACTTGGGCAATTAATAACTAGGAAATCCTTACATGCTGATTATGTTATGTAACAAAAAACAATCTGTCAGTACAAGAATGAGATCGCTGCACCAAACAGGCCCTCACATTCCAGATTATTGTACTAAATACCAAAAATAAATGGGCACTTTGTTTACTCTAAGATTGACCTACATTACAAAAATATTGAAATGCAATTGTTTAACCTCAATTATGTGTCATAAGCATGTCAAGCATGTATCCCAAAGAAGTCTTTGCCAAAGTCAATTAAAAGACAATTTTGAACTCCCTGTAAAGTTACAGGGAGTTCAAAATTGTCTTTTAATTGACTTTGGCAGAGAGAGGATGATTGCCTTGTCAAGGGGGGAAAAGCAGTACTTTTAATAGATTTGTGGATATGAGAGATAACATTCTGGGTTGATGTTTTCTAGACCTAACAGTTTAACTAGAGGACAGAAATGGGAATTTTAAGAAGTTAGAGGATGTTTGGTAATGTTGGGAGATCACAGCCTGGTATTGTTGATGATTAAGTTGTTGTTTTACATTGTTGTGTTTTCATCATTTTTTTCCTGAACAATAATTGTTATAAAATTTATATTTACAAATACAAACACTATTGGAAGTCTAAGATCACTTTTTAATAGATTTAAATTTTAAATATTAACTATGGGATATTAAATGTCTACACAAGGCACAAAAAACTATTACAGTCACCCTGAACAAAAACATACCTTTGATTTTGCTTTGATTTTTTTATGCATGTTTGAGAAATCCTTCAACCTCAAATGGAAACCATTTGGATTTGTAAAACACTTGGAATTGCCACTGGGCACCTTGCATGTGTGGTTCCATCTCAGAGCTGCAGTCTCCAAGTTAACCTTCCACATTACAGAAAACCCCTCCACACACACACACACACACACACACACACACACACACACACACACACACACACAC
>NW_006800040.1:513934-530115 GCF_000485575.1 Poecilia formosa
CAGCTCCTTCAAACTAGCAGCAATTAGCAAAAACTGTGCATCTACTGATCCATAGATCTTTTAGATCAGATATCAGGTATAGTTCTGGATAGCGTAAAGGTCTTTATAGTGGGGGACTTTACCCCACTATCTTTACATCTAATGTGAAAAAATCCCCAATATATTTATTTACATTTTACATATTAACATTCAAAGTCAGTATGTGAGATATATGGAACAAACTGTAAAATCTAAACTAGACTAAAACCACACAGGGTTAAAGTTGCTTTTGGGCTATTATAACTGAAAGACTGAACAACATTGTGATGTGTCATGATGGCACTTGGCACAATGTAATGTTTACAGGTTTTCTTAATTGTTGACTGTGAGGAGTCATCTGTGATTTTGGATTTTTATGATTAAATCAATTTAAATTCCCTTGTTTCTGACATTTGCTATACAAATAAACTTGATTGATTGATTAATTGATTAATTCATTAATTAAATAAAGCCTTTGAAAGACACTCTTCATGAATAACATGTATTTTAGTAAAAACAAAATAATTGGCATCTTGTCTTTAGTATGTGAGGTGGCATTGGAAATATTTGTATAATCTGATGCCTGGACTGTGTGGATTTAGAGTAGGACAACATTTTTAAAACTGTTGATTAAAATGATTGAAAAATAAAGCATATGCTCTTTGAATATTGCATAATGACCAAAGACAAAGTAATGTCTGTTTTCATCATTACACACCTGATGAGCAATGATGATTTTTATTGCAAATACTCAAAATAATAATCATTCTTGTTTTCTTTCACAGATATATACTATTAAATCAAACAGTAATAATAACTGCAGTGATTTCTTGTTAAATCATATGAGAGGGTTACGGAAGGCAGAATTTTGGTTGTGTTCTCCATCGAGCCATGATGAATTGGATAAAGATGACCATCGTTGGTCTAAAGGCCCCTAAAGACTGTGTTGCGTTATTCCTATTTTTAGTTTATTATTTATGTTCAATTGTCATGACATGATAAAATACTGTAATTCAGTTGCACTGCTTGCTTGTATCAGTTTCTTTATTCTGTCCTTCTGTGGGTTGATTGGTAATACATTCTAGAGACTTTGCTGAAGGACATCACACCTTTACAGATTATATTCATAGAAGGACCAGTTATAAATCCATTTAAATGAAATTCCTCACAGTGCAGGAGTGTTGAGTATAAGAAGGTATTTTGTCTGTTTGAAAAGAAAATAGCTGAGGCTATTTCTGTCTCACATTGTCAGAGCATTGCTGAGCCTGAAAGATGAACTGTTTCAGTGTTATGTGTTCCTTAGTTTAATAAAATAGGCTGCACCAAAGTTATAAATGAAAGAGTTAACAAAAACCACAAAATTGTTTTACGTTATTCTTCATCAAAAATGTGAACTTTTCTCTTCTAGATACAAATAATCCTAATAAAGAGGGGTTTCAACTATTTCTAATCAACATATCATTTGAAACTATTCAAAAAATGGATTTAAGATAAATAATAATAATAATAATAATAATAATTTATGTTAATAATAAAATGCTTAAGCATCAACCTCAGCACTTGTCTTACAGTCTAATGAGAATATCTCCACTTCAATTTTCCCATGCCAATTAACATCTGGAACACCTTTAACATGGAATAACAAAGCGGTAAATCACAAAGATAACACAAATTTATAGAATAGATTTCATAATATTTAGTCATTGAAAGAGACATTGAATTTTTTTGCTTTTTGAAAATCGTTCAGTCTATATTCAGATGACTAAGCAATAATAACCAACGTCCTAAAATTTCCATATAGATACCTTAAGAAATTTAGATAAAGACTGACAGGTTTGCCACAGCAAAAGTTCTGAAGGACAAACTGTCCTTCTCCTTGCTCTGCCACATTCTCTTCCTTCATTCCAATTTAGCATTATATTTGATCTTATTTCAGATTTTAACTTTATGTTTTCTCCTACCAACATATAGAGGTGTGAATGCATGATTGCATTTTACCAGTGAAGCACTTAGGCCTTTATATCAGGCTTCTATTAAGTTGTTATTCTCCTAAAGAAGGTATTACTACCATTAACTTCTTAGTTTTCTCTAATATTTGTAAAACTCCTATGTCAGTGTTTGTGGTGTTTTTTTTGTGTGTATATCAGCTCTGTCTTCTCAAACTCCAGTTAGTCGAGGCAGATGACCTCTTGTGCTGAGCCAGGTTCTGCTGGAGGTGTCTTCCTGTCAATGGAGAGTTTTTCTCTTGCTATGTGCATTGTGCTGCAAGTCAGTGACTTGATGGGATTCCTAATAAAACAATTTAACCAACTGAATAATAAAGGGAGCAGAACTGTGTTGCTTGATAACTTGATAACTTGTCATGAATGCAATAACAGGTGAATTTATTGGCTTATAAGGCTTATATCCTTATAAGACAGCATTAACAAGTCATGAACATTTCCAGTTACCTCAAGTAAAGTGGACCACACTTACTTGAGGTAGCTAGAAATGTTCATGACTCTGTCATTAAAGCGATAGAGTAATGACACTCAATGGCATCTTCATTATTAGTTTACTGTGTTACACTTTAACAGAGGAGGATAATGTCACAATTATAATGGTCTCATGACAGCAAAAGGTATGTGTAATAAGTGACTTGTTAATGCTGTCTTATAAGGATAACATTTTACAGTTCACCTGTTATTGCGTTCATGACAAGTTATATCTTGCTTAATGTCAAGTTGTCATGACAACGACATTGTCTTGGGTAATGTCACACTGTCATAATGAAGACATTTTTGTCTAGATTAATGTCAAGTTGTCATAACAAAGACATTTTCAATAATGCGAACTTTGTATTAAACGTGTCATGATTTACCGAATGACGCTTTATGACAACAGTCATAAATATTCATGAAAACTTATTCATGTTCATGACAGGTGTTTATGACAGTGTCAAGTCAGTCTTATTCACCCTCCTTCAAATAAAGTGTTACCAAAATTTTATATAGGACCTCATGTGACCTTGACTTTACCTTTTAGTCAGCCCATGTAGTTTATACATGTGTTTAGGGCACTCATCTAACACTGGCTAACAAATATATTTTACTCTCTTTCCCAGATTACAAGTGTTCAAACCTCAAGATCAGACATAGTAAAGACAGGACACCCCAAGTCCATGCCAAAGCATATATGGACAGAAAGTGGGAAGGAAATGTCCATCAGCAGGCTCTTGTCACAGACTCTACATGGCAACAAGAACAGTACTGCATTGGACCTTCACTATAACACCCCTGAGCCCTACTCAGATCAAGACCTATGGGATTGGCTGAGAAACTCCACAGACCTGCAGGACTCGAGGCCTCGAGCTAAACGGCGGCCCATGGTTAAGACAGGAAAGTTCAAGAAGATGTTTGGCTGGGGGGATTTCCATTCCAACATAAAGACAGTGAAACTCAACCTTCTTATTACTGGGAAAATTGTGGATCATGGCAATGGTACCTTCAGTGTGTACTTCCGCCACAACTCAACTGGCCAGGGGAACGTATCGGTCAGCTTGGTCCCTCCAACAAAGATAGTGGAGTTTGATGTGGCAGCACAGCAGTCGGTCATTGATGCAAAGGACTCAAAGTCTTTCAACTGCCGAATAGAATATGAGAAGGTGGAAAAGGGTGCAAAGAATACGCTCTGCAACTTCGATCCATCTAAGACCTGCTACCAGGAGCAAACCCAGAGCCATGTTTCCTGGCTCTGCTCCAAACCTTTCAAAGTTATCTGCATCTTCATTTCCTTCTACAGCACTGACTACAAACTGGTGCAGAAGGTGTGCCCAGACTACAACTACCACAGTGACACTCCCTACTTCCCTTCTGGCTGACATTCTCAAATGCAACACAGGCAATTCAATCGATGATTGGAACAAAAACTGGGGACTCTTCCCATTCCAGAAAAATCTGTATGTTCGCCATAACGTTCCTCAACATGTCTGCACCATCCAGTATAATTTTGTTTTTCTTCATTTATTATTAAAATTGTTTAGAAGGAGCATATCATTTGAAAATGTCAAACCTAGATATATAGAACTGTAAGATGCTTAAAATGTACCTGGGAAAACTGTGTGAAAACTGATTGTTTGCTGTTAGAATTTCCCCTTTGAATTATGTTATGTATTTCCCCAGCCTGGGTTATAATGAAGAGGCTTATTGATCCAGTTGGGGCTGTAACTGTTACTGTTAAACTTTATCCTACTTGTTCACTATGTTTATTTATTAACCTCAGATCATCATATTTTCATATTGTTTTTTGTTGTTGTTGTTTTTTGTTTTTTTTCCACTTTTCAGTCACAATGGATAACTCTCTGGCCAGCAGCATCTGAAATTATTTCCTCTGCAGTGCACTTTTAAGCTCCTCTTTGTTCTTACATAAATGGAAAGCAAATTCAATTAAGTCATTCTGAAACAATAAAGGATACTCTACAGTTGATATAACAGAAACTGCAAAACAGTTGATGGTGAATTAAATGTGAGTTTGGTGGTTTTAGAAATGTAAGATGGTCTTTCCTGCCAACAGGGTGAACTGGGACTGAGCGAACACCTTCACTCGAGTCCAGTTGAATTGTATACTACTAATGTCAATCCTCAGTTGTCCTCAGTATGCTTTTGAGTGAAGCCAGGATGTTGTGTTTGGTGGATGACTGGCTGACTTACTGAATGTTGTTATTGACTGACTGAATGATCATTCATGAAAGGGATGGATGGTGGGTGGAACTTCCTCAGTCTGAATTAATATATCAACTGTAATGTACTAAAATCTATATCTTAGAGCCGAATTTGTATGAATGATTTGTACTGTACATAGTTTATCCAAATTCTGCTGCTTCTGTACACGTCCCCACATGAGCTGTGTGTTTACCCCTTCCTGCTCTTGTTCACCCCATTATAATGCTTGTTCTTGGTTCCTCTATCAGATACAATGATGTTGATGCCCTAGATGTGAGTTTCATGAAAACAACAATTCTGTACACAAGTTGTAAAACTGACTAAATATAATAAAACTATTCTCAGAATTATTTTCTTTCTTGGGGTGTGGGATGAATAAAAATATGGTAAGTTTTTATGAATTGGATGTTCGTGTAGATTAATTTTTTTAAGTTACAGTTGCCATAATAACAAAATTTAAACTTAAAAATCTGCTAATGTTCAGGGGTCTTACATATAAAGGACTGCATCGGATTCACACTAACCATGTATGTATGCCCAAAAGGCAAAAATGTTGTACACCAAAAATAAAATAAAATGAAAATCTGATTTTAAAAACCATGTGCATGCACACAGGCCTTTATATATCATAGCTGAATCTAAACGTTTGTGCACAAGGTCCTGTCTCAGGTAAGGCCCTTTATACACAGAAATTCAACCATCCATCCATTATCTAACATGCTTATACCTAGCCCAATCTCAAGCGAGAGGCGACATCACCCTGGACAGGTCCTCTAGTACATTGCAGTACATTCAGTGGGTTTGCCACTGTTTCCTGCAGGTTATAGCAGGATAATGCATCAGGCCCTAATAGTTAGAATTCCACAAACTAGTTTTTCATCAACTCACCAAGAAGTTGATGAA
Source organism: Poecilia formosa (assembly GCF_000485575.1). Taxonomy (NCBI): domain Eukaryota; kingdom Metazoa; phylum Chordata; class Actinopteri; order Cyprinodontiformes; family Poeciliidae; genus Poecilia; species Poecilia formosa. The sequence goes on from NW_006800040.1 coordinate 519,556, forward strand.
AGTACTATCACCACCTACCTGCTGTCTCTTCCCTACACTGATTTGCATCAGGATGAAGGAGTCACCAGTTAAGCCACTAAATTTATCAGGATGAAATCATACAGTATATGACTTGCACATTAAACTGCCTTTTAATGTTAGCCTGCTCTCTAATATTCTGACTTCTCAGGCTAAATTTTATGCATCTACTGGTAATGTTAACAATATTATCCCAGATGGGAGACATTATTGCATTTAATGCTGGCTAATATCCCGTACATATGGATAATTTTGCATACATATTTGGTTCTTTAATGTGGATTCAGGCAGAGAGTTAGTTATTTTTTTATTAATTCAAGCACATACTTGTCTGATAATTTGTGCTGGTAGGAACAGGTTGCCAAGATCTCCAGAGTGGTTAAGACCTGTAATTGAACAGGGTCGTTTGGTTCTGGCATGTCGGTTTCTCCTATACTGGACCCAGTTTAGCACACAGAAATCAATGCTCTCGTGAGTCTAAACCAGCATATAAACCAGTCATCATCATCATGGGCCTGAAGACCGTGGCCTCTGTCCCTGTTCATTAAACAAGTTAAAACTAAACAGACACATGACTTACAATATCTCAGCAAGTATTTTACATTTTAACTCCAAAATAAATCATTTGACTTTAAATGCGGGGAGGAGCTGCAGTGCAAGGGTGAGAGGGCAGGGAGACACGTTGACCAGTGTATTTGCCTCCTCAATCTCAAATGCGAAAGTTCAAACTTTTCTTGCCTTACCTTTGTCTAAGCAGAGCAACCAATCAATGCAACCATCCCCCGCTACATCTTGTATGGCTGCCATCAGCCATCAAGAAAATGTTTGAAATGTTGCTTTCATATAATAATAATAATAATAATAATAATAATAATAATAATAATAATAATAATTTCAAATGTAAGCTCTTTCATAATATTTACTCGAATAATCCTTGATGGCTTCTTTTTGACCTGTCTTTTTCTCATTGCAAAGACAGTAGACAAGTTGCATCTGTCTGTTAAACATGTCATTTAAATACATAAATAAGGTCAAATGAGCTAAGTGACATTACACTTCATACGTTACTAAAAATATATCTTATAAAGTTCTGTAGATTAAGTTGTACTTTCTATTTGTGATGATCAGAGTATTTTAGCCTGTAAATAATACCAGAAATCAGACAGGCTACATGCAGAAGAATAGGTGATTCTTTCTATATTCTGTGCTGTTGGTTGAATTTTGGAGATACATGTAGGTTTGGACACATATCCACTGTAAGATACAAGATGACTTTGATACTTTGTTAGTAGGAGGTAGTTGTTGTTTATTTAGTAATAAACAAATAACTAGTTACAAGTATCTTTTGTTTATTTTCGTGAGTCCATGTACACTTATGTTGCACTAAATAAGTACATTATAAAAATTATAAAACACTTTTTCTGGGTGTAGTTGATTTATGTTGTAGACTAGTTACGGACAACTCATGATGAGCACTCAAGTCAACAACAGAACACCACTCAGGTTCAGATCAGTGAGGCTGTTCCTCCCAACCACACCTCTCCAGGCCTCACTGTCATTGCTCACATGAGCGTTGAAGTCTCCCAGCTGAACAAAACAGTTCTCAGGATGGGCATTCTGTAGATACCCACTCCAAAGATCTGTCCTCTGCTTGTCTCAAAAGCACAAGTGACAGTCAAAACATGTCCTCCTATACATAGTCAGAGGGGTGAACCCCAACGCATGAGCACCAAGATGGGGGGTATGTCCACTCCTGCTTAGTGCCTTTCACCAGGGGCAACTCTGGAGTGAAAGAGAGTTTGTCCCTTCTGAAGGGTACTAGTTCCAGAGCCATAGACATCCACTGAGGTGAATTCAACAATTTCTCGCTGGAACATCCCTACCAAAGAAGTGAATTTCACATCCCAAGAGCCAGCTTCTGTAGCCGAGGATCAGCTCGCCAAGGTCCCCGCCTTCGGCCATCACCAATCACACATTGCACCCAACCCTTTTGTCCCCTCCCTCTGCCGGTGAGCCCATGGGAAGGGGAACCCATATCTTCTCTTTGGGCTGTGAAAGAGGAGATATCTTTCACAGCTCAAAGGCCCGGCCACCGGGCCTTTGAGCCCGGTGGCCGGGCTCAAAGCCACCTTAGTGGCCACCCCTGCCACTAAGGCAGGGGTGGCCAAGTCCAGTCCTCGAGAGCCACCATCCTGCAAGTTTTAGAAGTATCCTTACTCCAACAGACCAGGATCAGCTCTACAGAGGCCTGATAACGAGCCAGTCATTTGATTCAGGTGTGTTGAAGCAGGGATGCATCTGAAACTTGCAGGATGGTAGCTCTCGAGGACTGGACTTGGCCACCCCTGATCTAAGGGGTCTTTGGGCTGCAATTTGTCTGGTTCCTCACCTAAGTCCTATTTGCTTTGGGTAACCCTACTAGGAGCATGAAGCCCCTAACAGGATAGCTAGTAGGATGATTGGGATACTCAAACCCCTCCACCATGGCAAGATGGCAGCTCATGGAGGGGGCAAATGGTACATTGATTAATATATTTACCTGATGATTTTGATGATATTTGACAAAATTTTGTGTTTATTGCTGTTTCATGTTTTTATGGTGTAAAACACTTTACAAGGTCTTATTTATGAAATGTGCTATACAAATAAACTTGACTTGAATGTTAATTGTACCTGTTTAAATTGTAAAATGCTTAAGATGAAATCCATTGTGAATTGGCACTTTAAGAATAAACAGAACTGAAAACTGAATTAAGATTAGTTCAATAAAATATGTTCCCTGAGATGATCTTACTTGGAAAAAATAAATCATTGAAGAAGTGCTCTAACCATAATAAGTCATGCTTTGTGGATTGTATTCAATATGTTTTTATAAACAATATGTGTAATGAGTGTGTGCCACCTTTCACCAGAATGATAGTCATGCATGACTAAAATTATTTTAGGAGTATGCTCTGATCAAGCATCATGTGTGATCAAACAGATTCTAATAATTGCCATAAAGCTGGACAAAGAGAAATAACTGTACCTGGGGGATGTTAAGATTGAAATGTGATACTGGTTGCGTCTGTTCCAAGACCCAGTGGCACCTGCCATCAAATCATCCAACTCTGCAGTTAGAATCAGTATTCAGCTTTAATGTATTAAGAGTGTCTGGGGTACAGAAATCTGCTGCTCACAACATATCAGTAATTAAAACGACGATCAGGTTGGTGTGTTTATTGCAGGGCCTAGAGGTGCATTAATAGATGTCCTCATTAAAGACCTACTGCCAAAAGTTGGTCTTTAATGATAACTTTTACCAAGTCAGTAGAGGTTGTGTTTATATTCAGAAAAGAACCAAATGCTTAACTCAATGACTCTTGCTGATTCTATTCCAGACATTTTGACTGCAGAGCAGTCTCATAAGAATATTCTTGGGTCCAACAAGACCCTCTTGAAAATGGATAATGTTTACTTGATTAACAGTGATGATGAGGCTACCTTCTTGATAAATGATAGAAAACCAGCACTTTCATGTTAAGCACAGTGGAGAGTTAAAGCACTTCTTTTTTGACTTGTGTGGACAAGTATAGTTCCTATTAAAAGTGCCATACTCATCCCTACATACAACAGATGCTTTCTATTCGTTTTGCAAATCAATCAATATCAACATTTTTTTTTTTGACAATCAAATTTACAAACATTTTTAATGTCTAGGTAGCATGGATTTCTACAAAACTAATGACAGATAAAAATATAAAACATAAAACAGGTGTCTGCATAAATATTAACCCCTATTAAGTGATTGACCTAATTCAGAAGTCCAGTCAATTGATATGATATGATCTATCAATCAGTCCTCTGGTTTTGTCAGCAGCTGACCAATCAGTGGTCACAATTTGTCCTGAAGTGAACTGCCCCTTTCCTAGAGGAGCGCTGCTCACTCTTAAGCTCTGCTTTGCTCTGCTTTGCTACAGCTCCAAGTAAACTGTCATGAATGTGCAGGCTAGTTATTATAATTTGAGGTAAAACTCAAAAAGGTCAATTTTACATGATACTGTCTCCTTAAGATCCTTCTGATTCAGACTTTAAAACAACATTGCATAGATTTGGACAGTTGCTGATTAGACAGAGGCTTCAATCTTTTGCAAGTTGAACATTACTTGCAGATGTAATTGCAGATCTTATGAAATTATTTCAAGACAGAATAACCCAATGATTTAATCAAATAATTCCACAAATTCATTTGTTTAAATTGATTTATACAGATTTGAGCATAGTTGACTCCAATTGAGAAATGAGTGTGGCTTTGGTCGCCTTCCCATTATTGATTCTTTCAGCAGAGGTTTAGCAAGACAATAAATGGTAAGTAATAAATGTGGATCTGATATGCACTGTCCTGTCCATGATAAGGACTTGTCCCATGAGAAGGTGTGTCTGTGAATCAGAGCATCAGAACAATGACTTTTGTATACTGCTCACATTAAGCCATCTTTGACAGTCTGATCCTGACCCAATCCACACTTTTCTCTGAACAGAATTTCAGCTTTAATCAAAAGTGGAATGGAAAAGGGACCTTGTGTGCCTCTGGGATATTTTTCCATTAACCATTCTGACACATGACTGACTGTAGGGGATTATTGGTTTTTGAAGAACTATTAACAGCTGTACATTTGCATTTTAATACAGTCCTCCTCAACTTACTAATGCAATTTTCATTTCAGCTGTTTTTGCCACCATATTTTTTTTTAGAAATTTGAAACTATGGACAAGAAGCCTTCTATATTCAAATTACTTTAATTGCCAATAAATATTAGTTGTAAATAATCTTAACCCTAAAACACAATAATTTAGATAATATACCATTGTGCAGCAACATGGGTCTGGTTTGCTATGAATATCTATAAATAATTTCATACTTAATGCCTTTTAATAACACTAGTAATTTAGATCAAAATGACCAAGTTGGGGAGTGGTCATCAGAAAAGTAATAGCCAAAGAGTTCATTCTCAGTGACTGCCTGTAAATGGCTACCGGACAAGACTTGCGTTTTTAAAAACAGTAGATGGAAGTATAAGTCAAGGACTCTCTGTCAGGATCCGGGTTGTTCAATTGTTTTATAATTTGATTTGATTCTAGTTTCAGGATTATTCTGCGTTACTTTGTTCTTCTGATTAAATCTGTCTTGTTTCTGTTTTACTTTCGTTGAGTTCTTCTTAGTGTTTCCAGCTATTTTTATTTCTTATTGTTTATTTAAATTGTTTATCCTATACTATTGCAAAAACTCCAATGAACAAGGTAAGCTCTGCCACCTTGTTCTCCTGCTGTGTCTGCCCATGGAGGACCAGGAAACAGTTACCCACTTGGCCATCAACTTTCAGGGTGTGAGAGCACATGTGTGTGTATGTGTGTGTGTTGAGTGTGAGCCTCTTTCCACCTCAGCAAATCTCCCCTTGTGGGCGTGACCGGCACTCTGCGGTTTTCACACCGGACTGCAGTCCTCTCAACGTTTCTGTTGGGTCTCAGAGGGGCTGATGGACAAACAGAGCTGGCTCCAGAGGAATGAAGCCGGGCTGGCGATGGCTTATCCTGAGGGAAACAGGCCCAGTGAACAGGCTGTTTTAATAGAAATACATAAACAAAAGTTAATCTAACTTTTCAAATAACCTTGTAGATACTGATAAAATATAAACAATAATGATGCAGAGACATGTAAATGCTGAGTTATGCTCAGATTAGCATAAACTTTAACTCATATATTGCCGAAATCTAAGAAAATAATGTTTTCATTGTCTGAAGTTTATTTCTTTAAATGCAAAATGATGTGTGAGGACAAAAAACATGCCTGCTAACAAAACAGTGTGTTGCCTGCACTAGCTAAAATACAGACAAAAATATTTTGGAGTGTGAAGGAGAGTTAATCTTGAAATGTCCTGCCTGGTCCTTTCCTTACCTGAGAAGACCCTGCATCATCATCATCATCATCATCATCATCATCATCATCACCATCATCATCATCATCATCATCGTCATCGTCGTCCTGCCACTGGTTCCTCCCTGACTTAGGTCTTTCTGTTGTGACATTAAAGATTTCTTTTAAATATGTGGAAAGCTATAGTGAGTACAAATTCTGCACAGACAGGACAGAATATTGGATTTATTCTCAGTATTTAATAACCAACAAGGGCTGTATAATGATGGGCAGAGTAGCCCAAAAATGTTCTCAAGAGTAGCACAACATTAACATATTTTTACTCAAGTAAAAGTAAGAAATAGCCTTCCAATTTATGAAAAAGAATTTGTCAAAGTGGCTGCTTAAGTACTGAGACGTTAAGTGATAATAAAATCTGATTGAATATTTTAAATTTATGGCTTGTGCAAATTCTGACATTTTAAAAGAGTAAAATAAAAAAAGAGTAAAATAATAAAACAAAAAATACTACTAATAAATAAAAAATAACCCATTTAGGCAATATTAAACTTTATATAAAGATGATACATTACTACAAGTAATGTGTGTTGGACATCCAGCCTTTAAGGGCTGAAACTGAATAAAAGACTGGCATTATAACTATTGACTTAACATAAATACTGCATTAACTCTGATCCAAGCAGCAGAAACAGGAGTTTCAGGAAGGAAACTCTGTGATCTTGGAAAGCTTATAACAGCTTTTTCTTTGACCCTACCTTCTGATTTAAAATTACAATCTCAAATGTTACATTTCCATGAGCTATGAACAAGATATCATCATCATTATTAACAGAAACAAAAGCTTTAAAACATCAGTCTGTGTGGAATTGATCAGTATATTTTTTTTAATGAGCTGAGTTATTGAAGTATATATATTTTTCATTAATAATCTGTTTATTGAATGAGTCCGTAGTTGATGAAGTCTGCCAGAGTGAGGTGAGGTCTTGAACACTGTTAGCTAGTTCTTAATAAGTGTACAAAGAGAAGAGTCTGGTGGTCGGCAGTGAAGAAGCAGAGAGTCTGGTGGCCAGCAGTAATGGAAGTCTGGAGGTCGTCCATGTGGCCGGAGGAACCCACGAGGAGGAGCTTCATGCCTGTCAGGCTGCCAGAGAAGCAGAGGTAGGAGACCCAGGAGCTGGAGGTTTAATAGTGGAAACAGGAAGTCCAGAGGCTGGGGTAGAGTGTAAGGATGGGACCTGTTGGTGAGGCAGGAGTGGCTTATTGCACTTTAGAGCTAATGATGCATGTTGGTCCCACTCCTCCTCTACCAACAGCTCCACCTTACCCAGGTTAAAGAAGAGAGGGGTCCGGACTGATGCCACTTAAAAAACACCTCCATGCAGAGCAAGGAGCAGCGATAGTATCAATATATTCCTTGATAGTGTGTCTCAAATGTTCAAACTCCTCTTTAAGCTGCAGGTTTGCTGGTCCTGTTGACTGTCATTGTGTGTTGTTTTAAAGAGGAGCCAAACACAGAGAAGCATTCTGTTATAAAAATATGTACATGAACAAGTACGTGATCATAGATTATCATAATTTACCAAACAATACTTGTGTAATGTCAATGTCAGCAGGAATGACTAAGTTAGATCAAACTTTATCAAAGTTTGTTCCTGTTTCACCTGCCACTCCTGAACTCCATTAGATCTACATCAGTGAATCTGCAATGATAACCATGATTTCCCAGGAGACTGAAAACAGCTACAGGACTCCTGGAAGAGGTGTTTGTTATCAATATTAAACTTTTAATAGAATTATAAGAAAAAAAATATTACCAGTTCTGCCTCAGGCTATTTGAAAATGTATAGTAAAGGAAATAATTAAATTTTGAGGCCTAATTACATGCCACAGTTTTAACTCTTCATTTGTATGACCCTTCAAGGCTTTGTCTTTGACCTTATGTTTGCTTCTACCCTTCTTTTTAGTTACACAATTTCCATAATCATTTCATAAACACAAAGAAACATTGGACAATGAATGATGATTCTGAATTTCAGCTGCCACATCCATATCATAAGATCAGGATTTGTCATAAAAATTAAAGCATTGATCCATCCTGCCTTGTAGCAATAGTTGATGCTATTGGTGGTATGTTTCAACCCCTTACTGTTAGTTAGGTATAAACTGAAACATCACAGGCTATTTCAGTATTGCTGCTTGCAATCCAGAACTTCATAACCACAGTCTGCCCATCTTTTGATGAATGCTTCATGTAAGATAAAGCACCACGTCCCAAAGCTTAAATTCTCTTGACCTTTTGCCTTCCAACCTCTGCTTGGCTCTTGTTCTTGGTGCACCTACTTCCTGCCACAGTCCAAATATTTTACTTAGATTAGAATGGTCTTTCTTACTTCCCTTTAAGTATTATTACTATTTATGAGTTTTGATTTTGGCTATTGTGCTCTATATTTAACCATTTTTTATTAACAAATTTCTGTATTTGTGACTTTGAACAGGACTGTGGTGCAGTTGGTAGTACTGTTGCCTTGCAGTAAGAAGGTCTTGGGTTCGAAACCCGGCCCAGGCTCTTTCTGCATGTCCTCCCTGTGCTTGTGTGTGTTGTCTCCACATGCACTGGAGCACGTGGAGCCAGCACCAGCACCCCTCATCACCCCACTAGGGTATGTGAATGATAATGGGTGGATAGATGATTTGGAATCATCTTTAACTCTTAGATTGTTTGCTTGGTCCCATTCTAATGAGACATCTACAGATTATGTGAAAATAGGGTAATGCCTCCACAAGATGAGAGTACAACTTGCAATTGCAAATTCAGCAAAGAAAATGCTAAAACAGTATGGTAGTGTTAGCATTACAAAACATTTTGTCAATCTTGTGGATTCAGGAGAAACTGTAGATTTAAATTATACTGCAACAAACTTTTGCGTCTCAGAAAGTTGCAAGCCAGCTGGACTGTGATCCGTCTTTCATGATACATCAATGCATATCAGTGAGTAAGTAAAACCACTGAAGGGACATAGCTTTAAAGAAAAGAAGATTAAGATAATTTATCATTTAGCTGCAGTTTCTAGTCAAGTGTTCTGATTTTGGGCAAACAGTTTACTTTGCTAAAAATATTACATTTTAATAACAAATGTTATCATCCCTTCCTTTTGTTTCATTTTGATGGAGCTATCAGATATGGGCAACAACAAGGGACAAGAAGAATGGGAAATGTGGATAACAAGAGTAACAGATTTATTTGTTTTCTAGAGTCATACTTCTGGGTCTCAATAACAGGATTAATGTGGCCTCCAGTGCTGCTGCTCTTGCTGGAAAAGGATCAATGGAAAAAGGCTAAAGCGTATCAGAAGGATTATAGATTACCAATTAGATGTCTTCTTACCATGGGTACGAATACACTTTTATAAAGTATTTAGGTTTGAAGGTTAGCTGTGTGAAGACAATGTAGTTCAAATACACACAAAGAACAATTTCTGTTCTCCAAAATTGAGAGCTTTATTTCAGTCTTCTGAGCTCACAGTTTTTCTTGTTTTTAAATCTTGGCTTTGCTTTAATTTTTATTTTTCTTTTTTTGCTTCCTTTTGTTCCTTTTGGAGTTAGGACTTTTTCTTTTGTTCCTTGCTTTTTTGTTCTTTTGTTTTCGGTTCTTTTTTACCCCCCTTTTCTTTTCGGCCGAACCTTTTCGTTGCCTTTCCTTCCCTTCCGGAAAACCAGGTTTTTTTTTCTGTTGTACAAAATGATATTTATTTTAAAATAAATCCAATTCCTTTATGCGGACTCTTGTGTAGGATTTTGCATGTGGGTCAGAAAATTCAATCTTACATATTGCAAGGGCGCTGCCAGGAATCTTGGACCCCAAAACCAAAAATTTAATTGGGCCCCCTACGTAGCTGTTGTTTCAATTTTTTGAGTCTATCTGACCAATCAAAAGTGTTACAATTTTAAAGGCTTGCAACTGCCTTGCTTTCTTTGGTCCAATACTGATACTAACACAATATTTACTGCTCATGAATTTTACATGCAACAATCCACATTCAGTATGCAAGTAGGTTGCTTAAATTTTTTCTATTAGTTTTAGATTACTGAAATGTCTCCCCATGAGCAACAGTCATAGGCAACATGCAAAATATACGTGAAGCAATCCAGACTTCTCAAAAAATGTTATGTACTTGTACTTTATTATATGAGACAGATAATCTGTGAAAATAATTCATCTCCTCCATCTGCTCCCTGAGTTTCTATTACTGGCTAAAGTAATGAAATGTTCTGACCAAAGCAATCAATCAGAACCAGGAGGGTCTCAGCACTGTCAATCAACCTCATTCGCTTATTGCTAAATATGCTAATAGAGGAAAAACAACTTATCATTCCAAGGAAAATGTTTATCTGCTGTCATTGGTAGCTATGCTAACTAGACTGAGCATTCACAACAGGCTGCGCTAGCTACAGCATAGGGATGAGCAGCCACATGAGATTGTGATTGACAGCACTAAAACTCTCCAGTCTGATTAGTTAGAGAGCACTGGGAGAAGGCAGAGGAAATAGATTTTTAACAGATTATCTCTCATGCCATACTGTCACAACATAATGACAGTTCTAACAAATATGCACAGTATTTTTTTTTT
>NW_006800040.1:530480-566578 GCF_000485575.1 Poecilia formosa
ATATATAATAACTGGGGAGGGCCCCCTGTTGGTCAGGGGCCCTTGGAATTGTCCCCCCTATACGCCGCCAATGTAATACTGAGATTGTGAGATAAAGGCGGTCTGGTCTCAGCACAGTAAGATTGTTCTTAAAGACCAGAAGGAGAATAAAGGTGCTACGTGGAGTGTAGCCAATCTCTATTGATTTTCAGCCTACCTTGCACTGTTGCATTTCGCAACTGGAGTAAATTTAGTGTGGGACATTCTAGAAACAAATGGAGTCCTTCATTGGTTGTGACAGCTGAGCTGGATTTGAAAATAACTAATTTTTCTATCATACGCAAATAAAAACAGCAGCAGAGAAATGAATAAGCCGTATTATGGAAAGGTTTTGGTCTCACCATATAAATGCAAATATCCACTTGTCATTTTCTCTTTTCCATTGTGATGACTTTGATTTAGTCTGTCTCATACAACATTCCACATATGTTGAATGTTATTTATTTTATTTGATTACAACTCTGTAATCCCTGATTAAATAATTGTTACCTTGTATTTACTTCTCTCTGTTTATTTGTTTATTTTTAGTTTATTACTCATCTTCCATCGGCTTTGACCCGGTTTCTCTGCTGTCCCACAGTCCCACCTGCTTCCAATGCATGTTCCTGGTTCTCAGTTTTTAATCAAAGTTTCAGGAAATCCTGGGTTTGTGTTCTTCTCTTTAAATATTCCAAATCTATTCACATGTTCCTCCTGTCCAGTGTCCCCAACTCTATAAATGTGTTAACAACAGTACCAAAAAAACGCTAAACAAAACATCACAAACAGTGGGGTGGAGAGGGCAGGCCGGTGAGGTTCTGAGAGCTACAGGCAGATTCGCCAATGGAAGTTGACCAATTCCTGGAAATTGGTCAACTTTTGAACAAGTAAGGAGGGCTGACAACAGGCAGAGGTTTTCTCGAGAAAGTCACAATAATGCTAGCGTTTCTGTAGAAGGCTTAGCGAGCTAGAGACTACCGTGAAGGAACAATCATCCAGCGGAGAGGAGAGGTCTGGTAGCTCCTTAAATCCTCTCTTGACTGATGATCCAACGAGCTTCAGGCGTGCAGCTCCACTCCAGGCCACTCCCCAACAGGAAGCCGAAGGGGAGAGACACTTTTCTTAAAAGAAAAGCCCAGAACCTGACAGACTAATTTGTAGTATGTAATTGTCATGTTGTAGATTGGTTGAGGGGCCCAAAAGCAGAGAGGCAGAGGCAGCTACTGAGTCGGGGTGGGCAATTCTGCTCCTCCAGGGCCGGTGTCCTGCTACTCTGAGATGTGTCCCTGGTGCAATACACATCAATCAAATAGCTGAATCACCTCCTAAGTGCAGTCCAGTTCTCCAGAGTCCTGCTGATGACCTCATTATTTGACTCAGGTGTTGAAGTAGAGACACATTTAAAGGTTGCAGGCCTGGAGTTGCCCACCCCTGTTCTAAGTGAAGAATGTTTTAATGGAAAATGATGAAAAAAATGACAAAAATCACTGGGAACACCGGGAGCCAGAGTCAAAACAAAAACAGGAATCCAGGGAAAAAAATGACAGCAGGGAATCAACTGGAGTTGACGAGAGGAACCAGCAAGGAGTGTGAGCAGGAGAAGGATTTAAATACTGTCAGGGTAATTTGGAACAAAATGCCTGGACTCATTAGCTAAAGGGTTGCAGGTGTGAGGGGAGAGAGAATGAGAGCAGGACAGGGAGCTAATGGATATCAGAGTAATAAGGAATAACTAGACACAAGAAAAAATAAATAAACAAACTAGAATCACTGAGGAGAACTGATCTAAGGTAAAAACAGAAAGAAATCTGATCTAATCAAATAAAGACACTGAGTGACACAGAGTAATAATGAAGCTAGAGTTATTAAATGAAATTCTAAAACAACTCAACAACACAGGATCCTAAGAGCAATATGTATTGATGCCACTATTTATTAATCATAATGATTTGTTTTTTTAAGAAAAGCAAAAACTACACTGGAAAACATGACAAAATAAATTCACCTAGCATTTATTCAAATAAGCGAAGACTGCCATGTTAAATGAATGCATTGTAATTTTGGTGAAGGAAATATTATCTCCTGATAAAAACACAATTGACTGTAGCAACAGGCAATGATCCTCAATCACTTCAAAGCTGACTTGTTTATTTCTTTTTGTCTCTGGAAGTTTAATCAGGTTATCATTATTTTTAACATTTAAATTTCATCCAGTTATTGCAATCTACTCTGTGATTCTTGTTTCATTAAGAACCAAATTATCCAAAGTCTTGATTTGGCTCATTGTTGATTTTATAAGACCAAATGGCTAAAGACAGCATGAAGTAATGACAAGCTTAAGTTAATATAGTTTGCCTGTTTTTTAATGTTATTTGTGTTTTGTTTTCTGAAGAAAATGAGGCATTATGATTCAACCTATTTAAGCCCCAAGACAATTTTACTTCATTATTAAAGATTGTATTTGACTTCATGTCATGTCTGGATGATGAATGCTTACAATAAGCAAGTGTCATGTCATCCAGGCCAAGGTACTGGTGTTGCTATAGCAATTACAGTTGTAAAAGGTTCATTAAGTCCCAAGACTTCTGCCAGACTTAGCTGGTTTATATAAAATTGGACAAATTAGCCAAACTGGAATGAAAACAGCTAATTAAAATGAGAAATAAACTTAACATAACTAAGAGAAGCTTGAGTGGGCACATGTGGTTGAATGGAATTAATATGTCTACACACAAATGTGATTTTACCTTACCAGTGACAGAAATCTGTATTTTAAAAGAACACATTTAAAGTGGTGGTTGACATGAAGATTATTATGAAATACGGCCTGAAAGATCTCTTTTAGTTCCATTTAATTTAAGGACTCATGTCTATGTCAAAACAATGCAGTAGGTTTTCTTTATTTGTGCATAATTTTAAGACAAAAAAGCTAAAGCTAAAATGGTCTACACCTATAAAATTCCTTGCCTGCAGGTTACTCAACCCAGGAGGGACAATGAGCAGGCTCACTTTTTAAATCATCTTATTCCCACAAAAAATCCCAAGTGTTTAATTCCTATGAGTTATTCAGTAATTCCCACAAACTGGAAAAGTCATTCCCACAATTTAAACAAGTCATGCTCATGAGTTATTATTTGTCTCCATCAGTGGTGGAGAAAGTACTCAACATGTACTTAAGTAAAAGTACAAATACACAGACAAAAATGTACTCAAGTAAAAGTACCACATTAACATTTGTACTTAAGTAAAAGTAAAAAAGTACTGGCTTTTAAAAACACTTAAGTATTAAAAGTAAAAGTACTTGCTGAATAATACCTAATCGATCGGTTCATTAAGTGAACCGATCGTATTTCATTTTAATACATCAGAAATGTGCCATTTTAATGAACAATACCACAGATAAAGCATGTTTTTATTATGTTTACTCTCTGTAGCATGGTTTAGACTTAGATATGTGATTCTATGCATCATAATTTCAGGGATGGAAACATCTGGTCTCCTGTCCTAGCATAGCATGAACTTCACTTTTTTTTGCCACTAGTGGCTTTTATTTTGAAAGAAAACCAACAGAAAGGTGGGGGAGGACATGGAACCAAGGAGCCACATAGCAGAGTTGTAGTTAAGACCACTGAACCCGAGACCGAGCCAAGACCAAGACCAGCACCCCATGCTACATGTACCAATCAAAATTAGTTCTCAAATTGATCTGAAAGATCCACATTACCATAAAACACCTAGATATTAAATACTTAGAGCTGAAATAAATTTAACAAGTGTCAATTCAAACTCTTCTTCATTCTGCTTTGTTCTCATCTCTGTGCTACAATCCGTGATGGTCTCCTGCCATCCCTAAAAAGATAATGCCCTGGGCGGTTGCCCATATTGCCCATGTCAGAAACCACAACAGTCTGCACCATTAAACATAGCATTTAACGGTAAACAACGCTCAACTATGAACACTGTCCAATGCGCAATAAGCAAGAAGTAACAAGCAGAGAGGGAGGTGACTGTTCTCATCCTCCCTCCTGTTGCAACGTCTGCCACCATGACAGGTGACGAAAACAAAGAGCAATGAGCATGCTCTGTGTTCTTACGTTGTTGTTTTATTTAAATAAATCTAAATATTTTTTAATTAAATAAAATAATATCAGCTACTGCAGTGTACCAGAGAATCACATAAACAAAGAACGGCTCTCAGTGAGGCTTCAGTCCTTTAGGACTTAGTAAAGATCCGTCCAGAAGAATGGGATCGTTCGTGAATGTTATATCACTATACAGCAGACTTTAGTGACAGCGTTGTCCAATATGTGCGACATATCATTCAACATCTCCGCACAATAATTCAGCGCAGGAGTGACAACTTTTTTTCATCGCAGATGCAACATGTGTCTCTGTACAGCTAGCTTTGCTAACATTAGGTCCACATAGCTTACCTTTCTTTAATCTTTCCTTCCAAGTGACGCTAAAAGTTGGACGAAGTCCCCACAGGAAGCGAAGCGTTACTCATTTTACATGTTGCCATATCTTATGATTTATGCAGCGCTATTATATTACTGACGATTAGACAGACATCTACTCCCGCTCAGAGGAAACCACTGCGCATGTCTGGAGCTGCGTGTGCGAGTAAAGGTGGAGGCGATGGTTGACAACAGACACTAAGTCACGTTATTGCTTGGATTTTACGGCGCCACCTTAAGTCCCTGAACTTCACATTTTAACGGACAAAAAGAGTAACTCGACTTGGATGTAACGAGTAACGCGACAGTTTTGTAGAAATGTAGTGAAGTAGAAAGTACAGATACTTACTGTAAAATGTAGTGAAGTAAAAGTAGAAAGTAGCCATTATTAAATCTACTTAAGTAAAGTACAGATACACGAAAAATGTACTTAAGTACAGTAACGAAGTACTTGTACTTCGTTACTTCCCACCACTGGTCTCCATACATTCTGATTTACTGCTGCAGTAATCCTCCTCAGCTATGATTTATTTATACCAGGGATCTTTTAGTTGTGGAAAGCTGAAGGAGTTTCCAAATTATACCTGGCAGCTTTCAAACAAACTCTCCTTCCCAAATCCATGTTACACAACTGGATGTAACCTCACCTTAGTTGCATAACAGGATTTTGTGTCTGGGAATCAGATGATAGCCCGGAGGGGATTCATAACAATGTTTCTTTATATCTTAATCATTTGAAGACAGTGGAGACATACAGATATGTGTGTGTGCTGACCTGGACACCAGATTAAATTAAAATACAACGCTAAGGCTGTTTACAAAAAGTGACAGAGCAGACTATGTTTGCTCTGTCAGTCTGTGGGGAAGAGTGTGCTTTTCTTAGCAACAATGTGTTGGAACAACAGCCAACAAGAGACCCAAAGGAACAGAGAAAAAGATAAGGAAGACTGGAAATGCAGGCATGTGCCTGATAGTACATAGAGAAATGCTATAGGACAATAAACAAGTGAAATGTATTGGATCAAACCTTTAAACTTTTACTTAATATTTTCTCTTCATGTAGAGTCTTAATTGTGTCCTATGACATAAAGCCTGCTGCATTCAATTAAATTTGAATATTTATTCCAAAGACAAAATTAGATTCATAATTTTGAATCAGGCATGCATTTTTAAAAATTAGCCATATAAATGAACCATGTAACAATAAATTTTTGTTTTTGAGAATAGTAAACTAGAGTTAGGTTCATTTAGTTCATTGACAACATATACAGTGTACTGGTTGGGTGTGGATGACTTTAGGGGTGTTGGAGGTGTTATGAGGAGGGTTGATCCGATCAGTAAGGTGATAGGGAAAACCGGTGACCATACTGAACCATGGTGTAAGATGGGGTCTGAGGCCACGTCATAGGCATAGTGGCTTCCTGGCTGACAGCCCATGCCTCTTGTAGCTGTGTTGAACTAGGAGGACTGAGCGGGTCTCTGGTGGTAAACTCTTTTTCTGTAGGCCTCTTTTTTTGTGGTTATCTCGCCCAATAGAAAAACACCATGCCCTTTTCCCTTGACCTGCCCTGGGGGACATGTCACCAGGTTTGGGTTAAGGTGTTCAATGCTCTGTGTCTCAGCTAGTCTGTTGGAGGGCCTGTTATCTATCTGCCTGGGAATGCTGCAGCCCTGTGGAGCGGGGGCTACCTGCCTTTTGTTGCTCTTGGGTGCTGAGTGTAGCACGATTTCTAGCCTTCTCACCATTGTACCGTCATCGCACCTCAAGGTGACTAATTCACACACGTATCTGCTAGACACTCATACATCTAATCTACAGCTACACAAATACACACAAAAGGAGCAAATGAACATTCACCACAACCAACCATGGTAATCAGAAGGATTAAACTGAATTATAAACTAAGTGGGGCTTAGACAAAACAAAATTGTTTGATCTAAAAGTGGCTCAAGTTTAGACTCCATTGCAGTATGTTTCTTGGGATGCTGAACGTGTGAATGAATGTGTGAAGGAATGTGAGTGTGTTGTGAGCTGTGGTCGACGATGATGTCATTTGCAGCAACACTCTGCAAAGGTGGTTTTGATGAGTTGTAATCAGAGTACAAGCATCTTATAGGTGGCTATAGCAACAGCAGGCAACGACTGCAGATCATCATTTAGGATTCGGCACAAGACCATACAGCACTCTGTATGGTCTTGGACGAAGATAGGAAGGCATCTCAGTGTGCATTACTGTCTTTGTGCATTAGTTGAATGATGACTAAAATGTAAATAAAGGACTGAAACCCATGTAATATATCTGTTTTTATTTCAAATTCAAAAATACTGTATTGATCCCAAGGGGAAATTAAATTATTGCTAAATTATTTAGCCTCATGGGGATTATTATTATTATTATTAGTTAAGATTAAAGCCTAAAATGATGCTTCATGTCACTCTGTCTGGGTGTTATCATGGCCAACTCAAGTGAACGCAGAGATATTTGCCTTAAAGAAAAATGTGTCATATAGTTAATATTGAAGACTAACCCAATCAATGCACATCTTTGCCTGACTTGTATCACCCTGCAGTGGTTTTGAAAAACCATGAGGAACTGGGCAATGCCTCCTAATGGGGACGAATCTGGTCCAGGGTGACTGAGCCAGTTAAAGCCATGCCTGTGGAGAGAAGGCTTTAGAAATACAGATTCAGGACCACAAAAAAATGACCCCTGCACTGTTGTTTGCTAAAAATTAAATGAACAGCAGAATTTTTGTAATTGTATTTGTACACATTTCAGAATGACAGCTTCTAGCTCAATTAC
Organism: Poecilia formosa; assembly: GCF_000485575.1. NCBI lineage: Eukaryota > Metazoa > Chordata > Actinopteri > Cyprinodontiformes > Poeciliidae > Poecilia > Poecilia formosa. The sequence goes on from NW_006800040.1 coordinate 537,760, forward strand.
ATTGATTCATTATTTATTTTTGTACTTACCCCCCTCTTATTGTGTGCAATAATGCCAGTATTGTAGAAAAAAGCTATGTTTCAACCACTTTCACAAAATAACATTTTGTATGAGATAGATCTTTATCAAAGATCTTTAACAAAGAAAGGGTTAAGCACATGCTGCTACATGTGTACAATAGCTGTGAAAGGCAGTGTGTACAAATCTCTCCGGTCCTTTAGAACAGAATCATGCATCTCCTCGTCATTAAGCACATCGAGGACAGCAAATTTAGCTGAACTAATTACAATTTAACAAAACTATAATTGAACATTTTACACTTGTCATGCAATGAGAGACAGATGGGTTTGTAATTATATTACAAGTTGACATCATGGTTCCAAGCAACAGCAAACACCTCTTGTGCCCTTCATGGATGCTGAGGAAAGTGACCTACATTCCAAAACAATTTCTTATTGATTTAAAAATCAGTCAGCACTGACACAGAGATAAATCAGGATGAATCACCATTATTAACCATCTTCTTTGTTTCATTTTGTCAAAAGATGGCTAAATAAGAATTTATTGTTTTGAGCTGATTGTCTTAAAGAAATGAAACTATGAAATTTGCAAAATGTGACTCATAATTATTAGTAAACTGATGAATAAAATGAGCTGTGCAGATTATGCAGTGCCCCCCTCTCACTGCCTTATCTCTCTTCCTCTCCATGTTCGCCTCTTAAAACTTCCATCCTAAACCTAACTGTGCTGAATATGCAGCACCGTTAAGATACATCTGGACCCACGTGGCCACTTAGGAAACATTTAAATACCAGGTCTGGATGATACAGGATCATGCAACAGGACGGTTGAAATTTGATCTCTCAATACTGATGTTGATGCCCTGGCATCTGCAATATTACCAGGCCATGTTATCATGTTATAGTGTTTTCATATAGTGTTGGTTGGTGTAATGGTATTCTCTAATTGCTTCCCAACAGCATGTGTTTTGTCACCATGAGTTATCCAGTTTTAAATAAAAAAGGCAATCTGGATGCAGATATTTTCTAAAAAGCTACTTGTTGAACATTGTTCTTTAGAAAACATGCATATCCAACCAGGCTACACCTGATGTTAACTTGTCCAAACTGATTTTCAAAAGTTGTGATCCATGAGTACTGTCTGTCCCCTCTATCAGCTTGGCTTAAACCTCCAATTACTTACGTGGGACCAATGAGTGAATAAACTTGTCCTCGCTATGCTGGGATCTCAGTGGGAACTTGTTCATACATGCAGTGGATGGAGCTCTGTCATTCAGACAATAAGTGGATATCACTCTACAAAGGCTTCTGAATATGACTGTTTCACCAAAACTCTTTTTTTGGGGGAGTGTTCGTCTTGAATAACCAAGAAAACAAAGTCAAAATCATCAGTCCATTTTATTAAAGCCAAATAAGTGATAACAAGGATAACAACAAACTTTGAACATTTATTCTTTCTTTATAGTTGATAAACAGCTCAGTTTTGCAAATACTTTTTTTCTGTGCAACATAGTCATATTTATCAGTTTTCATTATGTTTGACCTGCATTTCTCTGGTTTTAATCACATCATAGGGATTTCAGGGATATTACAATTCAATCCACTGTTCTTCCCAAGGGATGTTAAATCAAACTTTAATGGCTGTTTGGGCATTAGCAGTTTTATTTTGATGGAATTTTATTATCCTTCAACTAAAGACAAAAACAAAATCTCCACCTGCTGCAAAGCAAAATTAATATAAGGGATTTTTTTTTAATATGGATGTCAGATGTTTGTTTCTGTTACAAGAGTATGAATATCAAAAGGCAGAGATTACTGCAGGAAAATCCATATGGAGATATGACTGAAGAACATAGAATGTTTTCTGCTTGTAGTTTATTTTTATATGTTTTTTGTAAACTGTAAAATAATTCCATGAATATTTTTAATACAGTAAAATAATTTTGTATACAATAACTATCAAAGGTTTGTACACACTTATGCCCTTATTTTGTTTGTGAAATTTACAAGACAAAACACTTTATTGCATTGACCTGTTGAATTGAACCAGTCAGGTAACTTAATGCTGATATTTGACATTGCAAAGATGACTTCCTGAAGGTCAAAGTGAGCATCACAGGGGACTGAAGAGAATTTCTTTAGACAGCAAAAGCTGCCGAGAGAGAAGGTAGAGGAGCCAGATTATTTCTCAGATTATCTGTCTCATATTATACTGTCACAACATGGTGGCAGTTTTAATAAATGTGGAAAAAATATTTTAAATGTAAAAGTTACATCCTGTAGCTTTAAAGCAGCCAAAGACAGCTACTGATCAAAACCAAGAAATGGTTTTGATCATGCTCCTTCATACATCTGGTTCCTATGATGCAGCTTAATCCATTACCAAAGTGTTTCTCAGGGTCTTGTTTTGAAGTTTATTATCCAGTTTTCTTTAGTTTTTATTCTTTGTTTAAATCTGCTTTGTTTTGGCTTTCCTTTTGTTCAGTCCTTAGTTATTGTAGTTTAATCCTGTTCCTTATGTCTAGTTATTTTTGTTAGTGTTAGATTTATTTTTCTAGTTCCCTGTTTTTTCTCCCTCACCCTCCGGTGTCTCTGTCTCTCTCTCTCTCTCCCTCCCCTCACACCTGCAACCTGTTAGCCAGTCAGACCAGGTCTACTGTTCCAGCATTCACCCTCACACCTCTCCTGCTTTCACTCCTTGCTGGTTCCTCCTGCAATGTTCCTCTGTGTAACCAGTTCCTTTCTGTTCTGCTTATGCAACTTCCTGTTAATGATCATCTGTTCATTAAGAGATCACCATCTACTTGATGCCTCTCCCTCTCTGCATCTGGGTCCGTGTACCCTCCTTAAATCAGGACAGTGCTTTACTTTGTTCAACTTTAGAAATATCATAGTTTGGAAGAAACAAAACTGCCAGTGTGTCACAGTAAACAGGCACTTGGTACTTATAATTACAACATATATTTATGGAAGCTGATTATTTTCCACTTAATCATAAAACATTTTTACACCATTAAATTGAGATTGTTTCATACAATGTTTTCTTTCACAAAAAAGACAATATATTAAACAATGATTACATATGTACACAAAAATTAATGTCTTATTCCAAGGAAAAATTAGGTAGAATATCTGACATATTTTATATATGGAGTTTATTAATCCAAAATGACCTTTATCATCTTTTTAGTATTTGGTATACAGTTCTCTAAATAGTTCTGTCACAAACAGCCCAGTCTTTGCTTCCACATCTCATAAGACAACAAACTGGAACAGGTGGCACCCAGTGTGCCATTCCAGATGAAGTCAGGTCTCCTCTCTCATTTTGAAAAGTTTAAAAGAAGCTGTATATTCTTGAAATCAGTGTTGGAAGCAGAAAAAAGAGCTGGAGGTGTTAATTTCATGGGTTCCTTCTTAAATTTAACTCTCCGATTTTTTTTTTCCTCTGAGTAGTCTAGAGGAAGTTCTCAATGTCCCCAGGTAAGGCAGCTCTCTCCACCCTCTGACTCATCACATACTGATTAACTCCACTGCTGTTTGACCCCTGCCATTCCCAGTAACATCTTTGCCCCCCTGGTTTTAAAGGACTAAGCTTGTTACCAAGGAGAAATGTAACACATGATGCTTGCTTGCGGGTAGGATCACCCTACCAACAACAGCAATGAGAATGTCCTGTAGGTTCAGCCATGTTTGCAGATGGTGTATGAGTTAGATTATCTTTATTCCTTGGCAAAGATGCATTCATTGCTAACATCTGCTTAGTGCAAGTCTGAACTGCTTCTAGAAATTAGCTAAGAAAAAGTAAAAAATCTAACTGAATAGTTTTGTTAATCAAAATTAATACAGCAAGAAGGTACTTCCCTGAAGATCTCTTAACATTATGCAGGATTGAATTTCCCAAACTCTTTTTTTGTGAAGACTTAATCCAATGCATAAAGAGTGTTTTCTAATTACACCCAAAGTTCCACAGAAAAGTTGCAGAGAAACTAAGAAGCTGGAAATGAAAAACGTGGTTTTCCATGAGTGTCTTCAGCAGGCTATAACTCCTAATTAAATTTTCTCATTGAAACTTCATTTTAGAAAGGTAGAGAACAGTGCTCTCTCTGCAATGTAATTGAGTCAGAAACAAGCAGTCGGTGCACTGAGCCGGCCTGCCTTTTAAAGAATAATGGTGTCATTTGCTTGGTGTCCATTAACAAGGCATGCAGTGTTATTAATTCCTCAACTTGGTTTCTTGCATTCTCCTAATTAATTCCATTTTGTTTTTCTCACTAAGAAAGCTTCTGCAGATTAATGATGTGGAACAAAAATGTTGTCGAGATGCTGATGTGCTACATTTACATGGGGTGAAATTTCTGTCATTAGATATAAATGCCTGATGACTCGAGTTTTTTTTCTCTTTTCACCCCATGCTTTCAGTGCTGGGGTCCTTTGCCTGGAGGCTTCATTCTGTCTGTGTAATTGATTGAACTTGCAAAGTAGAAAAAGAATTAAGGAAACAAAAATTTGTCAGGGCATGTCTTTAGCACCTTAAATATCATATCAGGTCCAAGATATGTACATTCATGGTGCAGAAATTTAAATTGATTTAGTTTTAAAACAAAGAAAAGGTGTGGTTAATGTATTTTCCGGTTGATTCGTAAAGCTATGTCATGCATCAGCTACAGCTACATCTATATCTGCATGTCTTAACACCATTCTCTCTGCAGCACTCCCTATAGGCAGCAGTTAAGGGTGGAGAAAGGTTGTGGTATCCAGACATGGTGCCAGTCATTTTAAGGATGCCTACTGGTCCCCCGAAAATTGATAAAAACATGGACATCCTCCATGAAGCCTGCCCCGATCCCCTGGACCAAACTTGAAAATTGGACATGTTATGCTGCTAGCACTTAGCATTCATGAACACCTCATAGGCAGAATTGTGAGCATTGTGCAACAGAAATAATAATTTGACCAGAACACAGTGCAAGGTAGTATACAACTTTTGTGAGGGAACACACAAGAAAAAACATTCCCACATCCCCTCATGAGTTCTGTGCAAATCAAATGTGGCAGTTAGAAAAACAACATAAGTGAACAAACTATCACAGCTGTGTTTGGTCCCTGACAGAAACAATAAGTTGCTGCCAAGAACCACAAACCTGGCGTGGTTTAAGGTCCCCATAAAACAGTTGGTGCTATTAATACTGATTTTACAGCAGTATTTGGTGCAACAGCATGGTTCAAATTCATAAGCTTCAAATGTTTTCAAAAATGTGCATATAGCATGCAAGCGTGCATGCTATATGCAACTTGAGCAGCAGAATATGGCTAGAACTTGCAAGATTTTAAAAAAGCTTCCTAAGCTTGCTTAGTAGAAATCTAAATGATATATAGTATTTGTAAAAGAAGTAGAAAATGTAACCCCAAAAAGTTATTTTCTCTTAATCAAAAGATTTTTAAACGTGGTAAATTATTCTGTGTGCAACAGATAGCTAATATTACCAATTGTTGTTAGCATTAGCTATCTGTGAACAGTTAATACAACAGACTTCCATATATAATCAACTTAGTATCATGTGGGGCCAAATGACGCAGTCAACCAGTTAAATATTATGGCTAATGTTAACATGAGCACAAAGATCATTTAATTTTATTCAGAGAGTACAACTATTATGATAACGGAATCAAATTTGGTACATCGACCAGACTGACACTTAATGGCTTTCCATAGATCAGTAGGCAAACCATGCAGCCAACAGTCAGAACAAACATGCATTGGGCTCACTGGAGTTTGTCTTTATTCATATTGGCAAACAGGTGTGCATTATTTCCACCTTCAGGCTCAAAGGCCAGGTGTTCACTGACAAGCCCATCAAAACGTGTCATTGAGAGGCGTCTGCCCTCTGTCATTAGCACAATCAATTCAAATTCAAAAATACTTTATTGATCCCAAATTGAAGTTAAATGTTGTTGTAACTCCTATTAATTCAAATTCTTCAAAGAGTTATAGTAGATAGTGTTTATTAATGGTCCCATCTTTTGCAAAATAATGAAAAGATTAGTAATAATAACTTGAGTTAATATGTAAAAGAAAATTTGAGTTTATGCTGCAGTGTGAGAAGATGGCGAGTCACACGGGGTAAGATCCACACCTCATCATAAGTTGGTTTTCACTTTAGTTTGCTTTGTAGTTATTTAAGTATTCCTTATTATATTGTTTTCTAACACCTTACAATGTTTATATGGAGTGCACACATATTACCACTGCAAGGTCAAAATTCAGTTATGTTGTATTAATATCATTTTCTTTCTTTGCGTTAGCTGGGCGTTTGGTGTTTCCCCCTCCCTGGCAGGCAATGGGCAGAGGTTCCTGAAATACTGCTGATGGCCTCATTGGACTGAACCACATGCTTCATGTGGGGGGATGTTTTGGGATTTATTTCATTGTTTTGTGTTAGTTGTCAGGTGGCAGTCATTTTGTTTTCCCCCATTGTGTCCATATGATTTAGCTAAACCAGTATTTAAATTCCCTTATGTGTCATTTAAGATTAGGTCAGTCTGTCGTATGGCAGTTATGTCTTGAGTTTAGTATTTTGCATTGACCTCTTTTATTAGCATGCCTGTCTAATTATTATGTTAATCATTGTCCATACTTTGGGGTTATAAAAACCCACTTCTTTTAATTCAATACCTGTGTTCTGCATTTTGTACTGTTTGGTCCCTGACAGAAACAATAAGTTGCTGCCAAGAACCACAAACCTGGCGTGGCTACGGCTCTCCATAAAACAGTTGGTGCTATTAATACTGATCTTACAGCAGTATTTGGTGCAACAGCATGGTTCAAATTCATAAGCTTCAAATGTTTTCAAAAATGTGCATATAGCATGTAAGCGTGCAACTTGAGCAGCAGAATATGGCTAGAACTTGCAAGATTTAAAAAATGTTTCCTAAGCTTGCTTAGTAAGAATCTAAATGATAAATAGTCTTTGTAAAAGAAGTAAAAAATGTAACCAAAAAAGTTATTTTCTCCCATATTGATCAGGGATCCCCATCTTTTTCCTGTGCAGAAAAAGAGACATTATTTGACAGCACCAGGAACTGGGCAGCATGTTGGATTAGGTGTAGCAAAATGAGGATATAGCCAGGTACGCTTATCACTTATATTACCCCCAAAAATGTGTTGAGAGTAAGTTGGAGTGATCACAAAAAAAAACTAAGAGATATTTGCCATTATCATTCATTTTATCAATGCCCTCCAAACCTAAAACTAGTTTCCAATTGTACATTAAAATCACTCAAAATTTCTTTGTGTGGGTTTATTCCTTTATTCTTACTCAACCTGAGTTATCACAAGGCATTAGTGCAGATATGAAGGCTATTGGCAGATAAGAGCAAATCTCAATCTCATGTCTTGTTATTAATTCCTGCTGGGTATCTTATCAGGCCCGAAATCTGGGTATAGTGATGAACTTTTACCTTAACCTTCAGAGCTACATAAGGACAGTTAAAGTCAATCTATCACCTGAAGAATATTTCCAGGATTAGAGGACTAATTTCTTAGCAAGATCTAAAGAAACTTATCCATGTGTTTATCTTTAGTTGCATTGATTACTGCAACAGTGTCTTCACAGGTCTGACTAAAAACATCAATCCTCCAGCTGCAGCTGATCCAGAACGTTGCTGCTGGTGTTCTGACAAAAACCCAGTTCTAAAACCTTTTCACTGGCTCCCAGAGAATAAACTTATTGCTGTTAGCACCACAATACATGAAAGATATGCTGTTGTTGCATCAACCTTCCAGACCTCTGAGGTGTTCTGCATCAGAACCAGAATCAAACATGGAGAAACAGCATTCAGCTTCTATGTGCCACAAATCTGGAACAAACTTCCAAAGAACAGCTGGTTTTGACAGTTATCACCTGTTCAGCTGTGTGTTTCCAGCTGTCCTTTGACTGTTTAGACAAGGGGTGGGCAACTCCAGGCTTCGAGGGCCGGTCTCCTGCAACTTTTAGATGCATCTCCTCTTCAACACACTTGAGTCAAGTAACGAGATCATTAGCATTAGACTCTGGAGAACTTGACTGCATTTAGGAGGTGATTTAACTGTTGGATTCAGGTGTGTTGGACCAGGGAGACATCTAAGAGTTGCCGGACACCGGCCCTCAAGGACCAGGATTGGCCACTTGGTGAGTGTACAGATAATTTCATGAATCAGTTGAACTAATAATATGAATTCTGGTCTCAAACTTACACCAGTTTCTGGTAAATAAGAAATATTAATCCTTTGCTCAGTTGTCTCTAGTATTTGTGTACACTTTGCATCTTTAATGAAGTCTCCAAATTTTGTGAGTGAGGGAAGGAGGAAGTCAGGGAAAAAAAACCTGATGCTAAGACTTAAGTTGAAAACAAAAGAAACCAGCGTAAATAGGAAAAATGGAATTAAACAACAGTCCCATGATTGCATTCCAACTTAAATTTGATCTCGGCTGTGCAATGAAATTTCATACCTCTAAAATTTACACAAACTGGATAAGAACTACAGATTGAAAAAACCTGATTCTAAAAAGATTTTCATGATGCTAACTATGCTGTGCAAAGAAGCATGAAAAGACCCTGCTTAGAGGGCCAGGGCATTGATGGCAATTAATGCAAGTGCTGTCTCAGACAAGGAGGCTAATGAGTTTTAATATACATGCAGGTGAGTGGGAGCTGAGTTGCTGAAGCCCTTAATGAACCCATGACAGCCTAATTAGGCACAATTTACAATTCTAGGATACTAATCAGAGGCACTGAGATCCTGCCACACATCTTTGTATGAATAAGTCTTTTTAACTGCTCCAATCAGTTGCTTTGATTGATAATTGCTCACTGTCTCATTCTGTGCATCTGGATTGTGTCTTGGACAACTTTGTCTATAAAAGCACAGAAGATTTATTTAGGTCATAAACCCAGTCTCATACACAACTTTTCGCATTTCTGTAATTTATTTCAAGATTTTACTTTTTGTCATCTTTGACATTACTGAAAACTTCAAAAGCAGCAATTTGTATTTAAAAGTGGAATATACATTTTGAAAAACAAAGACTTAAAACTTCAGATAAAACAGAATGAAAAAATATTCTTTAAATCTATTTCACTTAATTTAACCCTGGCACATAGCATTTAGCAACCTTTAAATGAATCAATTTGTTCTCCGCAAATGCAACATTATTGCTATTCTATTTTGTACCTTCCACACAATATGCACTCTGAGTGAGCAGATTCCTACCTTGTCTTCTGTTTCATTACTGCTTGCTGCGGTGACATCCTTGACGAAATCAAGATAGCAGATTTTTTGGTAACACTTTATTTGACGGGGTGTGAATCAGACTGACATGACACTGTCATAAACATAAAATAACATCTGTCATGAACATGAAGCTGTCTGTATGAATGTCTGTCTCTTGTCATGAAGCGTCATTTGGTAAATAATGACACTTTTAATGCAAAGTTGCTCTAAAAGTTGCTTTAAAAGTCCATTAAAGAGTCAACTCTGCATTATTTTGTAAATAATGACACTTTAATGCAAAGTTGGCCGTTTTAATGGACAACAGTTTTCATGACAACAGTCATAGACATTCATAAAGACTCCTTCATGTTCATGACAGGTGTTATGTTATGTTTATGGCAGTGTCATGTCAGTCTTATGCACAACCTGTCAAAGTGTTACCGATTCTTTTCTTGCAACTTGTTAGCAAATAAAAATATTAAGATCTACAATATATCAATCAATTAAGGCAGTATTTCCCAACCCTGGTTCTGAAACTACACTGCCCTGCATGTTGTAGGTGTTTTTTTGTCTAGGTGATTTCAATTGGCAGGTGTTTGCTGAACTGCAATCAGCTGAATCTTAGGGAAACATCTAAAACATACAGGGCAGTGAGCCTGAAGGACCAGGGTTGGGGAAACACAGAGTAGTGGTTCCCAAATCTGGTCCTCAAATACTCCTGCCCTGCATGTTTCAGATGCGTCTCTGTTCCAGCACACCTGGTTCAACTGATCATTTTAAAAGTTATTTTGAATTTCTCATATTTTATTTATATTTGTTAGCTAATTTCACTGTTTTCAGTTGGCTAAAATTAGTGTACATTTACATTTGTTACAGCCCAACGCAGGTCAGTCAGACAAGTCCTCTTCATGAGGTCAGTCAGAACCTCAGGCTCCCACATGACTGCGTCCCAAATCGTGTCAAATGACTTGCGTCCCCCACTCCGTCTGTGTGTCTCTGGTTTGGATGGAAGAAACCAACCAATTTCATGATGAACAAGTTCCAGGTGAACAAGTGACCTTAAGCTCCGCCCCTTCCAGGACCTTAACGGAAGCACAGTTAACAGGTCAAATTGAAGTACAAGGGCCATCACAATATTTATTTTATATCTTCTTTGATGCATTAAACATATTGTGTGATTTTATCTATGAATATAGTTTTTAATCTGGTGACTGTTTATAATTTTTTCAAAGCTAAGAAAAAATGGTGGTTTTTCCTACATAAATATAAACAGAGCATGTTAACACACACAAAGAGCGCAGGTTGAGATGAGCCTTCTAGGGATCTCATTGCAATTCTCTTCCTCAGTAACTTTGACTGCTCTGCACATCCTGGCTTGGGGGAAGTTAAAGCTTATTTGAAGCAAGCAGTAAAAACCTCATTCCATCTGTTTAATTACAGTGGAGATTAGCAGATTATTTTTGCATTACTGGCGCCTGTCGCTCCTCATCACACAGGCAACCCAGAGGGAAAGCTCAGATGGAAAATTACCAAGTAAATGCAGAACTGGATCTGACTTCCCAACTCAAGAAATGAACAGCAAACCTATAAGCATCACACAATGAAGTACATCTAAGTATTTAAGATCTAGGAAGCATGTTACCTCCACATCTCCATTGGAGATGTGGAGTCTGATTTAAAGAAGCATGTATTTTCCAGACACACTCTGTCATAAGGAGTGGTAGGTGGTGGTGAGGAGTGACGCAGGTAGACCCAGGATGTAGATGAATAAGATGAATTTAATGATGATGATGCTCAGACAGTCCAAAACAGGCAGCACGGCAGAGAAACTAGCGCACAGCTAAATGCCGGTAGCAACTGATACAAGACTGACTAAACGAGCAGATGCCGACACAGGACTTAACAGTACGACTGTGCTGGCAGACGCACTAACAGACAGATGACAAACTAAGACAGAACTGACTGAGACCTACGTTAGACAAACGTTTGACAAGGACCCGACGAGGAACACAGACAACATGTGGGACCAAATACACACAGGGGTAATCAAAGAAACGAGACACACCTGGGAAACAATCAACGGGGAAGACGCAGAGACAGAGACTCTCAGGGAACAGGATAACAATAAACACAGAAACAACTCAAAAATAAACAGAAAACTACGGATCATGACGCACTCAATTGACTATGTTTCCTTCCTTCATAAAAATTCTGTCTATATCAAACATAGAAGAAATCTCACATTGCAGTTTGACACATTGAATTTGACTTCTGTTTCTTTAAGAAGTTTGTTCTCTCCCTGACTCTCCTCCTTTCAGTTCAACAATGCTTCTCCATGATGCTGTTTACAACCATTCTTAGAAGTGTTGTACTGATAAGTAATTTGTAAGATGAGCCCAGCAGGTGCACAGTTCCGCCAGGTGTTTCCTAATTCCACTAGTCTGATGGAGCTGTGTTGGGGAGGAGTGAGGACGGGGGGGGGCTTAGTTAGGCAGAAGCTCTAAAAAAAGCTTTGGGTAAATGGTTGGTATAAAGAATGGCTGCTGGAGAAGAGTCAAAGATTCCTCCAACACGCATCAATGAGTCAAAGCAACACTTAGTTATTTTCATAAGTTTTTTTTTTGCATTTAGCACTCAGCCGAAGGCATCTCCTCATTACTGCCCACAGACTGAAGGGACAGACTCACCTGAGCTGTCTTGTGTGTCCCCCTCTCTTTTCCACATAATATGTATCCCATATCCTCACGTGTGATTGGCCAAAAAGCTACCATGCCACCAATTAAAACAAAGTTCAGCTGTTAGCAGAAGAGCTGAGCCACTGGCACCGAGACCCGAGCGGCAAAAAGGTAAAAAAAAAAAAAAGACAAAAACTGAGGAGCCAGTGTGCTCACAGGCACTCTCTGCCTGTGAGCACTGAGCAAATCACTCCAGTGATTTGCTCAGTGGTCTCTGTGAGGAGCTGGCTCACTTCAAAGAGTTGAATATCAGCTCTAACAGCCCAAACTTTCGCGACCAACACATCACTAATGCAGTGTCACTAGACAATGGAGAACCTTGAGGTTGTGGTTCTGATGGACTCAAATAGACCCAAATATTTCATTTTGTCTCATAGAAACTAATTGCTGGCCCAATTATTGATTATTTTACTACACATTAATAAATGTATATTCTGGAAAATACAGAAATGAACAAAACCCAACTAAACAACCCAAAATCCTAACATAGTAACTAGCACCTTTATTTAAAAACTAAATTTTTTGATTGCTTGTGTTGTCTTTCACTAATATTTAAGTTAGTCTGATGTTCTGAAACACTCAAGTTTGACAAACATGCAGACAAATAGGAAATAAAGAAGCAGAAAACCCTTTTACAAACATTTCCACCAGTCATATTCCATTCTTATCCACTTGTTTGTCAACTGAAACCCACCTTTTTCAATGCAATAAAACTTATTTCTGCATGTGGAAAGTAAAACTCAATTCAGTATGACTAATCTGAAACTCATTAGAAATCCTCAAAATCCAACAACATCTGCACCACCAAATACCAACCCAACCCCTACCATAAACACCACTCAAACACACGCTTCACACACCCAAAGACACCCACTGGGAGATGCATATTTGTTTGCATCTGGTAGTGTTTGGAGAGAAAAACATCTGTAACTCCAACTTTCAGAAACTGTTTTTTTTATCTCTCCAATTAAAAAATGTATAATGCCTTTTCCATTAAGCACTAAATAATGGATAAAATATCATTAAGTTCTCATTTAAAATGACACATCACATTAGACAATACAGCAGTTTGTCATGAGAAGATAATTTCATCAGTGTTTGGAAAACAGTGGAGTTGCTGATTGCAGGTGGTAAAGCTCCAACCCAGTACTGCAAACATTTCATATTTTATGTTATTTCATCCAAACCAAATGTGGAAAATTAATCAAAAGGTTAAATATATACCGGCAGGGAACAAAATATCTTTGGGACTACTTATGTTGTCATATGAAAAGCACACATTTGATTTCTTAATGGAAGCTTTTAGTGTAAATTCAAGCTGGGAAAACTCCAATCATCTCACCAACCTCCTCTATTACCACGCCCACACTTCAATCAACAAGCACCGAAGCTCAGCCTATCCAACCAATCACCTTCCAGGAGTTCGTTCAAAAGTACCACCAAAGCTGGGCTTTTTTTTTTTTTTTTTTTTTTTTTTTTTTTTTTTGGCTTTTCAGCCACGCTTCGACCCACCTCCTCCCCATCTCCACCCTCATCCAGATGAGCATCTTCGAGCTCCCTCCTTCCTAGGCTCTTCTCCACCACCAGTGTCCGGACCCGGGGGCGAAGGCTATCCTGAGCTCCAGCCCGAGCTGATCATCAAATCGCTTGATGATGCTCAGCATGAATGTCTTCAGCCGGGCCTGAGCGCCAAGAAGAACGCAGTCTAATACATCTTTCTAACTGATGTCTTTTTCTCTGTGTGAGTTTCTCCAGATTGAAATAGAAGTTAAAATAAAATAGAAAATAAAGGGCAGTTGCTGCTCATCAACTGAATTTTAATTGTGACCTTTAAAAAAAGAGGCATTTTGGGAAGTATGTTGCTAAGTACATTATTAGAGTTCAGAGGCTGCAGAAGCGAGTGGATGGCCAATGCAAGGCATGGCTGTCTGCCTATTGTTTTTTGTATGATCTTCCATTATTTCTGTAAACTTTTTACTGTTGCTACTGACCCTTTGCAGGTGATGTCACATTCTTCAGAAAGTAGTCCATTTTGCCATGACGGACTTCAAAAAAGTCTGTGTACATGTTTACTTCTGTATAGCTTGTTAAAAAACAGGCAGTTGGTTATGGAGTGAAAATAGTCTCAAAATATCTGTGCGTGTGTAAAATGATTTGTGTGTGTGTAAAAAGATTTGTGCATTTGTAAAAAGATTTGTGTGTGTGTGTAAAAAATATCTGTGCGTGTGTAATACTGGATTTGTAAACCTTAAAAATAAAATAAACCTTCTCCTACGCCTATACATGTTGAAAAAGTACACACAAATCACCTGGTACGCACACACAAAACTGCATTTACACACAGATCCGGTTACGAGTGCACAACTATTTTTGAGACTCATTTCACGCTTCCGGAAGTTCCTAGATTTGTGTGTAGATGGTGCGTTTACATGCTAGTAAAAGCTGGGACATCTGAGTTTTGCTCTGAGTCTAGTGTTTTTATCCTCTGACGTTTCTCACTGTGCTTGTGCCAAAGTGGCAAATACTTTAGCTCGTGGAAAACGGAATATATCAGCACTTCTTTTTAATATCCTAAAATTATTTATAGACATATTGTGCATTTTTGAGCAGTACAGGAGACTAAGTGGTCTGAAAAGGGACCACTGGGTGGCGGAATGGTTCGCTGGCTGGAAAAATAGCCAGGCAAACCCAGAAGCAAGACGGAGCGTCCCGGTGGTCTGTCCTCTGAAGTAAGTAGAAGTTAAACCTGCAGGCTTTGCTCTCCGATTATAATGACACATGGAGTAATTATAAATGATTTCAGGTTACGTTTTATATGTCTGGTATTTTGATACTCTGCCCTCCTCACGTTTCTGTTAGCGGGAGCTAATGTTTATGTCAGCTCTGCTACTTTAGTTGTTGGGAGCTAAGCATGGACTTTTACTGTCACACAGTTTGATAGTCTGTCTTCAGTCTTAACTTTAACCCAGGTTGATTAAGTTTTATGATGCCNCATTCTTCAGAAAGTAGTCCATTTTGCCATGACGGACTTCAAAAAAGTCTGTGTACATGTTTACTTCTATATAGCTTGTTAAAAAACAGGCAGTTAGTGTTGGTAATCTAATATCACTTTTATTTTATTCTTGATTACACTGTAAAAATGGCCAGAGTGCTGTGCAGTCATTTAAGCAGAAACACTATTATTGGTCTAGATTATGTTTCTTGAATTTATGCAAAGTGGGGGATTTGATCAAATCAACAAACATGTCAGGAGGAAGAAGGTAAGGGTTCATTTCTAAGCTGGCTAGCTACTTCTACCTTTTGTAAATACCGCTGCCTGAGCCCCAAACTAGCTGTGCTATTTCCACAGACAAATTAGCTCGACTTGAACAAGTTTCTCTCTACTGGCAAAAACAACTTGGAAAAACAGTTGCTGTCTCTGCACTCAGTGCTTCCATCTGTCATTTTTTACATCTGTCATATCGCCTCAACTTGATTAGGTGACGTAGTTCTGAAGGGTCGATACTTGAGGTTCCATTCGTAAATGTTTCACCCATGTTAGTTATTACTGCTGTTGGTTTATAAATCACTGAACGGTTTAGCACCACAATACGTCGAAGATCTATTGTTGTATCAAACTTCCAGGCAACATGGAGAAGCAGCATTCAGCTTCTTTGCACCACAAATTTGCAACAAACTTCCAGAAAACTCCAAAACAGCTGATACACTGAGTTCCTTTAAACCTAGATTAAAACTTTTGCTTTTAAAACATAATGAATGAAAAATTAATGATGGCACTTAACTAAATGTAATGTTTCAATTGTTGACTGTGTTCTGGAATTTTGTGTTTTTATGATGTAAAGCCATTTGAAAAGAGCTATACAAATACAATTTGATTTTGATTTGATGTTGTGGTGTTTACCTGCTTTAGGTATGCACAGCGCCACATGATGTGATACTCCAGTTGCCATTTACAGTGCTAAATGTATAAAATATTTTCTTCTGTGGTCATACTTTATTTAGCCTCCTATAAAAAGTAACTTCCAAGGCATTGGAGACAACACTGCAGCAGTAGAGCATCTTCAGATCAGAATTACTTACTTTAATTTGTCACACGGGCCAACCAGAAACCTTGGATGACTAAGGTGTTTTCTAGACTGAGGGAACATAATGCTGCCTTCAAATCTGGTGACATGGTCGCACTTAGATCACCGAGGGCCAATCTAAACCGTACCATCCAGGCAGCAAAACATGCCTACAGTCAAAAGATTCAAGGTTGCTTTCATGATGCCAGCAACACCAGACAACTGTGGCAGGGCATCCAATCTATCACTGATTATAAAACCACATTTTCATCCTGCCAAGATGACATTAACTTCCTTAATGAGCTCAGCAACTTCTTTGGAAGATTTGAAGCCCTAAATAAAACCCCTGCAAGGAAAACTACCCCTCACCCTGATGAACAGGCCCTCAGGCTCGAAACATCTGCTGTACGAAAATCCCTGGGAATCGTTAACATCCGAAAAGCTGCAGGTCCTGACAACATTCCAGCAAGACTGATCAAAGAGTGTGCAGACCAGCTGGCCCATGTGCTCATGGACATCTTCAATACATCTCTGTATCAGGCCATTGTCCCCTGATGTTTTAAGTCAGCTATTATTATTCCAGTGTCCAAGAAACCAACCATCTCATGTCTTAATGACTTTCGACCCATTGCATTAACATCTATCATCATAAAGTGCTTTGAGAGAGTGGTTAAGGGTCATTTAATCTCTATACTGCCTCCATCATTTGACCCTTTCCAATTTGCATACAAATCTAAGCGCTCAACTGAGGATGCCATCTCCACTGCTCTTCATCTAAGCCTGGTACACCTGGAGAGTAGAAACACCCACGTACGGATGCTGTTTTTGGACTTAAGCTCAGCATTCAATACGATCATCCCCCAGGACTTGGTATGCAAGCTGGTCTCCCTGGGCTTCAATACTTCACTGTGCAACTGGCTGCTGGACTTCCTCACAGACAGAACTCAGTCTCTCCGAGTGGGTAATAACACTTCCAATATAATTTCTTTAAACAATGGTTCCCCCCAGGGCTGTGTCCTGAGCCCCCTGTTGTTTACCCTGATGACCCACAACTGTCGTCCCAGGTTTAACACCAACCACATCATGAAATATGCAAATGACACAACAATTATGGGACTCATTTTGGACGACAATGAAGTGAACTACAGAAAAGAGGTACAACATCTTGTGGACCGGTGCAGAATAAACAACTTGTTCCTGAACGTCGACAAAATAAGAGATCATTGTCGACTTCAGGAGGTCTCGACCCAACCACACACCACTCCTCATCAACAACAAAACAGTGGAGATCGTCAAGCAGCACTAAGTTCCTGAGGGTGTACATTACAGACAACCTCAGCTGGACAACTCACATCTCTTCACTGGTGAAAAAAGCACAGCAGCGCCTGCACTTTCTGAGACGAATGAGAAGAGCTTCACTCCCCCCTTCCATCCTCTCCACCTTCTACAGAGGAACCATTGAGAGCCTGCTGACCAGCAGTATCTCCATCTGGTCTGGAAGCTGCAAGGTGTCAGACTGGAAGTCTCTGCGAAGAGTGGTGAAGACAGTAGAGAGGATCGTTGGGGCTCCACTCCCCTCTATCCAGAGCATTGCACACAGGCGCTGCTTAGCCAGAGCAAACCAGATCCTCTCTGATTCCATCCATCCTCTCCATGGTCTGTTCATCCGCTTGCTGTCTGGGAGGAGAGTCCGTAGCATCCGCTGCAGAACAGCCAGACTCAGAAATAGTAGTCTCCCACTGGCCATCAGATTGCTCAACAATCCCATCATGAAGACTCTCTGAGACTGTTTGAAAATAGTAATTATTATTTGTATATTATTTAATTATAGGCACAGTTGTGTTTTTGTGTATGCTCCGGTGGCCAGGCAATGACATTTCATTGCCAATTTTACATATGTTTCTTTGTGCAATTACAATAAAATAAGTCTAAGTCTCTAAGTCTTCTTTTCTTATTATTTTTACTTGGCCCAGAACCTGTCTCCTTACTCACTGTAGGATTAGGTAGTAATTATCTTCAAGCCTGGGTAATGCTAAAATTAAAAATTACATTTGCACATGTCCAGCAAAATAATGGCCACACTCCATAAAATGTTTTAGATCTTATTAGCTCTCTGTTGCATTCAACATTAGACACCGTTGGAACTAAACAAAGAAACACAGAGTTTTACTTAAACATTCACTTATAGCACCACATCAGATGTAATCTCTAGCATCAGAAATGTATAAAACAAATGAGGCTGCAATGGCTAAACATGTTTCTTCTTTCTGAGAAGAAACATATCTTCTCAGCAATACTTACCAAAACGCTGCTGCTTGGGTTCTCACTAAAGCCAGGCTGGTTCAGTTCTAAAGTCCTTATTTTGGCTTCTTATAGCTCAGAGAATAGCCTTTAAAATAATGTTGAAATTACTGAATGACTTAGAAACAAAATACATTATAAATACATTATAAACCTGTTGTATCAACCTTCCAGACCTCTCAGGTCTTCTGGTTCAAGACTACTCTACATCCCCAGAACTAAATATGGAGAAGAATCATTCCATTTTTATGCTCCACTACTATGGAACAAACCTTCAATCTAATATTGAATCACAATATTCTGACTACCACGATTTTTAGGCAGTAGTTAATTAATGTAGAAGCCTGCCGGTGGAGAGAATGCAGGGTAGAGAAACTATCAAAGACAACAGAATGAAGGATTTTGTGTTTTTCTGTACATGGCACAAGACAGCAGGATTATGGAAGGTATATAAATACAATGTGAATCTCATCTAAATCTGAAAGGTAGCTGATAAAAAACTGTCTAATTTATGAAAACTGCTTGGGTAGACATCTCAAAGTTTCTCTCTGCCTTTTTATCATCTCAAGTAATTAAAATTCAGTTTCCACCTTAGCATATTTAGTGCTGGTTCAGAGCTAAGAACCAATTCTATTTGTTATCTACACAAGGAGAATAAGGTTTTTGATGGTCCAACAAAAATAACTTGTCATTAACAGGGCTGAATGATTCTGGGACTTAGAGGAAAATATTATGATGGGAAGTCAGCTCTATGTTTTATTTTCCGTCTGTTTAAAAGAAGCGCTGTACCACATTACAACATCCTAACTCCACATTCCTTACCCCATTTTAATTCTACCAAATTATCAATAAAACAAAACTGTGATCATACCTCTGTGTGTGTTGCACACCCCCTGACAAAACAAACAGTGGCTCCTGAGATCCAAAGAACATTGATTTACCCAGTCCACTTTCAACAAGTCTATAGCTTATTCTGAATATCTGAATAAACGGGTACATGTTTTCATGTGTGAGATTGTGTCTGTTGTACATATGTGTTGTGAAGTTGGCTGTCCATCCACTAAGTCAACAGTAGGATGTGTGTTGTTCATCTCTGGCAGGTTTTTGTGCTGTCCTTTCAGCAGATATACTCAATAACCTGAGCCATCACCTTCATCCAAATCATTTTCTGAGTCTCTTTGATCTGTTTGTCTTTGTTTGTCTATGTTTCTTCTGGTGTGTAAGCTTTGTCTTGTCTGTATGGTACCACGCATTCTTTGAACATGAGGTGGATTTATTTCAACAGGAAACTTACTTACTGACAGTAGGAAATTGCGTTGCAATGTCAGTGTCTTCACAAACTGGGTTTTCTGCAAGTTGCTCTTTAACTATGTAAATACTCTTTCCCCAGTAGGATCTTAACTTGTCCAGTCTTCCACGTTCTCTTAGGTTCTGGACTGAAACTCTGTTCTCTGGCTGTGTGCAGCACATTTTATTCTTTGTGCATATGTCACTTTTCTTCTTACTTACTGGTTTTCTTGACATGATGCCTGGACATTTCTGGTGATATAGGTTTCAATGCATATGGCCATAAAGGGAAAATAAAATCTCTTCCTTGCAAGGTGGAATATGGTACTCTTTCTGTTCCCACATGACACATCTCATTATGTAGCTGCTGCAGGGCCAAATTCTTGTATTTGACAGCCAGTACAAGTTGCTACTATCCACCCCGCATACCTTACTTCGCTTTTAAAAGCTCACACTTCTCTGGCTTAAACCTTACCCCATGTTGCTGTATACATAGTATATCATCCAAGTAGGGGAGCCAACATTCATCTCTGAGAAGCCCCAGCATTTCCTCCATGCAGCTTTGGAATGCTGCAGGGGCGTTTGTTAGTCCAAATGAGATACAGACCCATTCATTGAGGCTCCAGGGCATCGTGAAGGTAGTAAACTGTCAGGAACCTTCAGAAACAAAACCTTGATGGTAAGCCTTCCCTTGACAAAACGAGGTGTAATAACACAAAGTGTCTGTCAGGTCCTGTATCCTCCTTGGTGATGGATGTTGATCAGACAATTTTTTTTTGTTGAGTAGTTTTTGTTCTAATACAAAGACACAAACTGCCATCATTCATCCAGACACATGAACTGGAGCAGTGTGTGGAGACATTGATTTTATTATTCAGCCTTTTAACAGCCTTTTAAAGTTACAAACTTTCAAAGTGAAAGTTTGTAATCTTTCACTTTTTGGAATAATGAGTGGGCTCTTTGAACCGGGATGTCGTCCTTCAGGTTAA
The DNA here is from genome assembly GCF_000485575.1 of Poecilia formosa. Taxonomy (NCBI): domain Eukaryota; kingdom Metazoa; phylum Chordata; class Actinopteri; order Cyprinodontiformes; family Poeciliidae; genus Poecilia; species Poecilia formosa. Next base: position 558,406 of record NW_006800040.1, read on the forward strand.
TAGACATTTACAGGGTTGATATTCAACCAATGTCTGTACTGTCACTTTAAAGGCTCCTGACTGTTGGAAGAGCATTTGTTTACTTTTTCTTGTTCTTTGGTAAGTAATAGGAGGTTTCCATGGCGATGGGTCAACAACGGGAGTAGAGGTGGTACTGTCTCAGGTAAGCCCATGTTAATCACTTTGTCAATGCTGTGATTGCTACCCATGGTTATTTTTCTATATAGAGTGAAAGCGTGTTTGGTGAGTGTGTTTCCCACATGCAGTAACACATAGGGACTCTTAGTGTTCAGCGGTTTAACAGGGCCCGACCAATGTCCAACTCATCAGCTGGATTACTTTCTAAAGGTAACTATAGCAACACTGCCCACCATACATCCAAACATTTATTAGAGTTAATTTAAGTGTTATTACAATTATGAAAATTTCAAGTCATATCCAGTCACATTTTTCACATTTCATTTTTCAATTAAATGCAATGTTGCAATTAACAGTGTAAATCTGCACTTAAATGACAATTTCCTTTATTAAGAAAAAACAGATCTCCAAATCAAGCATAACTTCCTTTGCTGCTGAAAGTTCCAGGAAAAATTTGTGACTGTTATGTTTTCTGGCTCCAACTGTGGTTTGCTGAACTCTGAAAGCCTTATAAATGCTGAAACATTAAAGAGTTTGAAAGATTTCAAAAAGCAACTAATTATGCACAGGCCTAAAGAAATTCGAGAACATATGTGAAACAAAAGAAATTGACATCTCTTCATTTGGAAATAGTTACAAAGCCAATTACAAGCCTTGGCGTCTAAGGAAATGTAATTAAGTATAAGGGGGTTCAAATGTTTTGCAAGACGTAGTGAAAGTAGAAAAATAAACCAACTGTTCCTATATGGTTCATCCTACAGTTAAACTGATTCATACTGGCTAAAGCTGTGGCCCATCATCACCTGCTCAAACACAGGCATAAATGAAGCCTTTGAGCCTCTTCATAGTAAATGGAGGCTGAATGCTCTATCAGTGGATACATGCTGGAAGCAAGCTAGCCCAGGATTCTAGATAAACACTGGAGAGCCACTGGCTGCAGTCAGCAGGCACATTCATGTACAGACAATAGTGCTCTGATCAGAACAATGATTATGCAGGCCCTCTCCCACCCTGTTATTTGCAGCCTACTTTCTTCATTCCTATCATTTTAATTAATTCTGTGATATTTCCAAAGTCTGGGCTGTATAGACCCCTAATGAGAAACCTCATCAAAAGACGCACAAGGCAGGTAATTTGAGCTGCTGCTGGCATGATAAGTTGCACTTACGGCCTCCTTCTCTGTTCCCAATTACATGTTTTTTCTTCTTCATGCCCAGCAGTGCCCATCATCAAAAATGGTTTTCTTGGTCAGTTAAAAAACACCTGAATTTATGTTTTCTTCCTCCTCTCTTTGTGTTGTACTTTTTTGTTATTCTGTCTGATATTTGTTTGTGTACTGATAGCCATCTCACTGACTATAATCAGCCATCCATCAATGTGACAATGCTTTAAGAATAAAGGTTTTCAGGCGCTAGTTAATTAATCTGCCTGCGCATGTCTGCCTGCATTGCTCAATCATGTAGTAAATAAACGCAGTCAAGAATGTAATTGTTTGTTTTCTGTGCAGGGTTTGGAAAGAGGCACTTTTTCATCTCAAGGAGCTGTGAAAGTTGCCCTTTTTATTTTCATTTATGAAAGGTATTTCAAAAAGCAAATGAGGCAGAGGTACACACAAATGTCACATTTCACATAAATGAGTTTGTGATCTCTTGCAAAAGTCACTATTTAAAGAGTTATAGTAGGTTGTTGCATACATTCTATTTCAAATAACGATAATTTTTATACACACGTAATTTTATCACAGTTTATTCATATGACTAATACCATATTTTCCGTACTATAAGGCGCACCTAAAAACCTTCAATTTCCTCAAAAGCCGACAGTGCGCCTTATAATCCGGTTCGCCTTATATATGGACCAATATTGAGCCACAACAGGTCTAGCAACTACGGTAAGCAGCCGCTGACTTCATTTTCCCCGTAGAAGAAGAAGTGCGCGGTGCATGCTGGGATAGTTGTCAGAACGCTGGTTTGTAATCTATTACAAACCACCTATCTACCTACCGACCGTCTATAATCAGGTCGTCTGCAGGTCATTTAGCACCACGTTCTCCACGAACATGCTGTGCGCAAACGGAGAATGGTGACCATCGTCCGGCCACACCCTGGCCGGACGATGCCAGGGTGTGGCCAGGGACTCTCTCCGTGACAGCTCCCGTGACTCTCGCTGTCACGGGAGCTGTCTCCTCGCTCCCGTGACAGCGAGGAGAGTCACGGAAGGCTCTCCTCGCTGACTGGAGTCGGACTGTTTTGTTGACATTTACTTTAGTGCAGCTCCTAGTGGATGCATAACGTAACTCCAGCCTCTACTGTAGCGTCTATTCTATGCGCTTTATAATGCGGTGCACCTTTTATATGAAAAAAAGTTTTAAAATAGTCCATTCATTGAAGGTGCGCCTTATAATCCGGTGCGCCTTATAGTGCAGAAAATACGGTAGTGAACTTCCCAAAATAGCCAAGCTTTTAAAGATCACCCTCTCAAAACATGTTGGACAAATTAAATGCATGCTAAAGTTTTGTCTGCAGTGACGATTTCTGATATGGGCGACATGGGCAACCGTCCAGGGCTAAGTAACGTCTTGGGGAAAAAAGACTTTACTGCACTTATTTACATTTACTTAAGTAATATCATGAAATTCAAATTAGGATTTGAATCAACTGTTTTAACTTTGGCAATAGAATATCTAGAAAACAAGTGCAAGCTTGTTGTTGAATATTGCTTTAAAAACATTCGCAGTATTTTACTGTATGTACTTTTTCAAATCTACAGGAACTCACACTACATTCAGTCATTCACTCAGATGCACATGCTGAAACATAATCAAACTAAAATAACTAAGAATAGACTTAACTAAAGTAAAACAAAACCAAGACTAATCCAATCAAAATAAGAAAAAAGAAAACAGTTAAGGTATTAACCAAACTGCAAACCCAGAAAAACCCCAAATAACCCAGATCTGAATAAAAGTTAATGACAATTTCATAATTTTACTTTTAAAATCAGCTAACCAGAGTCCTCTGGCCTTTGTGATAATTATTAATTTCTAAGTTACTGACATACACTTTCCAACTCTGTAAAATGTTTTTGGTGCTGGTGTTCTTGAGGTAACATTTTATATTATCAATGAAATCATTGACATGGATGGAGAGTGCAGTGTTGCCCTGCAGAAAGTGGGTCAAATGTTTGAAACTCAGCCTTAACTCTTTCTGCTATAGTCCATGTATGTGTGCTTGCAAAAGAATGACTGTAAAGTAAATTACCTCTCATTGTCCTTTGTGTCTCTCTGTTGCTGTGTGCTAGACTGAGTGTAGCCGTCCTCCTGCTCAACGACCACCGGCAGGGGCGTTGCCAGGAATCTTGGGCCCCTTGACAAAAAATTAAATTGGGCCGCCCCTCATGCAGCTTCAGTTACAATTTCTTGAGTCTGTCTGACCCATCAAAAGCATCACAATTTCAGAGGCTTGCATCTGCCTTGCTTTCTTTGGTCCAATACTAATAACTAGTACAATATTTACTGCTCATGAATTTTACATGCAAGAGTAAAATTCAGCATGCATAGTCTGCATACAGTATGCAAGTAGGTTGCTTAAATGTTTTCTATTAGTTTTAGATTACTGAAATGTCTCCCCGTGAGCAACAGTCATAGGCAACATGCAAAATATAAAGCAATCCAGACTACTCAAAAAATGCTATTTAGTTGCATTTTATTCAAGCTGCAGTACATAACTTTAATAAAAAATATGTTTTGTCTATATTTGTTAAAGCTGTCACCATGTCATAGCAGTTTGTTATGAGACAGATAATCTGTGAAAACAATCAATCTCCTCCACCTCATCCCTGAACTACTATTGCTAGCTAAAGAAATGCACCATTCTGACCGAAAAAACAATAAATCAGAACCAACAGGACGCTCTTAGTGCTGTCAAACAACTTCATTCACTCACTGCTAAATGTGCTAATGGTGGAGAAACAACTTATTGTTACAGGAAAATTGTTCATCTGCCATCGCTGGTAGCTATGCTTACTAGACTCAGCATTTACAACAGGCTATGCTAGCTACAGAATAGCACAGAGCAAGGGGGAGGAAGGATGAGTCATATGAGATTGTGACTGACAACACTAGAACTTTCCTGCCATTGACTAGTTGTTTTTAGAGAGCACTGGGAGAAAGAGGAAGAAATATATTTTCCATAGATTATCTCTCATACCATACTGTCACAACATAATGACAGTTTTAACAAATATGTGGAAAAAATAAATATTTTTTATAAAAGTTACATACTGCAGCTTTAATTTCACTTAGGAGAGAACAGGTGAGGAGGGACGTGGGTTAGAGCTGCTGCTGACTGACTCATCTCTGGTAAAAGGTACAAGGGACAAGTTAAATATATGAATATGTTGGTAATTGTTTTCCTTAATTAACTAAATCCTAGTGAAAAGGAGGCAAACAGTAGTCTGTAGCTACGCTAACTATGCTAACTGGTTGATGATCTCACACAGTCTACTCACCTCTTGGACAAAAACCGGGTTATAAATTGACGCTTGCCTTTTTCTCTCTCTCCCTCTCTCTTTTTTTTCGAAAACTTGATTTTCTAACTTCTTAGCAGCATATTAACTGCCACAGTCGTTCTTGTTTCCTACTGTTTGCTGCTGAACAGTCACTCTCAAGCACTCCAAGCAGGAACGAACCATTTCATGCAGTGGGGGTTCAGGGCAAATATGGATGTGTGATTTTTGGTCTGGGAGTGGGAACATTAAATTTTTACTGCTAAAAACAATCTTCGAAATGCTATATCATTAATTTTGTAATTGACAGGGCCCCATTTTTTATTTTTTATTTCTATGAACAATAAATAAATAAATAAATAAATTGTGGAGGGCCCCCTGTCGGTCAGGGCCCCTAGAATTTTCATTACTTCCCCCCCCCCCATACCTTACCCCTGACCACCGGAGATATGTTCTAACGCCTCCCGCCCCTCTCAAGAATCTGTGTGTACAGATAATGGATGGATTGGAGGGATGGAGATCATTGATGCGATTCAACCAGAAAAATGCAATGTTGAGCTGTGTCTCCACTGCAGACAGTGAGATCTATGACACATGTGCAGTCCCTCCTCTATGTGCACTCTCTAGTAACACTCTGAGTGAAATCAGCCACTAAATCAAAACCATGCAGATTTAATCAAGTAGACAAAACCAGTAATGACTTTTAAATGAGGCGTATTACAAATTGAGTGTTATGGGCTAATCTAAATAAAATGGGAAGTGAAGACTGTAAAAAGTTCAAAGTAAACCTTCCCACATCAGAAAAATACACTATTTGAAGTATCAGGGCTGTTAGTTATCAGTGTCCAAAAAGGTTTAGAACTTCTTCAGTGAAAATAAATTTAGTTTGGAGATTCTGTAATCACACACAGTAGATGAAGAACTTAAACCCCATCCACACAAATTTACAATTTTCAAAATATATTTTGATCTATCTTCTTTTACCTCCCATCTACATGACATTTGTGTAAAACAGACAGTTTTTAAAAGGTTTCTAAACTGGAGACTCTTATTGTACTGTATAATGTATGTGACTGAGGCTCATAATTCAGTCGTCTCTTGTTCAATACAAGCTAATTTTGGTGCAATGTGGAAAAGGAGAGGACAAGAAATGAGGGAAGACTCATTATATGCATCTTGAGTTGAGTCCTGACAACATGTTGAGTCGATCAGGCATTTCTTGTCTAAATAAGACAACCGATCACAACATTTCATTGTTTCTCAACACTCTGGAACTGATCTGATCTGGGATCTTTTGGGCAGTGCCCAGTTCTCGTCGGGGCTGATGGAGTGCTCCGCTTATGTTAGGTGAATTGGTGTGACTTTCTGTATGTGTGAGGGTGATTGGCAATATATCCATGTATGGGTATGTATGTACTGGAGCTGCATTACCATGATTTTGTGGCTCTGCAAGCAGCATATCTCTGAAGAACGGGCAGCAATGAAGAAAAGAGAAACAGTTCTGTCAGAGCTGAACCCTCCTATATGTGAGTAGGAATGACCTTCTGAGGGAAAATCTAGACTTTTTTTGCCTTTTTTAGGGCTAACTACTATCAAAAAAACTTGTATTTATGTTTGTCTGCGGAAGGCCCTGAAAAACCCTTGTGGGCAGGTAAGAAGCTTAGGAAAAAATTAGTAGTAATATAGTTTAGGAACTAAAACTTCTGTGTAGTACTAGAGTAGTTGGTAAATACTGTCCATTATTATCATAATTTGTAATCTGTAAAAGATTTAGGGTTACCTTGTGTATGCATTGTGTGAATAAACTCAAGTGTCATAACTGTCCCTGCATTTACCTTCAACATGTATTGCCAATTCATTTTATCCACAGCTTTTTACCTTGTATTTTCTCTGTGTTATTTTCACTCATAAGGTAAACTAAGACAGTAGCTTCCATTCGTTTCCTTTTTCCAAACACATTTGTAATTTGCCTTGCTGCACTGCTTTACAGGCCTTGGCCTCTCCAGATCTCTACTGGCATCCTCAACGAGGCAGGAAATTGAAAAAAGGAGACAGAATCAGCAGCAAAGCTGACGGAGGATGAGCTGCCAACCATAATTACCCCAAGTGCTATTCAAATGGCACCTCTCTGCATAGACAGTTAAGAATACCCATGTTTTCTAATGTGCTCCTGCAGCTCCATCAACTATGTTTCTGTCCAGTGGTCAAATTCAGACACATTGAGAATGATTACACACAAAGGCTGCTTAATAGCCAGCTACTTAAAGCTACAACTTCAATACCCCTGCGCTATGGCTTTTATTGCTCACAGGCTACTCAGAAAATTTTAGAAAAATATTACTATAAAAATCTGGGTTCCAGTCATTGGTCTTGTTGGTTTCACAAACTCCTATATGCCTAACTTTCAGTATGAATCTGTCATATTTTTAAATTAACAAAAAACATGAAAAAATTTTTTTTAGAAAAAATAATTTAGCTGTTTTTACTTGAGTGCTTAACTAACTTCATTTTTGATTTATTCATTCAAATCAAAGCAGCTGTTTGTACATAAAGCTGGGAATGAGCTGAAGCTCATCAGACTGAGCTTCAGCTCCGTCCTCTGGGAGAGATTCTAACAGGTAATGGGAGAGGTGAGGGAATAGAGACCTCTGTATGAAAAATAAATAAATAAATAATGTGTCAGAGTGGGCTTTGTTCTATTGTCTTCCTTACCTGCCAGATCGGTTATGTAAATAAAATGTTGTTCTTAATAACTCACCTACTCAAATTAAGGTTAAATAACATGAATTGATATTGATGTGGATTATCAGAGCTGTCACCCCAAGGTTGTCGGTACCTGTCATGGCAGCAACCTTAATGCTGCTAGACTAGCAGTGAGGATTTACTGACTCTTCCCCTTGAAGGGCATAAGTATTATTATTACTACTTTACTTGAAAAGGAATCACTACATCTATCAATTCTCGAAAGGGACAATATCATCAGATTTATACAGTTAGTTTTGGGTTATGTTGTAGAAATTTAAGAAATAAAGTATGTAGCGTACAGTTTTACTGAATGAAGTTTCAAATGCATTAGATGAATGTTCACTGGGCTTTCTTGCAAAAAATAACTGTTTTAATAAACTGGTTAGAAAATGGGTCTTGGTGATTATGTCAGGTTTGTTTGTAAACTAGTGGTCCATGTATTTGGCTTTTCTACAATTGTGTAAAGTTGAAGACATCCACTGTACGTTTTCTTTTTTTTTCTTCTTTTAATTCCAGTTCATATTAAAATCACTAAGCAGGATTATCTCCCCAACCTTTAACCTGTAACCAGACATTGTTACAGCAGCGTCAGGTAAAGATGGTGTCAACCAGGTTTCAGTCAAAAGTCTAGGTTAAGACAGATCAATAGGTGCTCTGATTGTTTTTGTTAAGAACTCATGCATTGGACATTTAAATGACCAGGGGCGGATCTAGAAAAATATTTATGGGGTGGCAATAGGGGAGCAGGGATTTTTTCAGGGGTGGCAGCATATGCCAATATATA
>NW_006800040.1:567147-585300 GCF_000485575.1 Poecilia formosa
AGCAGATCCAACACCTTGGTAACATGTGCCGACACATTCAAGCACTGTCCTACATATATATATAAATAAATAACACGTCTTATTCTCACGTTTAGTTTACACAGACCTAACATTAGACTTAATTTACTTGATTTACTTGTTGCAAAATATTGTTTTTAACTTGCATTGTTTCAAAATGAGCTTCATGTAGCACTGACGATTAAATGTAATTTGTTAATGTAGGATAGTTAATTATTTTTATGTCTTTCATACTCCTGCTAATTGATATGTATTACTGGATTGGACAGCGCCTATTAGTCACTATGTGAGTCATTGTGTCCAGAAAACCATTTTATCCCAATGCAGGACGAGCAGAAATCTGTCACAAAAGTATTTGTAGCGCTATTATTTGTTATCAGATATATCTATTAAATATGATTTAAAATAAAGAGGAGAAAACTGATTGATAAATTCTCCGTGATACAAATCTATAAACAATTTTGTTTCTGTTAGTTCTGTCAAGATCCAAGAAGGGGCGAATTTCTATTTATATTGGTCAATCATTTTATTTTAAATATGCTGTAGGAGCCGTAGTTTGATGATTAGTTCAGTTTTTGTCGCTTGTTTTTAGGAATTGCAGTGGCTCCAGACAGTGCGCCACAATAAAGCTGATAAACAGGTGAAGAACCAAACACCACTTCTATTCTGCCTTTTCTCGCTGCGTGTCGGCTTTACCCGTTGCCATGGCAACCGACAGACAACAGCTCAACGAGCAGATAGAGCAGAGATTACCGATCCGGGGAATCAACACCAAAAAAACAAACATTTCCCACACAAAAAAGTAGCAAAGACACTAAAACAGAACATCCAGTCCGTTACATTATGCTATCAGGCTTAATGTCTATATTGTGATTATTAATAAGTTTTCGCCTGAACATTGCGGTGGTTGATTAGCTGATTTAAACAGCTGCTCTACTGATGACTTGGTGGGCGGGTTGACCTGTTTTAACGGAACCAAAACACACCGAACTGCGCAGCACATGCTCAGGTTATCAAAGTCCATAGCAGGCTAACAGTTAGGCTAGTATAACTGACCCACTGCTCACTTGTTCAATGTTTTCTTTAAATTAAAACGTTTTCCTCACCTGTGAAATCTGAAGCCGTTGTTATCTAATTCATAGGGTTGAATTAACCGCTAAATATTGCGTCCATTTTTCAGATTCTTTGCGCGCCTGTGGTATTTTCCTGACCACCCATAATGTTGACTCGATGGACAACAATGGCGCACGATAAGTCACGTAATGTCCAGTCCAGTAATTTATATTCATATCAATGCTGCTGCCTCACACACTGTCTTTCTCTCGCACCTACTCAGCAGTAGGTGTCAGGTTACATTGTGTTGCATTAAAAGTTCTCGGAAAAAAGAGATTCATGCGCTTAATCTCCGATTTTCCATAACTATTTATTGAATTCATAGTCGCCAGTTGGGGTGGCAACAGGGGTGGCAAGGCTCTCATTTGGGGTGGCAGCTGCCACCCTATGCCACCCCAGTAGATCCGCCCCTATAAATGACCATATCAAGTAAGCATTTTGTCCCTGGCTTTCTTGTATTTTATAAGTTTTGTCAATTTTTATATTAAACACTCATCATATACTCTTCGCTTCTGCCACTCTTGCATTTAGATATTACTTTAAATCCACATCTTATGGCACATTTTCTTTTACTTTGAGAATCCACTGGTATTTTTGCTTGATTAAATGTTTGTAATGGTTTCATAGTATGATGATTTTTTTCACAACTGAGCTTCAATATGAAGCTTTATATTCATCATCAACCATTTTTGTTTGACGTCTGGTGCCATCACAGAATGAGACTGTCCTGATCAGACAAAGAGAAAAATAGTTTCTGGTTTCAGCACATATAATCTTGAGTGTTTGTAATGATTAGTTTTGATTGTTTTGTTTCTGCATGTTTCTTGTCTGACAGGGATGCTGCCAGTAGAGCTTTGTGTAAGGTCATAGGACACAGAAGGAAAATCAAGGCAGTCTCATGTCATAGTTATGCTGAAACGTCGAACCACTAGACGATCCAATTTTATTTATTTATTTTTTTTAGTTTTTTTTTTCTTCTTGCTTTTATATTAGTAATATAAAAGCATTTGCTCATCAGCAAAGCAAACTGCTGATGAGACTATTTTATTCTCAAGAGAACCAAGAAAAAAATATTTCTACATGTGAGGTGTGAGAAAAACAGCAGGTATTGATCCAAAGGTTCTGTATTAAAATAGGTCTCTGAAGATTTAGGTTTGCTGCATTAGTTGCATTGCTTCTTGAAACTCATGTTGGGTGAAATAGTTTTCTAAGGGCATTGCAGATCAAACATCCTGGCAGCAGTACAAAGCATTGTGAGGGTTTGAAGTCTTCAAGAGCAAGTAGTTGATTTGAAATTATAAAAATATCAAAGTTGAGGTGTGAGCTGACTCATAAGAAGAAGACTCACACAGGAGAACAAGATTGGGTCAAAGCCCAAGTGAGGTGGACAGAGTTTTAGAAACAGACAGAGATCCAACAGAATGTTGAATTTTATGATTACTACTTCATTTTCGATGCCATGATATGTTAGCTTTGGCTTTGGATTGAGTTTTTCATTGTTCATGTGTATTGTTTCCATATATTCTTGTGATTGAATATGCACAGTTAAACGATTTGTCATGTACTGTTTAGTCAGTGTTACCCTGCTCCCCGTGTTTTGCTTTTGTGTTTATTCAGTCATTTTGCACAGTCAGCCAATCTCCTTTCACTCCAGCTTTCTTCTTTCCTTCTGTTGCAAATAATTTATCTCACCAGTTACATGTTCAACTCCCCCACCCATTATTTATGCCTCTTCATTCAATCGATGTTCCCCAGTTACCATTTGTGTTTATAACAGTTGTGTTACCTGATGGTGACCTGTGTATCCAGTTTGCTATGGTGCGTTTCAGAGATGCTGTGGCCAGAATTCCCCTTAGGTTCCTCACATTGGAGGTTTTCCATGCAGGTCCCACTGGGAGATGACCCCAAGAAGACCCAGAACTTGTTAAAGGGACAAGATGTCCTGACTGGCTTTTAGGATGGGATCCTAAAAGACTGTCAATACCTGTCAAAATAGGTCATACTAGATTTGTCTTCTGTTTATTGAGCGCTGAATGACCAGACTAAATCTAATCTTACTTTTGTAATCACCTTTAATCTCACAGTTTTATGTTTTTTCAGAGGGCTTTGCTTTGTAATCCGATTGACTTTATGTTTCCAGAATGGGCAGAACATTCTGTTTTTAGGATCCTGTCTAGTGGAACTATTTTGATAAGTGGGCAGAGACTTTAACTACTGAAGTATCTAAAGACTGAGACAAATGGAGCAGGGCTGAAGTTGGCAACCACCAAATACAGAGCAAACTTCTGCCACCATCAACACACAATACAAATGCTTCTCTCCAATTTATTAACAACTAAAACTCTACCACACAGTTAAATACTTTAATCAACAAACTCAAGCTAGAAACACTTGATCAAACTGAGAGTTACAAGATGGATGAAACTAATAAACTATCAAAAGTAAAAACAGCAAAAATATAAAAAGGATGGAATCAAGAAAATAATGCAGTAGTATCACAGTCCATGTGCTTTAAGACCAAGGTTTATATTTAAGAGTTTTGTTGGTGAGGCCAAATTATGTTGAGAGCCATTTCAGCCAAAATTAAATGAATAAATACATAGGAAAAATAAATAAATAAATAAATAAATAAATGAGTAAAAAATAAATAAATAAATGATAAATTGGCACCTTTATTCCAATTTATATTTATTCATTTATACATTTATTTTTTCCCAGATTTATTTTTCCCTGGCCTTTTTTCATTTCCATATTTTCCTTTTTCATTGATCTTTTTTCATTTTTATTTATACATTTTCAATTTTTCATTTATCCCATTTTTGATTTATTCCTTTTTAATTTATCTATTTTTCATTTATCTATTTTTGATTAATCTTTTTATCATTAATCAATGTGTCTCTTTTTCATGAATCAATTTAATCATTTTCCATTTGTCCATTTTTCATGAATTCTTTTCCAATTTTCCCTTTTTATTTATTCTTTTAAACTTTTTCATTTTCATTAATTCTTTTTTCATTTATTCTTTTTCTATTTTCATTTTTCTTTAATTGTTTTTTTTCCCCCCAAAACTTGGAAAAAGGGGAAAAAGAATAAATGCAAATCTATAAGGCGGGTTGTCATGGTAATGCCAGCGGCGTGATCTCTGTTGTCGGGTCCTGCTCCTCATGTGAAGTTGTGTTGGTTCTGAGCTAGCATTAAAAAGTCAGAGAGTTCTGGTAAAAGCTGAACATGTGTGTGGACATTCAGTTACTTTACATGGTGGCAGTGGTGGGATGGCCAAGTTTAACGCACCAGAGAGTTTTCCATTTGACCGCCCGGCAGAATGGGAAGATTGGAAGCAACGTTTCAAACGCTTTCGGTTGGCTACCACACTGAATAAAGAGGACAGCGAAGTCCAGGTTAGTTTTCTAATATACGCCATGGGCCCGGAGGCTGAAAACCTTTTTAAGGCTTTCACTTTTGCGGAGGAGGATGAGCAAAAGAAATTTGATGTCGTGTTAGGAAAATACGAGTACTTCTACCCCAAAAGGAACATAATTCACGAGCGTGCATATTTCCACCAGAGTGCAGCGGATCGGTGAGAATGTCGAAACATTTATCAGATACTTGTATGACCTATCCGAACATTGTGACTTTGGGACACACAGAGAGGAGCACATTAGAGACCGCATAGTAGTGGGCATTAACGATAAAGAGCTGTCATGTAAACTACAGCTAGAGTCAACACTCACGTTAGCCCAGACTATTCAAGCTGTGCGCCAGTCCGAGGTGGTGTCCAGGCAGGTGTCTCAGCAGGGTGAGGCGTACGCAGCAGTACAGGAGATCGCGCAAGCTAAATCATACAGGGGACGTCCACAATGGAAAGACAAAAAGAAGGAAAGTGGGGATCGAACAGCAGATCCAAAATGTGGAAGATGTGGCAACATAAAGCATAAAGACCTAGATAAATGCCCAGCTAAGAGATCGACCTGCAACAAATGCAAAAAGGTGGGTCACTGGGATAGAATGTGCCACAGTAAATCAATCAGAGAAGTAACAGAGACAGATACAGTTTCACAAACACCATACTTACTTGGGGCAGTCACAGATGCTAATAGAGAGAGAGATCAATGGTCTGTATTAATTCTGATTGGTGCAACACCTGTTACCTTTAAAATAGATACAGGGGCAGATTTAAACATCATGGACAGAGAGACATTTAACACATTAATCCCTGAGCAAAAACTGATTCAGTCAAACATTCCTCCAATGAACAGCCCAGGTGGTCAGCTCAACTGTATGGGGAAGTTTCAGGCCAGTACAAAATACAAGGAAAAGCACTACTTATTCGCAGTGTATGTGATCTATAGTCACACAACTAACAGCCTGCTAGGCAGAGACACAGCATGTACATTGGGACTAGTTAAATGCATCGAGGAAGTGCACAATGCATTTGGTGAACATGGGATTCTTAAGACAGAGCCTTTAAAAATATAGCTAAAAGATAACCCAGATCCATATGCGGCACACACGGCCCGCAGAGTTCCCCTACCTCTCATAGAGAAAATAAGAGGAAATGCAACGCATGGAAGAGAATGGTGTAATCGAAAAGGAGACAGAGCAAACTGATTGGTGCGCTCCTATGGTGCCAGTCCCAAGACGAAATGGCAAGGTGCGCATCTGTGTTGATCTGAAAAGGCTAAACGAGGCAGTAAAAAGAGAGAGATATGTTCTCCTAACCACTGAAGAAATCACTGCAAAGCTAAGCAGAGCCACCACGTTTACATCACTGGATGCTGCGTCAGGGTTTTGGCAAATCCCTCTTCACCCAACAAGCAGTAAACTAACCACATTTATTACACCTTTTGGGCGATACACATTCAAACGTCTCCCTTTTGGCATTACAAGTGCCCCAGAAATCTTCCAGATGAAAATGGCAGAGACCTTAAGCGATGTCGAAGGAGTTGCCATCGACATGGATGATATACTGGTATATGGCAACACTGCAGAACAGCATGATCAGCGGCTAAACAAAGAATCGAGTCAACTGGCCTAAAGCTGAATAAAGACAAGTGTGTGTTCAGACAGAACCAACTTCACTTCCTGGGCCAGGTGAATGACAAGTCAGGTGTGAAACCCAATCCCAACAAAGTAAAAGCAATTTGAGAGCTACCAGAACCACAAAATGTCCAAGATTTAAAACGCGTTCTCGGCATGTTCTCATACTTAGGGAAGTTTATTCCACACCTGTCAACAGTGGGTCAGCCACTGTATGAACTGTTGAGATCTAAGACTACATGGACGTGGGACCACCCACAGAAGGAGGCGTTTCAGCAAATCAAAGACATCCTGTCCACATCTCCTGTAAAGTTCTATGACGTGAATCGACATACAGCAGTATCAGCAGACACCAGCAGCTATGGCATGGGAGGTGTGATGCTGCAGCAACACGAGGGGGACTGGAAGCCAGTTGCTTGCTGTTCACGCCACTTGTCTGACGCTGAAACCAGATACGCCCAGATGGAAAAGGAATGTCTGGCTTGTGTTTGGGCATGCGAGAGATTTGAAAAGTATCTGGTTGGGCTGGAGAGCTTCAAACTGGTCACTGACCACAAGCCCTTGGTGCCACTGATGAATAAAAAGGACTTACACAATGTCCCCATACACTGCCAAAGACTCTTGATGAGACTCATGAGGTTTAAACCTACTCCAGAGTGCACACCAGGAAAGACTCTCATTGTGGCAGATACACTCAACCGCAGCCCATTACAGTGCACATCGGAGGTGAGCGATACCCATTCTGATGTAGAGTGTTACATTGCAGCCATTATCAGTAGCATGCCAGCCACTCCACAAAAGCTAGAGTCTATACGTTTGGCCACAGCAGGGTACTGCAGTATATTAGGTCTGGTTGGCCGGGATATATAGGAAATGTCCCCATTGCCATCAGAGACTATTACACAATCAAAAGTGAACTGTCAGAATACAATGGGGTCATCACAAGAGGCTGTTGCATGTTAGTCCCTTCCACTTTAAGAGGTGACATACTAGATCGGATCCATGATGGACATCAGGGTCTGATCAAATGCAGAGAGCGGGCTCATACTTCCGTGTGGTGGCCTGGCATCTCTTCTGACATTAAACTGAAAGTGGAATCCTGTCAAACTTGCCGAGAGATGAAGCATTCTCAGCGTAAGGAGCCCCTCATCTCTACCCCACTACCCGGCAGACCCTGGGAAAGACTTGCAATCGATCTGTGTGGCTTTAACAAACACACTTACCTGGTAGTGTCAGATTACTTCTCCAGGTTCCTTGAGATACTCCACATGCCAACGACAACTGCATCACAAGTGGTGCTTAAACTAAAGAGACTCTTTGCTCGCTTCGGCTGCCCGGACCAAGTTGTTTCGGATAATGGGCCACAGTTTGCCTGTGCAGAATTTCGGGAGTTTGCTCATGAATTTGATTTTCAGCACATCACTTCGAGCCCACATAACCCTCAAGGAAATGGACAGGCAGAGAGAGGGGTGCAAATCGCAAAGAGAATCTTGAAACAGAAAGACCCTTTGCTCGCACTCATGTGCTACCGTTCTACCCCGTGCCCCACCACAGGTGTCAGCCCTGCCGAATTACTCATGGGAAGAAAGATCAAAACGACACTCCCCACACTTGAGTCAAATCTCCAACCCCGCTGGCCTGATCTACGAGTGGTTAGGAGTAAGGATGCAAACGAAAAACGGAGACAAGCATTCTACAACAATCAGCGTCACAGCACGAAGCCTTTACCACCACTGAAACCAGGCGACGCCATTCTCTCCAAGTTGGATCACCAGAACACCTGGGGAACCCCTGCTGTAGTTGCTGGTGACAGTACTACTCCCAGATCCTACATCGTTGAGACACATCAGGGGGCGACTTTGAGGCGCAACCGTCGCCACCTGTTGGGCATGCCTGCTTTGTCTGGAGATACTTCTCCACCTGCTTTACAACGTCCACAGCCTGAGCCTACTGTGCCACAGGCTGACCCTGCCATCTCTACAGACACTGCATTGCCAGTTGTGCAGGCCTGTCCACCTCCTGCACAAGACGGACGGTTGTTTACGTGGTCCGGTAGGCTTAGTAAACCTGTGGAAAAAGATAAATGAAAAAGGAAAATATTGAAATGAAAAAAGGCCAGGGAAAAGTAAATCTGGGAAAAAAACAAATGTATAAATGAATGAATAGAAATGGGAATAAAGGTGCCAATTATTTATTTATTTATTTATTTATTTTACTCATTTATTTATTTTCCCTATATATTTATTTATTTAATTTTGGCTGAAATGACTACATACACATGAGCAGGAAAAACTTTTAGGAATGGGATACATTCAGCTTAGCTACCATTAGCTTTAAGAAACTAGAACTTATTTAGGGATCTTACTTAATGGCAAGAAAGAAAAAGAAAATTACAATTTCTTGCTCCTCTACTAACAAAAGTCTGCTGGAAAACATCTTTGTGTGTGCCCTGGGTGGAGTGTTTTTGTAGCAACTCTATCCCTAAAAGTGCTGCTGCAAGGGGACAGACGTTTAAGACGTAACTTACAACAATGCTGTTTTCAGTTATCTGTCAGTTATTGAGTTCTTTATCTGCTTACTTATTAGTGGACCATTGGATGTGCCTTATAATTCACATTATGTAACCAGACTACAGGGCTGAAAAAAAATTGAGAACAAGCAACAAAATGGACTCCAGATACTCTTATCCATGCTTAAATAGAATATTAATCAAATTTGAAATTTACCCACACCCATTACTTTCTTTTGGAGAACTCATTTAGAGCTGAGAATAAAACTACTGCTCAGTCCAGTTTCCAACATACCTCTGTGCCCAGTGGTTGGCATATAAAAAAAAAAAAGAACCAAAGCCTTAGTATGATCCAAACAGAAAAGACACCATAGCATAACTGTAGACAAGGAGACAGAGTAAAAAATTACCATAAATGATAAAGAAACATGGTTTAAATGCTGACTACAGCTTATTCAACCAATAAGTTTTTTTTTCTTACAGGAAATGGCACATCTGGTAAAAGATAAAAAGACAATGTACAAAGTATATCATTTAAAATGTCAAATGCACATCTCAATAATTAGTGGAAAGGCGTTTTTGGCATTACAGCAAACAAACCATTCTTATATAGTTGCTGGCCAGCCTATTCCATACTGCATGATACTATTATTTTGATATTTGAAATTCAAGGCCATCATGCTAATCTTTAGCTGTTTTCACCAACTTTGCTACAGTGGCATCCAACTGAAGTACTTGCTAGCCAGAGTCGGTACTTCAATACACCTGAGTGTGTTAAAGTACACTCAGGTGTTGAGTGTGCAAATTGACATTTGCATCACTCAGTAGGACTTGGCAGCATGGTGAGGGTGCACTTAAGAAGGACTGCAGTTTGACACCCCTGCTCTGATCAGTTTGAAGACTGGACTCTGGCTCAGAGTTGGCTCTTAGGATGGACCATGTAAACCAGGGGTCTCCAAAGTTGGTCCTCGAGGGCCGGCATCCTGCATGTTTTAGTTCTCTCCCTAGTGGTTGTAACAACCTCTACATCAAGTCAGTGTTCTGCTTAGGCCTTCTAATGAGCCATCATTTAATGCAGGTGTGTAAAACCAGGGAGATGGGCAGTCTCGGCTGGCACCCTATGCATATGCTCTGTACTGAAAATAAAAATTTGGGAAACAATGGTCACACTCCGTATGCCACCGTGTTCCTCATAATTTGAAGAACTTCCATTATTGACAATCCAATGTGCTGAAAACAGAACCCTCCCAAGTAGATAAAGATATTTCAATATATTCACTTTAAAATTTTCTCTTCAAAATAATTATGATTGTGTTTGTGAGAGAATGCTAACCTTTTGAACATACTGCAGTTTAGCTAAAATGCTTTGGCTGGCTGGTTCTGTTCTTGTTAGGAGAAGATTGTGGTAACTTGGTTTCACAGTTTGTTTTCCAGCTAAAACAGCTGTGAAATTATGTTAGAATAATTGACAAGCTGAGTTGTTGTCTCTATAACCATTTTAATTAGGCAAAGAGAAGTGATGTAGTGATGATGTATGGTTTGTGTAAACAGCTAGCAACATTGCTTACAAGCATAAGATCAGAAATCATTTCAGGGAGAATGCGTGGTCCCTCATGCAGAGTGTTGGGGGAAAGAGGAAACTGTGACACAGATGGTGAGGTGAGGAACTGCAGCCACCTTCCTCATGATTCCTCTCAGACATTTAATTTCACACCATTTCAAGCTTTAATCATAGATCGGCTTTCTCCTAAGCACTCCGAACAGCAGTGTTATTTATGCTTCCTCGACTGAGCCATAACTATACATAAGAACCTTTCAGATAAAAAAGGCCATCTTAACAGACCGCACAACATTTCATCAAATTTTCTCACCATCAACTTCCTCTCCCCAGGTGATAACCAGGGTGATGTGGACCACAGATTAGCACATGAAACATAACAAGATGTGAGGCAATCACACTGATTGCTGTGAAATACCATGGTAACACTCGTGAGTAGGACTATGCAACGCATGCACTGCCAAAGACCTTACAACTGGGAAAAAAATGAACTGCACAATGTAGTCAGGAAAACCATTCAGATCACATCCCGGTCACATTCCCTGTAATGTCTGGAAGGAACACATTTCCGGGGATCACTAAGATTTCCTGGCTGATAATGAGGAATGTCTAATATGCTGTTTTAGATTTCTTAGTGTATTGCTTGAATCTATGTGCAGAACTGAGTCCAGCATTGGGGACACTGACCCACTGGAACCTCACCACCCTGTTCAGTTACAGATGTTAACCCCTGGTGTTCCTGCATCTGGCTCTTACCATCATGAATTAGCTAACAGGTATGTGTTTTACATAGAAATAATTTGGTTAACTCGCAATTGGTTAAATGGCTGCGTGAAGCCTCTCTTAGGAATGCATGTAAAAACACCAATAGGTCTAAGAATATCACTGCCAGCACTAAGTGCAATAATGCCTGCCATCCTGGATAATATTTTTAATATCCCAGGGTTACAAACATGTTGGTCTGAATTGTGGTACTAAGCAGGAGCGCGGTATAGGGTGGAAAAGTGATGACAATTCTAGGGGCCCTGACCAACAGGGGGCCCTCCACAATTTAACTATTTATTTTTTGTTCATAGAAATAAAAAAATAAAATAAAATAAAATCGGGGCGCTGTCAATTACAAAATTAATCATATTGTATTTTCAAAGATTGTTTTTAGCAGTAAAAATGTAATGCTCCCACTCCCAGATGAAAAATACACATCCATATTTGCCCTGAACCCCCCCCCTTATCTGCGTTAAATGGTTTGTTCCTGCTTGGAGCTTCACCGTGACGCTGTTCAGCTGCAGACAGTGGAAGACACGACCGATTGTGGCAGTTACTATGCTGCTAAGAAAAGTTATAAAATCAGGTTTTCACAAAAAAAACAGAGAGAGGGAGAGAGAGAACAAGGTAAGAGTGTTAATTTACAACCCAGTTTTTCTCCATGAGAGGTGAGTAGACTGTGTGAGAACTGTGTGAGATTATCAAACATTTAGCATAGTTAGCTTAGCTACAAACTACTGTTGCCCCCTTTTCACTAGCATTTAATGAATTAAGGAAAAAATTGCCAACATATTCATATATTTAACTTGTCCCTTGTACCTTTTACCACTTAACAACAGATGAGTCAGTCAGCAGCAGCTCTAATCCACGTCCCTCCTGACCTGTTCTCTTCTGAGTGAAATTAAAGCTGCAGTATGTCACTTTTTTATCAATATTTTTTTCACATATTTTTTAAAACTGTCATTATGTTGTGACAGTATTGTATGAGAGGTAATCTGTGAAAAATATATTTCCTGTGCCTTCTCCCAGTGCTAGAAACAACCAGTCAGTGGCAGGAGAGTTTCAGTGCTGTCAATCACAATCTCATGTGGTGCTGCTCATTCTTCCTCCCCCTCGATTTGTGCTGTGCTGCAGTTAGCATAGTACAGAGCTGTGCAGATTCAAACTGTGAATGCTCAGTTTAGTTAGCATAGCTACCAATGATGGCAGATAAACGGTTTCTTGTAATGATAAGTTGTTTCTCCACCATTAGCACATTTAGCAGTGAGGGAATGAGGCTAATTCACAGTGCCAAGAGCGTCCTACTAGTTCTGATTGGTTGTTTTGGTCAGAACGGTGCATTACTTCAACCAGTAATAGTAATTCAGGAAGGAGATGAAGGAGATTGATCGTTTTCACAGATTATCTGTCTCATAACAAACTGCTACGACATTTTGACAGCTTTAACAAATATGGAGAAAACATATTTTTTATTAAAGTTATGTACTGCAGCTTGAATAAAATGCATTTATTACATAACAGTTTTGAGAAGTCTGGATTGCTTTATGTGTAGTTGCACATTGCTTTTGACTGTTGCTCATGGGGAGACATTTCAGTAATAATAGAACAGAATTTAATAATAGAAAAAAAAATAAGCAACCTACTTGCATACTGGATGTGGACTGTTGGATGTTAAATTCATGAGGAGTAAATATTGTGCTAATTATCAGTAATGAACCAAAGAAAGCAAGGCAGATGCAGGCCTTTAAAACTGTGATGCTTTTTATGGGTCAAATAGACTCAAAAAATTGTAACAGCAGCTGTGCAGGGGGGCCCAAACAATTTTTTTTTTGTCAGGGGGCCCACAATTCCTGGCAGCGCCCCTGGTACCAAGTGTATCTAAATGACAACGTCTGACGAGAACATAGAACTGTGACACCTACCAGTTCCTGCATGCTGATAGGGGAAATTAGCAACAAAGGCAGGTTTTGATGTAATTTCTAAATTCAGTCTTGATGAAGAGCCTGGTCACAAATGGTAAATGGCCTGTACCTGTACCTCTATCAAGTCCAGAGGACCCCAAAGCACTTCGCACTACATATAGTCATTAACCCATTCTATCACACATTCACACAATGATGATGTCCACAGTAGTAGCTGACCTGGGGCTCGCCTCTGTTAGACTGGTGCAGTCTGAGACCCCAGTGCCACTGGACCATCTTATCATCACCATCAGGCAACCTGTTGTTGTTTCCAGACAGAGGCAGAAATAGTTGGAATCAAATCGGCAACCCACCGATTACAGGATGAACTCCTACCACCATCGCCCACATTATCCCCAACGAATCACAACCATGTGACATCTTAGCAAATGACCATTACTGGATATGTTGACGATTCTGCTAGAAGTCTATGAACTATGGTTGTAATCTATCCTGCACAGATATGTAATATGGGGAATGTGTTGGTCATAGAGGGAAAATCATGAAAAACTGTTGGGTGACCGGTTCAAGCCTTGCCTGCTGGTGTGAATGTGAATGTGTGCATGATGGGAATGACTGATTTTATTCTAAAGCATCTTTGAGTGTTCTGACACAGAGCTTGACATTATTTCATTTCTATCACTAAGTTCTCATTCAGCAGTGAATACTGCAAGTCAATATCTCCATGCAATCTGCTGGGCTTTTCTCTTTATTTTCACCAACTTGAATAATGAACTAAAATCGACTGCATCATCTAACTAGGATCAATTGAAATGCATGCATGTATATGATTGCATTTAATAAACATTTCTAAAGTGTACTGAGATAACAGGTATTTTGATTTGGTGCAAAATAAATAAACTGATTGGAATTGCTTTTATTGTCAAATTGTTAAGATAAATGTTTTGAACCAGACAAAACAGTTGGAGAGCCAGTGCATTTCACTGCAGTCTTAAGCGTGCAGACATGTTAACTAAAAAGAAAAAGTAATCAAATCTTCGGAGCCTGATATGGATTTGAAAATGGTGGAGGAATATTCTGTCTATGTCTCCAGTCTCCCTCACTCATTCAGGTCAACAGTAAAAGGATCCGACCCACAGATTGACTTATCTACCTGAATCCAATTTTCATGTTCAGTGACTGCACTGAGCAGCTTCGTTCCAGGATGAATTACGCCATTTTCTATCAGATTTTGATAAACAAATAGAGAACTGCATCAAACACCTGCAAGGATAAAAAAGGGAGGGAGCATTTTGTGTGAATAAATCACAGGTTTGATGCAAACATTTCACAGAGGAAAAGTTTATTTAGAAATCCAAGCCGTGATGCCACGGCTGTACAGAATTGCCAAAGTTCTTTTAAACTAAAATATTTTATCACATCATGTAAAAATGTTTTATATTTCTAACATGATAAAAATCTTTATTCCTTTTAAGAAATTAAAATTAGTTATTAGGTATTTATTTAAAACTAGCAATAATGCCTTTTATTACAACCTTATTAAAAAAGTTGATGCTTAGGAACTGTAGTACACTGCTATTTTAATGTTCAATTAATCATGTTTGTTCATTTGCACTTACAATAAAAAGTGTCTGTTAATAAAAAGCTTTTGTTTTATGAAAGATTAAAACTAATAACACTACAGCCTCTTTCTCTTCATTCACCTTCAAATACTAATGTAACTCAACTGTTATCCTGCATTTCGTTCATCTCCAGGAAAAAGAGGAGATGCCTCTTTGATACCAACCGCTTGGCTGGTTTTAGTCAAGCCAGCAAGTTTGTCTTTCTCAAGTACTTAGGTCTGAAGCGCTAAGAACTTACATGACGATTCACCTCATGTCTCTCTGTACTCCCAGGTTCATATCTCTTGCCCAGTCTTGGACTTCTTCAATGACAACATCCATTCCCCCCCTGCTATCATCTGCCGGCCCGCTCTTCAATGCTCAGTCCCCGCCTTCTGAACCTTCATTCCCCCTTCTCAGATTCACTCACCGTACTGACACCTGTCAGTACGGTGATTGTAAGGCCTTCACGATAACAAATTTTGCTGAGCGATTGTCTGAAAAATTATTGTGATAAATGATAATATTGTTTGAAGACCATTTTAATGGTGATGAAATGGTAATGACATAATAATGCAAGCACATCCTGTCAAAAATAGATATGCTTTATTTTCAAAAGAACTGGTAAACAAAATAACCAAAAACAAAAATAAAATGGACTCTCAGTCTCTGTTAACAAAAAATGCATTTGAATAAACAATAAACTAAACAATATAAAACCAAAGTGGAAATAAAAACTGCATTCAACCAAAAGAGTATAGATTATGAAGTCTGTATACTATATTGCCCTTCAATAATCATTAGATTTAGATAGAGAAGATGGACACATCCGACTACCTGATGCAATAGTTCACTCCTCCCTTAAGCCCAGTTCACACTACACATTTTTTTGCCCCAATTTTCCCCCTTACAACACTCTTGGAACGTCCAACGATCGTAACCGATCATCCTGTAGTGTGTTACGACTGATCGGGTCCAGTCGGTAGAACGTCGGGACCGCTCCGATCTAAATCAGGCATATTCAACATGTTGGATTGTCTTGGGCCGATTATCACAGGGTGTGGGGTTTTCCCTGACTGGGAGCGACAACACAACCTGTTGAATGTGACAGGTAGCCAATCAGGAAAGCACAGAGGGGAATCCCAAACAGCTGACACGGAGCAACCCAAAGTCCAGTGGACATCAGAGATGATATGTGGAAACAACATTAATGCTTATTCAACATTTTGTGCAAAGAATATCCACAGACATTTCAAAGAGAGGAGTTGGAGTGAAATTGCTACCGCAGTTGATTCTGGTAACTTTTCAGCTGTTCATCGTTAATGTGACATAATGATAAGGCTATTCATTCAGCCTTGTTTGTTTACTCTAAATTCATGTGTGATATAGTGGGTTTTTTACGGGATTTTCTGTCTTAAATCTGAATGTCGGTGAGAGAAATCGGTTTGTGTGTGTTATGTTGCTATTGTCGTGTGACTGGACACCACACACGGCACGATCGAACTCGATCGAACCCATTATACAACTTTTTGTCGGGTAGTGTCTCTTAGGTGTTGAAAATGGGCAGACGATCGGTCGACAATTTCAAAATCATGTAGTGTGAACTGAGCATTACACTAAGGAAATGAGGAAGGGAGGGTCAGTGGAGAGCACCGGAGTTGAGCCTTTTTTCATTCAGTGTCATCAATAGAAAGAGAAAAAGTCAGGAAGAAACGATAAAGCAGATTACTTAAAATGAGGTCGATAATTTTAATTTATCGTGTGATTAATTGACTTATTGTTTACCGAGACAGGCCTACATGATATCCTCCACTGCATGCTAAGTCCGACCACAGGAACTAGTAAGATCCCTTCACTTATTCTGCTTAGTTAAACTTAAGCCAGCCAGGATCTTTTTCTCAAAAACTTGATGGTTTGCTTTAACAAATAAAGTAACCCTGACAGACAAGCATGATACAATCATGTTTCTCTTGTCATGATTTCAGTTCTGCCTTGATGTTGCTGCTTACTCTCTCCCTCTCCTGCTGATTGCTTGTTATCCTCACCTGCTCCCTATTCAGACAGCTGATCTTCACCTCACTGAGAAGTGAGAAATCGTCTGCTGCCTCTGTCACAACCTTCAAGCTCTGATTCATGTTCAGAGTTTCTGGTTTTTGACCCTGCTTGTCTCTGACCCCTGCATTTGCCCAGAGACCGTATTGGTGTTTGAGAAGACTTTGCCATCTTGTTTCTGAACCATTCCCTGACTCTGACCCTGTTTCATGTCTATTGTGTCTTGAATTTTCCTTGCCTGAGACCTTCCTGTACCTGACCCTGGACCGTTTTTGGACCACAAAACATTGGATGGTGACTGTTATTCTGAGTTTTCAGTGAACACTTGAGAACCCCAAGCCCACCCATTCTGCTGCACATCCAGAATGAGATGAGCAGATGGTACTGACCTACCAGTACCACCAGAACTAGAAGGCTAACTTCGACACCATCTCATTGCATTTAATAAACCTTTTGGTAACCAGCCGCTTGTCTTGGTTGCTTGTTAGGTTCTGGCTCATTTCCTTTTTATTTTTTTATTTTTTCAGAACCACCCTTTACCTTTGGTCTGTTGTAGAGGACGGTTGTTACTTTAACTGCATATTACTCATTTGCAGGAGATGAGTGCCTGTTGCTCAATACATTTTATTTGGGTGGTGGTGGGGGAGGGCAGGTTGGAAGGCAGTATGGCACTTTAGTCTGTCAAGTCGCTTCATCATTTTGAAATTAAATTAGTTCATGTCTAGCTGTCAAACTTCCTCTTTTTTCCTTTGACGCAGTGCACCACCACAGTTTTAACATGTTGTACAAGTCCCTCCCTGGATTGACAAAAGAACCCTGTCAGTGGCTGACACTGGCAGCTTTTCTCTGTGTGATGGGGACACTTCCAGGACATTAGAAGAGCTCCATGATTCTAACCTTAGTGAGACAGGTGATGGGCAGACCAACTTGAAGGCTGTGAAAGGCTGCTCTGTCTGAGGTAATTAATGAGTTTCCATCAAACACTGGAGCTTAGCTGTCCCCTCTGTATCAATTACATTACTGCTGCTGCCCAAAATAAACCCTGGCTAGATTTTCACTTACACAGCACCTTGCAAAAGTATTCATACCCTCTGAACTTTTTCACATTTTGTGATGAAACACACCATAATCTTTGTAACTTATTGGGTTTTTCACAAATTAGCACATTATTGTGCAGGGAAAGGAAAATGACATGGTGTTCAGGTTTAACATTTGTATAAATGCACATTGTTTTTTTTTTCCATGTTGGTGCACTGGTTTCTTCTCAGTTGAAAGTTGCTTATTGAAATATAGTATTTTACCAATGTAGTAAAATACTATAACGTTAAAATAACAAATGGAAGATAGACAATTCTTGTTAATTCGAAAGGAAAGAAGATCCATGTCAAACTTTTAGCCTAAGTATTTACCACAATGTAGCTGAAGTCATCTAAAACATGTACATATCACATGGTGTACAGCTGTTTATTCTCAGTGTTGACTAGAGAAGCCATACTTAGTCACTGTTCCTTTCATATATTTATGAATTAAGGAAACGTTTCTTCTTTTTTTTTTTTTGTTTTTAAATAAAATGAGCTC
>NW_006800040.1:585324-606631 GCF_000485575.1 Poecilia formosa
TCCTGGGACCCTTAACCAAATAGTCAGCTATCCAGCATCATGCTAGTATTTCTTCAAGTCTTGTCCTTCACACAAACCTGTGAACTTGATGTCATCAAGGGGGTGAGCGTGCAGGAAGAGCAGTAACAGAGACAGAACAGTTGCAGGGCTCTAGTAAAGAAAGAGATTTTAATGAAATCACATCACTGAAATACGGTGAGTGTATGTGTGTGTATCTGGATCCAACAAGTAGAGACTTGGGGTAAGAACATATTTTGTTCCCTGGGAATGGTTATTGTAAGGCACACACGAATTTATAGAAATTAATGAAAGTCTAAATAGTCCTAGTAATATGTAGCAGCATAAATGGTGCGCTGCCACTTTAAGGCCAATTTCAGCTGCTGCATATAAGCAAGCCTTCACCTGTCATGAGGCTGCTTACGTCGTGACGTCAACCAAATCTGCTTTCTTTGTTTGCACTGTTCTGGCCTCCTTTGCTGCACCTCCAATATTTGGACCGATCTGTCCATTCATTCATTTGCCGACAGGAAGTTGCGCTGCATCTAGGCGGAATTGGGGATCTGATTATTTGGCAGTGCAGTCATTTATCAGGTCACAGCCTTCTGACTCATCAGCATTGCACCTGGAGTGACACTCGCTGCTGTTTTGCCTTCTTATAAATTGTTTTAAAATACTAATCTGCACTTTCTCTGGGGATAAAGTGCAACATTGTAAGGCTATTGTATTCCTGTTTTACTTGTATTGTTTTATTTTCTTGTCTGTCTTTTAGGGACTGAGGCTTCTGTGGTGGTGACCCCTGGTGGCGGTGTCTTGTCTTGTGTGTTTTGTTGGAGCACCTTTTTCTTTCTTTGTTTGCCGTGTTTTTGTAGTGTCCAGGGTGGTCCCCTTTTTCTGCACTGGATGTTGCCCCTTCCCTCACTACTTCCCCCATCGGTAAGCCTCAGTTTCCTTTGAAATTTAGACATTTTATTATCTTGTCAAATGCATTCACTGTTTTAACCATTCAATTTCTCCGTAGATTATTGGAAATTAAAGATATTTTGAAGTTTAATAAATTTTGTAGAATTTTCTGAATCTTGTCTCCTCATTTCCAGTAGAACTTACCTGTGTCCTTGCTACATTATATTTTCCTGGATTTATTCCAGGTGGCGTTGTTGGTCATCATAACCTTTAATATTTTATATTTGGGTTCATACTAAGAAAATCCACCCCCCAGGTTGCCACAAATATAACAACTCACCACCTAAGTATTCTGAACTAAGTCTACAGCTACAACATGAACTAGTTTTTATTAATTTGCTATATTTTATATGAAATTCTGTTTACAAATATATAAAATTGCATTGAATGGATCAGAATATTAATAAGAAGTTTAGGTCAGTAACTCAATACACTAAGTTCATATTTGGACTACTTGGACTGCTATTTTTAAGCCTTTATTAATGTAATTCATGATGATTTTCTGCTTACAGACAATGAATCCATTCTAGCTGTAATCAGATTGTAATATTACATCAAACCAATTATAAACTTTTAAATACACAAATGTGAGCTTGTTGAAACGTATTTTGAAAACCTACTTCCAGGTTATTTTGAAAAGATAACTTGGGAAAGGGAAAGTTTCTTATTCAGCTACAGTAATGGAGATAGAAAGGTTGGCGAAGCATGCTATTGGAGGTTATTTTTACCAAAAGCAGACCATGATGCTTTCAGGTACATCTGGGACACTAAATTGTTGATATAACAAAACAACTATGAAGCTATTTAAGCATGTTTTAGTCTCAAATATGGGCACAGTTCTAACACTGACTGTTTTTAAGTGATTTTGTTGTTGTATAATTTCTGTCTAGGCATTGACTTTGCTTGCTTATCTTGCTTTATTCATTGAATAAAAATCCAACCAAACCTCAAAGTAGTTCAATACTTTTGATACCTTTTATACCAATGAATGTAAGCTCCATGGAGTCGAGCTTCAGATATCCCAATCAACTTTCAAGAGGACTAGAAATGTCATCTGCTCTAATGGACACAGCAATCATCCGGTAAGGAAGCAGAAAATTCTGGGTACAACAAGATTGCAGATAATCTAGAATTGCATCTTTCTTTTTTCAAATGGTGACTTAGCCAACAGGTCTATCTCCCTCTCATTCTCTATGCCTGATAATATCATCAGAGACAGGAATTCATACCATTAGCCCAGTATCGTACATATTTTCTCCAACTGTAAGGATATTCTTCAGTAACCCAAGCAAAATATTACTGATGTGTGTATTTTTTTCACCGATATTTGTTTGGAGTCCATTGAATATATTTAAGCATGAATGCATATTATTGGATTGGATTGAATAAGAAAGGTGACGGGATGTGCAGTGATGTAAACTCTGAAATGAGTCCAACACTGAGAAAGACAGATGGAGTTAGCAAACACGAGAGTGTGACAGTCCAGCTCAGTAAAGACAGAGCTTAGCATCCTGCATTATGTCCACACAGTCAGGGCTAACTTGAAGGCTCAAGCTGCATGCTGTTCCTGTGATTAGCTCTCCATCTGGCAGGGTGGCCAGTGTGAACATCCAGAGCAGTGCAGCCTGCTGCATAGATCTCTGAGTTGGGGGATGGATTTGGCAGAGACAGTCTGGGTGCAGTTGGTGTTTAGTCTTGCCCACAATGCCAACAGGGATTAAACATCTGGCTGAAATCCTTTTCTGGAAAGTGAAATATGATGAAAAGATGTCATGCCTTTCATCCCTTACATATGTAACAATGTTTGGCTTTAATGTTTGGACAATTTTGTTTCTGTGTTTGAAATTAGGTTAAAGTGCAATTACATATTAAAGCAGACAATGACAGTTAATAAAATCAGTGAATAAATTTGCCATTTGTACCCGGGTGGTTACTGAAGTATAACAGAGTGAGATCTTTATAAAGGGCTGTAAAAAGTATTTAACATACTTTCTTTTGTTTTTGCTCTTTTTTGTCACATTCAAATCAGGCCAGAAAAACCAAATCTGAATATCTAAGAAAAAATAAGCAGAACAAAAGTTTTGGAGTGGCTTAGTCAAAGTTCAGACCTGAGATGCCGTGGCATGACCCTCAAATATGGCTGAGTCAAACAATTCTGCAAAGATAGGGCCAAAAGTTCTCACCAAAAATCTGAAATTGAACTTTGTTTTTTGACAACTTTAAGTTTTGTCTTTACCAATCAGCACAGAAAATGGCACCAGACAACATTTTCTGATTCCTTTTCTAGGCCTCTAAGCTACGTCCTAAAGAAGGCCTTCTCTGATGTGTCATTTCCTTAACTTTATGTGCACAAATATATGCATGTGTGTGTGTGTATGCGAGCATGCAAGCAGCTAAAAAAGATAGAAGAAAACACAGAATCATTTATTCCTAACAGTAGCACTCATTCCTGGTCTGAATAAGTGGCTTCCTATATATATCTATGTGCTTATTTTTCATGACTTATGTCGTGAAAACTGGCATAAAGTGGTGAGATCTTCCCAGGTACACGCAGAAAACGGAGCAAAGGCCTGAGAAATAACAGTAATCTTGCATGTTGATTTAATGATGATTAAAA
The DNA here is from genome assembly GCF_000485575.1 of Poecilia formosa. Classification (NCBI taxonomy): domain Eukaryota; kingdom Metazoa; phylum Chordata; class Actinopteri; order Cyprinodontiformes; family Poeciliidae; genus Poecilia; species Poecilia formosa. Next base: position 588,902 of record NW_006800040.1, read on the forward strand.
GATGATTAAAAATACATACATATGTAATGGTTGGAATGGTCTGTAATGTGTATTTGAATTATATATTCTGTATTCTTGATCTGTAGTAACAATAACAACTTGATTGTTGTATGTTGATTATTGATGATTAGAAATAGTAACAGCTTGAGTTACAGAATAGATAAGTGATGGAGAATCATACTGAGAGTTATAAGTTGATATAATGACAGATTGGTTATGTTTTATGTGTTTTATGTTTTGTGAGAAATGAAGGCAGGTTCTGTTCTCAGACTGTGTCGCAATTAATACACTGAGCTAGGCGGGGGTGCTGGGAAGACTCAAAAAGGGAAGTAAGTTACGAGAAATGGCCTCAATGGCCAGATGGCCAGTAGAAAAAGGGAAGTACCGAAGAGAGTTGCTGCAATGAGTCACGAAAAAGACGATGGTTGGGAAAGGTTGGGGCTTTCCACAGACTCATCGGAACGTTTCAGAAGTCACGTAGACCTCTTCCATACACAACCATGGGCTGAGAGGGTTTAAAAACCAGCAGACAAGGGAAGAGACTGTTCTTTGTCCGCGGCGCTGAAGAAGAGCCAACAAGAGGACGCAGATTGAAGACCAGCAGAGGACCGCACCCTGGAACCAAGAGGAAGTTGAGACTTCACGCCGCTAAGAAGGGACAAGATCCATCTACCCTCAGCCCTGGTTCCTGATTCGACCAACACCTCTGCCTCAACCCAACGATCTCTATCCTACTGCAGCAGACTTGGAGAAAAGACAAAGGTCACTGATCGACGAAGATCTGTGCGTTTGAAAGACAACGGACAGTTCTGCTTTGCTTCTATTCTGAAAGGGGACTTTGCCATGTCAGGACAAAGACTCTAACCAAGGACATCTGAAGATTTCTGCTGCCGGGATCAATTGCCATCAGGGTGTGAGTTGAACTGCCCCCCCCCTCCCCCACCCAAGAGCCTCGCTTAGTTAAACTAGTGACACAGGATAGGGATAGAAATGAAAATAGGTTGTAATTGATTTAAGTTGAATTTATTGTCTTATTGCAAATTTGTCATCTCTGAAAGTTAATCTGCTTGTCATTTATCCCTGCTAAAGCTTGCTTAATAAATTACATACTAAAAAATTCCAATGAAACTTGTGGACTTTGAGATTAATTGAGTCATTTGATCATTGTAGTTTCCCCTGATTACAGTAAAACTAGCGTACATGATTCTAGAGATGTGGTGGCTTCGTACTTTCCTTTGGTGAGTGTGAAAATAATGACCCTGGGACTTAATTCTAAGTCACTAAATCTAATCTAGCCGTAAACAAGTGCCGTTATTTTAGGAAAAGAGCTACCGTTAACAGGAGTGGTTGTTGAAGCTATGCAGCTGTGAGGGCTACTCAGCTGACTGTTTCTCAACTGAAAAGGGTCGTAACTTCTGGATTGTAGATAGTTAGAGCTAGACAAGTCTTTTCCACCACCAGTTTAAATAGAATATCTCTTATAAACCGACTTTGGGGTAAGACCCGGGTTTCAGAGATTTTCCGGACCTGTTAGACAGAGAACTGGTCAGTAGTCAGTCGAATGAGTGGTGAGATAAGGGCGGGGCTGGCTATTGCAAAATAACAAACACTTACCATTAGTTGTCTTGATAGTATGTCTTTTTCCTTCCATTTCCTGACCTTTTTTTACAAGCTATGTTATGTCCTTTGGCCAAACAGATCTGCAAGGCTTGACCTTCAGTATGAACCTTAGGGATTGAAGGAGGAGCATTTAAGGAAACCATGGCTGTCTGCTGGTGCAATTCCCTCTGTCACAAGCTTTTCTAAATATGTCCAAAATGAGCAGTTGACCCACTATCTGTGGCTGGCATACTAAGGATATGTCTCATGAATTTTATTCCATAAGACATTCCTTGCTGTGTGTGTATAAAGAAAAAGTAACATTTAGTATAACAAAATGTAGGAAGCAATCAGTGAAAACACTGATGGAATAAAACCTGACACTGGGGACACACACTGCAGGGGAGAAGTCCTATGTGGTTTATACTCGCATTTACTTTAGTAACTACACAAATAGAGCCAAGATGCCCATGCAGATGCTACCCATTCGAGGCACTTTGTTTCACTGTCCACACACACACGCGCATGCATACGCAAACTCTCACACACACCAGCAACCAAATATTGCTGGTCTTATTCAAGGTTTTCAAGCCAACCTATTCATTTAATCCTTTCTTTCTTTCTTTCTTTCTTTCTTTCTTTCTTTCTTTCTTTCTTTCTTTCTTTCTTTCTTTCTTTCTTTCTTTCTTTCTTTCTTTCTTTCTTTCTNCTTTCTTTCTTTCTTTCTTTCTTTCTTTCTTTCTTTCTTTCTTTCTTTCTTTCTTTCTTTCTTTCTTTCTTTCTTTCTTTCGCACTGCATGCTGGAAGTTGGTGGAGGAGCGTGTGTTGAGTTGACTGAGAAATTGAGAATTTCTGACTTTGTTTTTTTTCTATCTCTATTGGGGTTTTTTCTGGGTATTGTTATTTAAATATTGTGGAGTTAGATTAAGTGTAATTGGTTACTTTTTTGTGCGTAACACCGGCATTTTGCCTTTTGGCGCAAAATGCTGGAAATGGATTTGACCAAACTTACGAGACAACATTGTTTGAAGATCATACCCGATAGTCCCACTATGACAGTGGAGGAATGTAGTTTGCCGGTGGGAGAAGTTTTAGGTTGCATCATTAAATTTGTTGCTCGAATGAGCAGCACTGTGGTCATTTTTGTTGACAGTGTGGACAAGGCAAACAAAGTGATTGAAAAAGATATTGTTGTGAATGATATTTTTTTTTCCATTTGTAGAAATACGGAACAAATTGCGTCCCGTATCGGTTTAATACCGGACACAACATTTGACAGCGGGTCGGGTGGCAACCCTAAAAGGCATGTTGTGTCGCACAGAAGACAGGTCCTTATGATACTGAATAAAAAGAATGAAGACCTTAACTTAGTTCTTAATGTGCGAGTGGACGAGTTTGATTACATTTATGTAAACTTGGGCACTTTGGTGTGCTTTGATTGTAGGGAAGTTGATCACGTTGGTCAAGTTGATTCGAGCACGTTCTGGGAAAAATCTCTCTCCTGATAATTAGGCGCAAACTCGAGACAAGGAAAGTGAAAAATTGCCGAATCAAGCTGAGGGTACAGATTCTGGGAGTGCAGTGACAAAAGAAACAGAAGGGCAAACATCTGAAAAAAAAATGTTCACAGTGAAAAAGAAGTGCATGAAATATGTGTGCTAGAGCAAACATAAGTCTGCTTATTGGCATTTTAACACTGCTTTTTTATTGGATACCAATTTTAAGGAGGCATTTACTTCATTCTGGAGGGTGCATAAAGCTAGAAAAGAGGATTTTACATCTTTAGGGCAGTGGTGGGATCGTGGGAAAATTTAAATTAAAGAATTATGTCAACAGTACACTGTCAATGTTTCATCTAGTTTAACCAAGGCTATTAGAGGATCTGGAGATTGAAATAGTGGCTTCTGCACAATCTACAGGAGATCGAGGTTGTTTTGAGAAAAAAAAGCTGCTTTGGCTGTTTTGCTGGGCTCAAGCGCTGATTTGATGCAGATTTCAGAAAGTTGCTGTAATGGACGCTCCAACAAAGTTTTTCTTCTCGTTAGAAAAAAAGCAAGGACAGTGCAAGTTCATGCATGGTTTGAAATCAACTGCGGATGTTCTTTTGACTGCAGATGATGACATTAGGTGGAGAGCAGCCAATTTCCATGCAGATCTGTACAGCTCTGAATACATCAAGAACGAGGACACTTTCAACGACTTCTGCAATGATCTTCCAAGAGTTTCTGTGGATTTTGCTAAGGAGTTGTGAGAGCCTATGACTTTGGAGGAGATTCATGCCGCACTGCTAAGCATGGAAGGAGGGAAAGTACCTGGCATTGATGGACTTCCCAGTGAATTTTACAGGGCTTTCTGGTCTGACCTCTGCGTTGACCTGTTGGAAGTTTTTGAGGAGAGTTTTGCTGAAGGATTTCTACCTCAGAGCTGCAGGAGAGCAGTTCTTACTTTGCTACCAAAGAAAGGTGATCTCCAGGAGATTAAAAACTGGCGACCTTTTTCTCTGTTGTGTACAGATTATAAACTGTTGTCAAAGGTGCTGGCAAACAGACTGAAAAAAGTGATGGAGGTTGTTCATCAAACACAAACTTACTGTGTCCCTGGCAGGTCGATGTTTGATAATATTTCCCTGAATAGAGATATTTTGGACATCTCCAGATCATTGGGGTGTAATGCTGGTTTGGTTTCTTTGGACCAGGAAAAGGCTTTTGACAGAGTTGAGCACCGTTACCTGTGGAAGGTGTTGGTTTGGTCTCAGCTCCGAATTTATTGCCAAGATTACGGTTCTATATGAAAACATTGAAAGTGTATTGAAAATTAATGGCTGTTTGTGTAAACCTTTTAAAATTACAAGAGGTGTTCGACAATGTTGTTCTTTGTCTGGAATATTATATGCTCTTTCTATTGAACCACTGTTAAAGAAAATTAGGTCACATATTCAGAGACTGGTTTTACCAGGTTGTAATATGTCTTTTACTTTATCAGCTTATGCTGATGATGTCATTATTTTTATTAAAAATCAGGAAGAAGTGAATAATTTAGGTAGAATTGTTGACTTATTTTGTAAATTATCAACTGCTCATGTTAACTGCGCTAAGAGTAAGGCTGTGGCAATAGGAAGCTGGCTTATTTGGGCTTCCTCAACTTCCAGGTGGTTTAAAATGGAAAAGAAGGGGTTTAAAATATCTTAGTGTATATTGGTGAGATGAGGACACAGAAAAAAAGAACTGGGAGGGAGTGATGGAGAAAGTGGAGGGAAGGTTAGAGAAGTAGAGATGGTTGTTACCGCAGATGTCTCATAGAGGGAGAGTGCTCATTATAAATAATTGAATTGCTTCTTTATTGTGGCACGTTAGCATGTTTGGAACCACCTGGTGGATTACTTAATCATGTATTATTAAATTCTTTTGGGATGACAAACAGGACACGCTGTTTGTCATCCCATCATTATGTTTCTCGGCTGGCCTGGGAATGCCTTGGGTTTCCCCTGGATGGATGGATGGATGGATGGATGGATGGATGGATGGATGGATGGATGGATGGATGGATGGATGGACGGACGGACGGACGGACAAACATTGGGTATCCCAGGCTGTGCTTTTCTTACCTAAAGAGGAAGATGGGCAGGGGTTGGTTCATCTAGAGAGCAGAACTGCTGCATTCAGGTTACAGTTTATTCAGATGGGGAGGGAAGAAGATATTTTTTGGAAACCAATAAGTATTGTTTTGAGAAGAGTAGGGAGTTTTGGTTTAGATGTTTCTTTGTTTTTGTTAAATTATAAACTGCTATGTCTGTATGAAATGCCAATGTTTGATAAAAGTTTGTTTAGAGCATGGACAATTTTTAAGAGGAAAAGACTGGAACCAGCTGTGTCTTTGTTTTGGCTTCTAGAAAAACCTTTAATTTTTGAGGACGTTTGGGTTTGGAAGATGGAGTTGGATTGTCAAGAAAACTGCTTGAGAAGAAAGTTCTAAAATTAAGAAACGTGGAGACGGCTTGACCAGGACTTCAAAACACAGAGGCAACAGCTTCTTTGCTTGGGTTAAAATCAATTTGAATCATTAGGACAATTTTAGACTTCTGGCTTGAAAAATTGACTTTGGATGAAAAGCAGATGCTGGTGGACTTTTTTAATGGAGAAGAACTCCCTGATTCTACACATCCGTTTCCAGAAATGGGACTAAATACTGATTTCTCAGAAATGACGGGTCCTCTTTTGATCACTCTAAAAATGTTGACTTTTGTATGTTGAATGGAAAATTTTTGTATAAACTGGTTGAATAAGAAACAGTTAAGTGGAAGAACTGATACTATCAGTTAAAGTCGGAGAAAATCAGAAGGAGGGTTTTTTATCAGCCCCCCTTGAGTAAGAGGGCAGGCGACCTTCAGTGGAGGATTTTGCACGGTGCTGTGAGTGTTAACAGTTTTGTGTCTAAATTTAAAAAAGATATAAATGAATTATGTCCTTTTGTGAAGAAATAGAAACTACTTTTCACATGTTTCTTGAATGTAAATGACTTTCACCATTGCTTTTTTTTTTGTTGGAAGATGTTTTTTAAAAAATGTGGTGTTAATTGGTCTGAGTTAGCTTTTATATTTGGTGCAGGTTGTACAAAAAAGGACGCCAGTAAGTGGAATTTGTTGAATTTTCTTATTGGAGAGGCAATATTTTCCATTTATATTAGTAGAAGAAATAAATTAAATGGTGTTTTGGGGGAAAAAAGTTGACAGGATATTTATTCTGATGGTAAAAAACAGAGTAAAAGCAGAATTTATGTTTTTTTCAACGATTAATAACTGAATTTTTATCTTGGTACTTTAATGGCATGTGCTCTGTGGTTGAGAGAAAGCTAGTTTTCAATTCGATATTTGTGTGAATGTTGAAGTAAAATATGTTAAAATGTATTTTTATTGAAAAATAAATGTTATTAAAATCAAGTCTTCTTTCTTTCTTTCTTTCTTTCTTTCTTTCTTTTCTGATGTTTGTCAGGTAATTTCAGAAATAGTGGATGCATTTTCAATTTGATTCACTGATTAATGCAATTATGCTGCTCTGTAATTTTGCTTAATCAAGAAGCATTTCAAGGATTTTTCTGGTTTGCTGAGAGCCTAATTGGTGCAGGAGCTTGATCTGGGGAATGCAACAAGGTTGAAGGCTGCCTAATGAAAAGCAAAAGCTGTAGCCCATTGTGTGATGCTGAAGGACCCATCGTGACTTTTATATACAAAGGTTAATCTGCTTTAGAAAAAAATAAGAATTGCTGTCAGGTTCACAGTAACCTGAACACAGGTTACTGTGAACTTGATAGAAATGTTATATTTGGACGCTTCTTTTTCTGAAATGGCTTGATTTTTCTTTAGTACAATATTATTAGCTATAATTTTAGATTTAAGTAGAATGTTAAAACAAAGTAAATAATTATAAATGTATTCACTTTTTATGCTGCTAGAATAATATGCTACATCATAATCAAGTAACTTACGCAAAAAAATGTTACTACATTGTATTGGCTGTTTTTTAATTTAAAAAAAATTAATATGGCCACAGTTGAAAAACATGTTTGGTTAATTGGTCTCTCTAAATTGAACTTGGGTGTGAGTGTGAGCCTGTTTTTCTGTCCTGTGTGTTTCTGATCCCCTGCGATGGATCGCCTGTCCAGTGTCTGCCGTCATCAGCCCCGCTGCAGCCCTGAAAATATAAACAAGTATAGAAAATGGATGGATGTTTTAACTTTTTTGTATAATTTATAATATTTTAAAAAGTACAATTTGGCAGAACATGGGTCACCAACTGTGTTCTTTGATGGCAGTTACCAAGCAAGTAACTGCCACTCAGCGAGTGGAATACCCCAGGGGGTTGTCCTGGTCCCTTATTATACTGTATTTTCCTAATGATTTATTGTATGTATTATATAAAGCTGGCATAGTAACATTTGTATGCAGATGATTAAACCATATACACATCACATCAGCTTTAACTTATAGGGAATTACAAACTATTACCTAAGAAAAGCCTGCAGTTCTATTGCATCAAGTTGGGATCTTAACAAATAAACAAATAAACTGAACAATTTTCAGAGTTGTTCATCCATACTTTGTGTTTCTAATTATGATTTAGCCCCACTCATGCATTACTTCACTGCCAAAGTCAGACACAGTGTAAATGTAGCATTGTTTTTTTTTTTTGTTTTTTTTTTTTGTAATTTATACCTCCAATAAATCTGTTCATGCATGGACTTCTCACAGTAGGCTTTACAAGGTGTATATACATTTGAAATGCTCAAAGAGCTGGCTTTTTGAAACTGTCTAGATGAAAATAGGGCTAAAGCAGTCTCCACTGACACAGAGAAGACACAATTCCAGCACAGTAGCTGTCAGTCAAAGCTCCAGGGAAGTAGAACCAAAGGAAGGTCTCATGTGGCCCGCAATTTTCTTGAGGCCATTAAAACCAGCCCTTTTTAATTCCTTTTTCGTCACTCAAGCTATTCTCGTTGCAAAGTGGTCTTTCAGTGCTCAGCTTCCCTTCCAGCGCTTGAAAGACAGGAATGTGAAAGCATTTTGTAGAACAATGCTGAACACATCTGCTAATTTCCCTGGCTAAAGGGACTAGAGGACAAGCTCATTCATCCGGGGCTCTGTGAACATTTCAGTGCAGTGTAATGTTTCTGTTCCATCACAAAACACTCAGTGTTATTCAAGAGCGTATCAAGTATTTTGTAAAATACTTAAAGTAGTGCTTTTCTGATGCAGTATGCAAATGACTTTGTTAAATGGAACTCATTGAGTCAGATAATCCCACTGCTAAACAGAATGCCTGACCAGATGAAAAATAAAAAAAAAAACACCAAGAGGACACAAAGTTGAAAGCTGTAAGAATGCAATTAATGTAAAATTTGAAAGTAGCAGGACAATGTAGCAGAGTAAGAAAAAGCAATCAGTATGTCCTGCAGCAGACTCAGCCTGCAGCAGACTCAGCCTACAGCATCATAACTCTAAAGATAACTCAGGATAACTGAAAATACTGAGATGACTTCAATCAGTTTCTCCAAATTGCTATCAACACTCACTTTTAGTAAGTTACTTGGTTACTGTGTTGGAAAAGTACTTTGAGTCAATACTACTTGCTTCCAAGTACAGATCCTTTACTTGATTTTTTTTTTTCTGGAAATGATCTCATCTGACTCATTATCATGAGTCCCTCCTGTTCATTTCTATGAACAGGAGGGCATTCACAAAGCAGAACATCAGAAGTCTCCATCATTTTATTTTAAGGTAGGCTGCAGTCAACTAACTNTTGTTTTTTTTTTTTGTAATTTATACCTCCAATAAATCTGTTCATGCATGGACTTCTCACAGTAGGCTTTACAAGGTGTATATACATTTGAAATGCTCAAAGAGCTGGCTTGTTGAAACTGTCTAGATGAAAATAGGGCTAAAGCAGTCTCCACTGACACAGAGAAGACACAATTCCAGCACAGTAGCTGTCAGTCAAAGCTCCAGGGAAGTAGAACCAAAGGAAGGTCTCATGTGGCCCGCAATTTTCTTGAGGCCATTAAAACCAGCCCTTTTTAATTCCTTTTTCGTCACTCAAGCTATTCTCGTTGCAAAGTGGTCTTTCAGTGCTCAGCTTCCCTTCCAGCGCTTGAAAGACAGGAATGTGAAAGCATTTTGTAGAACAATGCTGAACACATCTGCTAATTTCCCTGGCTAAAGGGACTAGAGGACAAGCTCATTCATCCGGGGCTCTGTGAACATTTCAGTGCAGTGTAATGTTTCTGTTCCATCACAAAACACTCAGTGTTATTCAAGAGCGTATCAAGTATTTTGTAAAATACTTAAAGTAGTGCTTTTCTGATGCAGTATGCAAATGACTTTGTTAAATGGAACTCATTGAGTCAGATAATCCCACTGCTAAACAGAATGCCTGACCAGATGAAAAAAAAACACCAAGAGAACACAAAGTTGAAAGCTGTAAGAATGCAATTAATGTAAAATTTGACAGTAGCAGGAGAATGTAGCAGAGTAAGAAAAAGCAGTCAGTATGTCCTGCAGCAGACTCAGCCTACAGCATCATAACTCTAAAGATAACTCAGGATAACTGAAAATACTGAGATGACTTCAATCAGTTTCTCCAAATTGCTATCAACACTCACTTTTAGTAAGTTACTTGGTTACTGTGTTGGAAAAGTACTTTGAGTCAATACTACTTGCTTCCAAGTACAGATCCTTTACTTGATTTTTTTTCTGGAAATGATCTCATCTGACTCATTATCATGAGTCCCTCCTGTTCATTTCTATGAACAGGAGGGCATTCACAAAGCAGAACATCAGAAGTCTCCATCATTTTATTTTAAGGTAGGCTGCAGTCAACTAACTTTTTGTTTTGTTTTGTTTTGTTTTGTGGGGGCCATTATTGCAATTAACTGCATTTTTTTCTGCAAAAGACCCAAGCTGTGAAGCATTGAGTGGTGCTGCAGTGGTGCAGAGGTAAAACACAACCCATGGAGGCCTTAGTTGTTGACATGGCTGTCACAGGTTGAAATCCCAGCCTGATGGCCTTCACTGCATGTCTTCTCTCTCTCATTACCCACTTTCCTGTCTGCCTCTCAAATGAAGGCCTCCAGAAACAATGAAACCTTTATAAAAGAAGTGAGAAAGAGGAAGGTTGAGGACTCAATGAAGAAAATTGGTTTGTTTAAGTTACATGAACTGAATCTTTTTTGGTTAGTTGTGCTTCTTGATTTAAGTACTGCTAACTTAAAAAATTAGGTTTTCTTACTCGTTAATATTAAGCTTACTTTTTTTTAAGTAAGGTAAACTATTTCAATTTTAGAGTGTGTAGCCACTCTAACTAGGACATTTTAAGCCTCGCTTTAAAAGCAGACAGGGTGTCTGCCTCACAGACTGACACTAGGAACTGGTTCCACAGGGGAGGAGTCTCCTCTGAAGGAAACTGGTTCCAGAGTCAGAGCCGTGCATTGACACGAGACTGAATATTTCTAGCTGGAACCTCTTAACCTCACCCTTCTCCACCAGAGAGGTGACATCCTGAGAGCCAAGGACCAGACTGCTAAGGTCTCCGCCCTCGGCCACCACCCGTCACACATTGCACCTGACACCTTTGACCCCTTCCAAAGGCAGTGAGCCCATGGGAAGGGTTCTTTGGGCTAAGCAGACACTCGCCAATGTGCCCCTCCTTCAGGCATGGTTCCAGAAAGTTGCCACGCTGACCCCTGTCCAGGAGAGGGAACACTGTTTCCATTGATTAAACTCATCATAAGGGGTGTTTGGGTTGCACTCTGTCTGGTTCCTTACCTAGGACCTGTCTGCCTTGGGTGACCTTATCAGGGGCATGAAACCCCTGACAGCATAGCTTCTAGGATCACTGGGAGATCACGGTACGATGGGCTATAAAAAAAATAAATAATATATATATATATATATACAGTATATACACACGGTTACTGGGCTAATGTAGCGATTTTTATTCTTAGGTGGCCAATATAATTTAAAACAGCAATACATGCACAGCCTATAAGATAAACTATAACTAATCTAACTATAAAGCAAACTATGAAATCTGAGCTTTGGGCCATTAGACTGTCATCTGGGTCATCATCAGTCACAGTTGATGCAAGTAATTAGTATCATTAATGTGTAAAGGCCTGTGAAAACAATATGTGACAGATATAACAATACAATTTTGAAGTTAGAAAAGAAAAACAATGCTAACCTCGTTTAAGCTGCTACGAGCGGTGACCTGTCATGTCTGGTGGCGAGACCAGACCCCAGAGGAAGGCCCACCAAACAACTCTGACATTTTCACATTTGTTATTAGACCTTCCTGTAAAGAGAAACTACAAACTACAACTGTGTTGTAGTTTGCTTTTGCAGCATCATCTTCCATCTTCTCGCCTATTATGGACTCATTTAATGTTGCTCATAGTGTCAGTGATTCACACATAATGTTTCATGGAGGAATGACATGATGACAAAGCTGGTAATTAGTCAGCTGCTTAGGGCTCCCCATAGATCTAGCCCACAGACCATACCTGTAGATCTAGAATTGTAACTTTTTTTTGTTGTTGTTGAAAATGCAATTAAAATTGATCCAAAGGTTTCAGCAGAGATAAATTAAAATACTTGAACTGATTAACATTTAAATTTAAGATTTAATTGGCAAGCTTACTTTGTAAAAGTGCAAAGAATAATTATGGTTTGTTGTGTTACCTTCAAGTTTGGAAGGTAGCTAGTCACATTTACTCTTATTACCATAATTAAGTGCAATTTGTCTGTATATTGTACTTTTTAAGTAGTTTACAAAACCTGACATTTTACTTTTGGGTAAGGTGTCAGCTCAGCTACAATGCAAGATTAATTTATTTCAACTTGACTGAATTGAATTTAGAACTTGTTTTTGATATTGATAAACCTAGCAACTGGTTTGCTATTTTGATTATCCAAATGTGTTTTTGAAGCGTTTGACATCTTTTGTTGGCCTAAATAATCTTCCTTAAACTACAAAGTGGAACTAAAAATCTCTATGCATGTCCAGACCTTTCATTATACGCTTTATGAAAAAACAAAAGACCTCTACAGTCTGCTCAGATGAACACACAGGTAATGTAAACTGAATAAATAACTTGTTAAACTACTGAAATATGTCTTACCCTTTATTCCTTTCCCTTCCTCTCCACATAAGTGTGCCTTACTCAATTTCCAGCTTCAGTGAGAATGAAGAAAGATAAGACGAGAAAATTGGAAGTTTGGTTTAAAATGCAGACAGCTCCGACGTTCTGCTTGATGGCCTGTAACATCTCGCACCACACTTTGCATCACAGAATGGGAGCTTGTAATAGAAATTCCCCCACAGAGGAGGTTAATCATTGAGCCGCCCTCCACCAAAACAACAAAACCTGCCACTGCAAAATTATAGGAAATAAAATTCAACACTTTATCTGTAGCCCTTTGTCACACCTACAAATTCATGTTGCTAACTTGCCTTTAGGATTCAATTTTAGGTTAATGCGACTCTTCTGTATTATAAAAATAACCCGAAGGGATCTTTAGCCCATTTAGCCAATGGGACTTGCACTATGCCATATGGCCAGGAAGAAAATAGGGAAAATCCAGTCTCCCATCATAGGAAGGGAAAATACAACTTACATTTATCACAAAGTGGACAAAAAAGAAATAAAATACATTCACGTGAAAAAAAAAATATATATATATATTTGATACAAAAATATGTCTGCACGGACATGTACCAACAATCTCTAAAAAAAGTGACTAAGACTGTGTTCCTCATCAAATAAAACACAATGAAAATATATGGAATGACATTAATCATGCAAAAAACAATTCTTCCATCCAACAAACCGTTATGCTTCTGCCTTTTGTTTCAGTCAGTCATTTCAGTGTTTAATATAACTTTTGGGCCACTTATAATAAACACCTGGCTCAGATTCTCCATGCTGACAACACAGCATACATTTAGAGGTAGGTGAGGTCAGTTTATTTTTATTATTTTTATTGTGCTCATTCACAACAAATATTTTCTCAAGACACTTTACAGTTAATTCAGTTGTTTGGAATTTTCAAATCAATCCAATACAATCTGATTATGTAGACAGACTGAAATTATGTGACAAATTCTAATTCCATCCTACCTTTGTATTTTGCATTCTGGTGAGTCTTCTTTGAGTTGTTCTTCTTTTGGGGTTTGTATTTGAGTTCCTTGCCTTCCCCTTGTGTGTGCACTTGTCAGTCATTTTTCCTCACTAGTTTACTTCAGTTACCTCAACTTTCCTGTTGGTTTAAGCAGCTTCTCATACCTACACACCATATTATGCCTTTCCTCAGTCACTGTCATATCATCCTGTTGTGCTGTATTCTCATCTGCTCCAGGCTCCCGTTTTAACCCACCAGCTTCCTTTATGCTTTTGGTTATTAAAACTTGTACAACATGGCAGACAAGAAATTGTGCTGAGTGATTTTATTTTTTTTTACAATTAGTGCAATTTTGTCATAAATATAACTACCGATAAACATAACATATCATTATAAGACTGTTGACTGCGGTAAACATTCCTGAATACACCACAGCTGCACTGAGCCAGAAAGAGTTTTTGCTTATCAACTTCTTATTTCATACCTTAAACAAACATAGGTTCATATAAGTTATGAATATGAAAAACAGCAATAGGTTTTCTTGCTCGGTTTGGAATATGAATGTACTCATAAGTTTCTGAAACATGTTTGGAAAATGTGCCTGAGAAACACCAAACACATTCTGTCATTCAGCACAAGGGAAAACCCAAGCATAGGAAATAACACAGCATGATGAAATTAGAAACCAAAAGAACAAATCCTACAGACCTGCAGCTACTGCAGACGTAAATATTAAATATTATTTTAACTTTCAAGAAGTGTTTGTGTTAATATAGTTTGTCAAAACTCATTATGTGTTCTCGGTGAACTGTTAGTCCAAATAATATATAATAGCATCTGTGAAATAATACAGTACATACCCACAGTATTGTTTGACTGATGCGACATAATACTGTACATACATAACTCTGGAGAACAAAAAGCTCTGAGGAAGCAATACAGACTGAAGCATGCCCTGCCATGTGTGAGTACCATTCAGTCCCTTGGCTTTAATACTGTTTGTGGCTTTGTGTAATCCAGTGCAGAGGATCCCTCCTGGGCCTCTCAAATCCACTGTTCCTGCTCCGACCATGGGGCAGTAAACAATGACAAGATTACATTTTATAAAGTAATATTCAACATTTGGGCTTAGACATAATCCCATGATTAATCAACTCTTTCTAAGAGCTTATATTGATCTTTGACAATCATTTTGTGTGTGAGTGAAGGATTGTGAGATTGTGTCTAGTGTCTGTGACACAAACATTACAAAACATCGAGTAAAAAAGTTTCTGCTTAATAGGTCGGGTTGGTTGAATTACTATTTTCTGCAAGTACGCAAAGCTGTTTATTATGTTAGTGATGATGTACATTCACCACAGATAAAGCTTTCCAAAGAAAAGGCCAAAAATCAGAAAAGTCCTGGGTTTATTTTCGCTGAGCTCAATTATATTTCTAAATGCTTCAGTGAGGTTTTCAAGAGGGAGCTATCTGTAATGACTAATATTTCATATTTATGAAGCATCTGCATAATAAAGATAAGGTATTCAATTAACTGAGCCATAAAAATTCAAGCTTATTAAATATTAATAATTTCACATATTGCTTTGATTCCTAACTACTTAATTACAAACATATTGCTCTCTTCGACTTCTGTGAGTTGGTCATTTTATTGTATTTTAGCAAACTATAAAGTGTTAGGCAAAGCACATCATACAGCAATAAAAGCATGCATGAGCACATTTAAGGCCACTCTGAACCACTCATTGGTTTATCCAGTTTTTTATTACCCATTTTAGATATAAAAACCCCTCGGCATCTACTTGTGTCATTTTGACATGCTTTGCCCTCCCAGTCACAGCTGCCTGTTGATCAACAAAAATCCTCTCTCACAAGCCTCCCCTATCGAAATCTAATGTTTTGCTGTAAAGCTAGTCTGCCTGAAACTCCCTTGACTCTACAAAAACAATATTTCCTTTCAATCTTTCACAGTTAGCATCTCTGAAGGTTAATGCTTCCTTAATTTTGAAGTGCCACTATTATTTATTTGCAGTGTTTACTGAACAAAAAACGTTAAACATTTACATTGTAAGTAGTAAAATCTAAATGTTCCCTAAGTATCTTAATATTGCAGAAGAATACATATCAAGAGAGTAATCATAGTGATTCAACTTAGGCTGCATGATATTAGACAGAAATATGGCTCCAATAGTATTTGAAATACTGCAACAATAATACTAGTTGTGATGATTCCAACTTTTCCTGACCCCATCAGTAAGAATCCACCCAACTGGATTCATCGTTCTTGTTTTATTTGTCTGCTTATTGTCTTCTTTGGATGTACTATACTGAAATGCAATTTTGGTCTGCTTTAGTACAATAACAATAAAAGCGTTCCGATTCTGATTCTGATCCATGAGGTATTCCAGTAGGTTTCACTGGGAGGAACAACCAGGACAGGCTGGGAAAAGAGGTGGGGAGGGAGAGAGCTTTAATACATGAAGGGACAAAGTTGAACCAAACCTCTGCAACCAATTTGAAAATTCAACTGCCTAAGAACTGCTTGACATAGAGTGACATGGTTTCAGGTAAAATAATACCGAACTAAAAAATAGCACAAATTTTGCACAAACACATAAAGCTAGAACTCTAAATAACAGTTTATCAGCAAAAATGTTGATTTGTGGTTGAGTTTCACTTTAAATGTAAGATTTGTTTTAGGTTTCTAGCCAGAAAAATCTCATAGCAACACATATGGATTTTATTTTATTGTTTTCCCTTTATATTCATTAAAAACTAATGTTTCTGCAAACAAATTCTACAATTAATGACTCAAAAGCTTACTCCAACAATTATTAAACTGTCTAAAATCATCTGATTTGCTTTCTCCATTAAAAATGTCAAGCATATCCATAACCTGATAATGAATATTAATGAAAACTCCAAAAGCTGCAGTAAAATATCTGACAAAAATATTGCCATTAACATGATGGACCATAAGAAAATTATTTACATTTGCTGATATTCAATTAAATAGTCAGATACTTCTTGTTAAAAATAATTGATTTATATATAATTTATTCACAGTTAAATCTTTTTCTGTCTCACCTGTCCACTCTGCCTTATTGATAAAGTCCCCTGAAAATACAAAAGAAAAGCCTTTATGATTGCAATGTTTCTCTATGCTTAAGCGTCAATCACATACAGGCTGTGAACTGAGGGGATGTTGTCCCATCTGTGATAGTGGTTGATGCAACAAAACACAAAAACAGGTCAGGCAGGTGGAGGCAGGAATCAGATTTTTAGCCCACAAGCCATGGAAGTTGCAGGCTAGGCAACCCGCTGCCCTGCAGCATGAAATCCAGGGATGTAGAGGGGATTTGACTTCTTGGGCTAAAGCCAAGCAGGGAATTGCTTGACTGGCCATCTCTGGCAGCTACACCCAAACTTGGTGATGCTTCCCCGCTTATCTTCCCCTCACCATCAAGCTGCTGCAGCTCCTACTTTGTGGTGCATAAGCAATATTTCCACCAGTGTCATCTACAAACCCTCCCCAGAGATTTATCTGGCTGTTGAAGTAGAAAATGAATATTTTACAGTTCACTTGCCTGATCAATTACCTACAAGCTGTTGCTGTATTTTGAGGCTGGTTGGAAGAAATACTTGTAGGCAGTGACAGTATAGTCTATGGGGAGTCCTCTCCTCTTCCATGACAGCAACAAAATCAAACTAAAGAGAAGTTATGAATGAGATTGTCTCTAGTGGGCTGCTTGATTTTGTATGCACCCAACTCTGGCATTGTTGCAAAACAAATTACAGCTTTTAGTCAATAATTACTGCTGGCTAATTTCAAGACGTTACAGACACAGGGTTGATTGGAGTTGCCAAGTGCTCCTTGATTCAAAGCCAATTTGAATATTTCAGAAATGAATATTTAATGTTATCATTGTTCACTGATTAACATCCATCTGCATGTAGCGTCTTCAAGCAATTTTCCACTGACAATACAGTTGTACCAACTGTGCAGTCACAGGGTTTCTCTTGTGATACACAGTCTTCTTATGTTAGCTTGTTGGATAACAAAGTGTTTTGATCTTCAGAAACCAACGTGTCGTCTACCTGCTGGCAGTTTTTACCCCGACGTGTTTCCAATGTCAGATTTTTTAAGCTGTCATTTCAGGCTCATGGTATTATAGCAGCATAAATGTTATGCTCCCACTTTAACAAGGCCAGTTTCAGCTCCTGTCCTTTTACTCACTGCAACTTTAACATCCTCTAAATGGGTTTCAAAACCTCAAAGAAGACCTACCCCATTCTACCACAGCATTAATAAACCTCACTGAGTGATTTTCACCTTAACAGAGCTCAGAAATGTTTGTTACCCATAAAACTTGTCGCTACAGCAAAATTAAATGGCGCAGAGCTTGATTAAAGAATTAAAAAACATAAGGCTCACAAAACGTCTGTTTAACTGGTTAATTGTT
>NW_006800040.1:606696-613423 GCF_000485575.1 Poecilia formosa
TCAATTTTTAACCAGCCATTTTAACAATCTTCCAGAAACAACTTGACCTTACACTTCAGACTCTGAGTTAGTGGACCTGGTGTGCTCACTGATATACCCAGTTGTACCAACCTCTTTGACCTCATTAAAGAATGGAGAACTGTGTGATTTTTACCTCATTTGTGAATGCTGCTGATTTTCCTTTGAAGTCAAAATAGGGAAGTGTCTGATTATGTCTCTGTCAAACACATCCATTGTCCTGCAATCAATGCTCTGATTGCAGTATACACAGAAGATGTGCTTGGTGGTTTTAATAATGAAGAACTATTCATCAGCTGCAGAAGTTTCCAAACCTAACCAATCCCTTCATGCCCAGCCTCTCACTGATCAGGACTGCAGAAATGTGAATGGCAAGAGCTTGCTGTGTCTTTGTAATTTTAGGTAAATGTCTAAAAGTGGTTTACCAGTTTAAATTTTTTACATTGTCAGGCTCATAATCAGGGCTGCAAGTTATTAAGAAAGCATAGAATATATATATCTATACTGATGAGTGTTGTGATGAGACTATAACTGGCGATAAATAAACTGATCATTTAAAAGTGTTCATTTCTCTCTGCTTCATAGACCAGATAAGGAGTAGTCCATCCAGCAGACAATATATAAAATATAGAAAATTTTTTTATTTTGGCTGATCTCTGATGTTTTTCCATTGAAATGACTTAGTAATGATCTTATCACCTTCTAAAACTTTTTAATGTTCTGTTGATAAACAAGTGTCACCAAATGTATTATAGGGACATTGAGCCTGAATGAATGGCACATACATAATTGGCTAATATTTATAGCATCAGTTATTATTAACATGTATGTTGCATACAGTGACATTTGATAACAATAACATTGTTGGTGGTAGCATATGTAGCTTTTAATTTTTTCATTATTCTCTCACTCTTAGAACCACACAGTTCCCCCAGCGTCAGTCTGGTTTTTATGAGTAGAGAGAATAATGTCAGGTGTTTTATTTAGATTTTAGTAATTGCATTTGAAGTTCAGATCACTTACATGGCTACTTCAAACACATGCATGGCTGAGGCTCTTTCTCAGAGTTGCTGCACCAATGCAATAAAACAGAAGCAAAAACAATAACATATGTTAGCTGCCCTGCCCAACACAGACCGACACAAGACCTGAAATCCAATGCATCTGACAACCTCCTGTCAAGTTCATCAGGAAAAACTAGACCAAGAGTCCAAACATCCAACTAAACGTTTACTATCTTTGATTTAAAAATAGCTTGCACCATGTCGTCTGATGTGCTCCAGTGCATGTGAGCAGAAGACAATGTGTTGGGTACCAGGTTGGTGGTCTGCTGGGTTCCTTTTCAGATCATCCACCAGAGGGCGCCTAACGACAGCAGGTTCTTGGAGGGCGTGCCGGCAGGTCCTAACCAGACACACCTGTGGGGAATTGTCAACTCCTGGTGGAGTATATGAGCAGCTGGCTGCCAGCACACCTTTGCCAGAGTGTTTGCCTGAACTGGTACACTGAGCCCTCAAGAGTTTACACTGAGTACTATTGTTGATATTTGAGTAGTTTAGAGATCTAAACTTACCCTTGGGATCCTTTTTCCAGGACGCCTTCAAGGGCCTTCAGGAAATCTCGAGCCTCCCCTTCTTTGGAAGGAATCCTCTCGAGGCGCCGTGAGAGTACTCACTGGATGCCCGAGCCACATTGTCACTTTCCCCGTGACTTACCGGTTGCAGTCTCCAGTTGGCAGTCAGCTCCATTGCTCCTCCGTGCCGTCAAAGTATTACCTGTCCGCCCTCCGACACTCCGTCTATCCTCCCAGCCGTCGCCCTCGGACTTACCCACCGCCTGGTGCCTGGCCTTTCTTCTCCTCTGTTCGGATCCAGACTACCACAAGTAAGAGCATCAGATCTTGTTCAACTGAGTTGATATTTCCCCCCTGATCCCAAACTCACCATATTTCTCTCCCTCAGTGAGCAGTTGCACCCGGACCCCTTTTGCAGAAGACCAAGTCCTGACTGACCTGTTGAACTGAGTTTTGTGAATAATGATAAACCCTTTGTACTTTTACACCTGTCTCTCTGTAAGTGTTTCTGCATGTGGGCAAAAAACATTAAACCTGACGTGACACAATGAAAGTAAGGTAAGGATATTAAAACCACCAAAGAGACTGAGAGTTGTAGCTAAATGTAGCTGAACTTCAGACTAAACAACTGTACAGTGAAGACCTTCTAAAGGCATGTTGTTGTGCAGAGGGAACCTACAGGCGCACTAAAGACCTAGCAGCTCTTGGTGAGTTGTTAATATTTGGCTTAGTGGTCTGGCTCTTTAAATTGATTTAACTACCAACACTGCATCAGGATGTCTGCAAAGGAGCAAAAATAACAACACAATGGTCTACACCGTAATTTATACCACAAATATGGCAAACTGTAATAATATGAGCCTTATCCAGGTCTATTACACTTTGCACTTCAAGTAACATAATTAGAACCACTTCCAGTTTGCTCATTAAAACAGTTCATAATTTCATTATTTTGATGACTTAACGTTATCCCCAGTGGTCAACAGGTGAGAGGTGGAGTACACCCTGGACAGGTCACCTGTTGTAGTGGTTTTGATGGTGAACCCAAATGTAGAGACACAGAGACAGCTTGTAGATGAAGAATGTTTAACAAAAACGATGAACAAAAAATCGTAGAGGACACGGGGAGCCAGAACCAAACGAAAACAGCAATCCAGAACAAAAAGCCAGCAGGCAAACTGAGGAGACAGAGAGAGAGAGAGTACACAGGGGACGAGGAAATAAATCTAACACTAAAGAATGAGTAGATAAGGAACTTACTGTAGATAAACTAAAGCACCAGGAATAACAAGACACAAGACATAAATAAACTACAATCAGTAATAAGGTAAAACAGAGACCAGGCTGATCAAAGACAAAGACTAAGGAGCACAGAATAATAACGATACTAGAAACAATCAAAACACCAAAACAACTCAAAACCCAGGATCTAACATCACCAGCGTACTTATCAACTCATGTTTTTGTTCTCATACAAAACGGCACAGACTAAGTCCTTATCCTTTGTGTGAGTCACATTGCCCATTGCTCAGTTGAGCCCATCTTTCTCAACAAGCTCTTTCTGAACCTGCACTTACCTCCGTTCACCTCCAGCCCTCAGCCAGACCACTTGAACCTCCTGAAATCCTCACCCTCTGGGTCACACTCTGTACCATATCTCTATTTTCCCGTGGATCAAACACTTCTATGAAGCCAATAAGACAACTCAGCAATTTTACCAAATATCATTGCCTCCACCAACCTCATTCAGTTTTCTAACCACTGTGCTTTTCCCCTGAAAACACCTGAGTGCCCAAACCTGCCTTCCTCTTGTAAATAAAATCTCAATCTCTAAATTCTCTCTGTACGTAGGTAACAAAACTAAACATGCCAACTTAACCTCATTCTTGTAATACAGACATTTATACATACATGGATGACAGGCAGACACCCAATCTTTGAGTGAAAAAGTTTTCTGAAAACTGGGGCATAAACCCAGATTCATAAACTCTTCACTGGGGTTGGGATGATTATTTCTGGATCGTGTACATGAAGCTTGACTTTATTTTGCTTCTGTTTATCAGGAGGGAGATAAGATAATCCGGATTGTGAAAATTGCTGGATTACACAGAAAATCATCACAATGGGAGCGATTTAAACTTTGCAAAGCGCTCTTCTGTCTGGCGCAACATTGGTGCAAGTACAGATTATCACAACAGATATATAAAAAAAGGCTTTAAGCTTTTATGAATTTTAAACATTTTCTCTCTCTATGTGCTATAACAAAAGGTTTAGTAATCCTCACCCTTCATTCACATCCAAGCATGCATGATTGAAAAGATTACAGTGCAAGTTTTCTGATTAAAAACTGCTGTCATGTCCCTTTTGGAGAGCTTGTTCGTCTGTGCAGTATGTGAATGGTCCAGAATCTAAAACCTCATCATTCAAACTAAGTATGTTTAATTCTCAAAAATTTGGATTTTCTTTTTCACTAATTGCTGTAATATATACAGACAATATAATGTAGTTGATTATTCCTGCAGTTTGAAAAAAAATAATAAATATAACATGTAAACTTTACGCAAAGAGCTCATTCATTAACTTTCCTATCTATCCGTCCATTCGCCTGTTGGTTGCTGGTGCCTATCTCCAGCTAACGTTCCGGGTGAGAGACAGGGTACATCCTGGACAGGTCGCCAGTCTGTCGCAGGGCACACTCACACCTAGGGAGAATTTAGAGAAACCAATTAACCTAACAGTCATGTTTTTGGATGTCAGAGTACCCAGAGAGAACCCACACATGCACAGGGAGAACATGCAAACTCCATGTAGAAAGACACCAGGCTGGGAATCGAACCCAGAACCTTTTTGCTGCAAGGCAACAGCTCTACCAACTGTGCAGCCCCATTAATTTTCCCATTCATTGTAAAAGAGATCTGCTGTATAGGAGAAGAAATGAGTGTGAACAAATATAAGAATTATCTGGAACTTTTGGCGTTATTAGAAGCCTAAATGAAAGCTTTTATGACTATATTTTTAGTTCTTAGAACAGACTTTGACACTGAAGATGTTTTGGTCTTTAGAGTCATCAAGAGCCAATGTCCTGAATGTGTTCAGTCTGTCCTAACAATAGATTCTAATGGCTGAAATGCATGATGCAGTGTAACGGCAGCCCAATGTCTTTATTTCTCTGGTGGGACACTTTATACACTATCAGTGTTCTGGAAGATCTTGTGGTGGATCCACAGCATCTACAGCAAACTCATCCGTATGAACTGACCTCAAATTTACGAAATAGCTTTTGTAAATTTGTAGAGTACAAGTTATATTTTGGAACAACAATGCAGGACTACAGAAATATGCCTCAAACATCCTTTACGCTTTTATGACTGAAAAGGCTGAATCGACTTGAAATTCAACCCTTTGTATTAAAATGGAAAGTCATTAAAGTCTATGTTTATTGCAAGTGGCACCATAAGAATATATGAGAGTATAATTAACATGAGAGCAAAATTAAGTGTTGCAGCTTTAATTAAGCTGCAATACTTTGATGAAAACTGTTAAAACAATTTGTTAAAGCTGTCACTATGTTGTCACACTATACAATGCTACATCCTGCCATGAACCCTCAGGCTAGCTAGCATGGCCACAGATGGCAGCGGATAAATGGTTTTACTGGACTGGTCAGTTTGTTTCTCTGTTATTAAGACATTGATCAAAGCATACAAGAGCATGACTGACAGCACTAAGACCTTCCTCCTGGCTCTGATTGGTTGTTTATTATCAAGAGAGGTGTGTTTCTTGAGAATGAAATAGTACTACAGGGAGGAGATGGAGGAGCTTGATTTTTTCACAGACAGATCTGTCTCATACCATATTGTCATGACATGGTGACATGGTTAACAAATGCGTAAAAAAAATTGAAGAAAAAACAAAAATTAAGTTACGTTCTTAACTTCTTATGTAAACAGTCACCTATAGTAGTGTTTATATTCAGTGGCATAGGTCTTTATCTGTGTTTCCTGAAAACAAAGTTATTATTTCAGGGAAATGAATGCATATCTGTGTGTCTCTTTGTTCCTCATC
The DNA here is from genome assembly GCF_000485575.1 of Poecilia formosa. Classification (NCBI taxonomy): domain Eukaryota; kingdom Metazoa; phylum Chordata; class Actinopteri; order Cyprinodontiformes; family Poeciliidae; genus Poecilia; species Poecilia formosa. The sequence continues at coordinate 612,353 of NW_006800040.1, forward strand.
ATTAGTAAACTGGTTTTGTGAACCACTGAAACATACTGGCCAGACAGGGAACATTTGAGTGGGGACGATTTCTGGGGACCAGTGCAGGAGGCATTCTATGGACATTTTGTGTTTTTGTGTGTGTGTGGTGGGTGGAGCAGATAAACAGAGCAGCCTGGAGCATGAAAGAAATAAAATAAAACTTTGTAATAGCAGAGTATATCCCCCTGTCCTCAAGTGCAGCTTACCATATTTGCATCTCAACTCTGTGTGCTTTGAAGATTCAAACATTTCTCTACGTCTGGATTAGAATGAATTTCTGTACCTTTACTCTCAGACTCCCTGATATCTACCCTCCATGTCCATCTGTTCTGTGTGAACCTGTGCTGCGTTATAGAGAAAAATAATTAAAAAAAATGAGTCTGAGGTTAAAGGTTTTACTAAATCATCGTTTCAGCTGATAATCATTCAGTGTGAGTGAAATGGAATAATTGGAGAGCTGTTTGTGTATTTCCTGCATTTATGCCAACTGTAATGACAGCACCATCTTAGCAATTGAGTAATTAGAATGATTAAAAACTGAAAGGCTCATCTTGCACTCTTACAATGACACATTTCCAAACTCTTAGAAAAAGCAAATTTTAAGTACCTTTCTGAATAGTCCAAGGAAATATCAAAGCAGTAAAATGAGGAATGTTTCTACCATGCAGAAAATGTGCACATTTCATGTGCGCAAGTTAATTATGCCACTTCACAGGAGCTTGTGAAAGGATAAGGAAAGCTGCATAAATTTAGCTGTAATCCAGGCAGGGAGAACTCATTTGCAGGGATGGTCTTATCTGGGCACTGCAGCTTTCTCACAAAATTAACCTTGGATATTTGGGCCCAGTTCAGCCAGCGTTTGATTCTCTCTCTATCTCCCCTTCTCTCTCTCTTTTTTCTCTCTCTCACTTCCTCTCAGTCTCACACATTCTCTGCAAACAAACGCTCCCCCTAGAAACCAATACACCTCCTCCCCTTTACTATTTGTCTATCTGAGCTTCTTACATTGTCTGAGACCAGAGTTTATCACTGAAGTTGATGAAGCAGTTA
>NW_006800040.1:613498-622547 GCF_000485575.1 Poecilia formosa
TAGATAGATAGATAGATAGATAGATAGATAGATAGATAGATAGATAGATAGATAGATAGATAGATAGATAGATAGATAGATAGATAGATAGATAGAACCCATAAATGGTATTTGCAGTATGGTTAAGACTCTTTATTACAGTAAACTATTGTTTCATTTATAAAACCAAGTTTAGACAAAATAGTGTTTGTGAATGAGGTTCAGAATATTAATCATCAGTATAACAAAGGACATTAAAAGAGCAGACAGTATTTAGGACAAGAATTGCAAACTAAGTTCACTAAAAAAAGAATTGTGAGCACATTTTTGTTTGTTTCTTTTAAATTAGGCAGATTAAAAGCAAGAATTAAAAGTGGTGTTTTAAAAATTTGGTATTCAGTAGTCAGTAGCCATTCTTGTAGTATCCTTGCTGTTCAAGGTTCAGGGCACAAACCACATCTGGTCAACAGACTCCTGGCTGTAGAGCGGGGCCGATGTTAGTCCAGCTTTCTACACACAACTTTGTCCACCAAAAGCCAGTCACAGGCCCCTGATGATTTGGCTCTTTATTTTGATTCAGCCACCACTTTTCCCAAGATAGAACCAGAGAGGGCAAATGGAAAGAAGTTACACTAAGGCATTTCTTTCTTAGTGTAACTTTGATGAAGTGCATTACTAAGTACATAATTGTAGCACTAAATAATGCAATTTGCAATTGAAAACTCTTACATGGAATTATGTGTTGGGCAGCATAACAGTAAAAATGTCTTAATGGATTGATAGACTTGTCACAATAATCAATAAATCAATTAATCTCAAGATAAATTAAAACAACCTCAATTATTTCCATTGGCATGATTTATTGTTTTCACTTTTTTTCTCTCTTTCTACCAAAAACTGGATGATAAATCTTCAGTTTTGTGCTTTGGTCTCAACTAGCCCTTTTTTGAAGGACATTTTTGTTTACAAAGACTTCACAATTAATTTGTTTGTTTGTTTGTTTGTTTTGGATATTCAATATGTCTTCCAGTGTTAAATGTTCATTAGAATTTAAAGTAAATCTGAACTTTTACAAAGTGTTCTTGCATCATTATTATGTCATTACCATTATGTTTCTTAAAAATGGTCTATAAACAACAATATCTTATCGCAATAACTTCTGGAACAATTTATTGTCCAGCAAAATTTGTTATCGTGACAGGCCTGTCATATATAGTGTTGCTATTACTTTAAATAGATTCAGTTAAAATACCTGGTAACTGTCAGGAAGTGTGGTGAGAGGTGGTGAGGGAGATGCAGTGGAACCAGAAGGAGTGATGAAAATGATGAGTTTAATGAATAATCCACAAAAAGTTCCAAATCAGACAGCAAAGTCGAGCAGAAGGCAAAGCTCACTAGTAGTGAGCTGGTAGTACTGGCAAATAGTGATGGGTAGAATAGACATCATGTATCATTTCCACCCATAGCAAAACTGTGTCGATTCTGTCTCGATACTGTGTCACTGAATACTGATACCTGCTGGACATTAAAAAATCCTACAGGCAATGTAGTGATTTGATGACCTAGTCCATACAATAAGATTTTTATTGAATATTATGTATTGTATTACGTCATATCTTCACTTACTTAAAATGGATTTGACATACAGTCAATAAAAAATGTGAACATGTACCATAAAGTGAAAATTTAAGTGAATGTGTTTGGAATGAGGATCCTTGTGGACTGTTTTTTTTCCCCACACAAAAAAAGTTTTGTGGACAACATTTTGAAATTTAGCCTGTTACGCTTTTTTGACAAAACTTCTCCTGCTGTAGAATGAAGTAAACACTACATTTACAGCGAACCTGTCAGGATGCGTGTGGTTGGTGGTGAGGAGATGACACCGAGACCCAGGTAAGATGGTGAAAATGAAGAATTTAATAATAATATGCTCAGGAGACAGTCCAGGACAGGCAGCACGGCAGGAAACAAGCACGCACCTAAATGCCGGTAGCAACTGATAATAAGGACTAAACGGGAGCAAGCACAAACCAGAACTTGGCAGTTCTACTGGAGAGTATAGATAGTGACGACTTGTGTAAGACAGCAAAAGACAAACTTAGACAAGGACCCGACGAGGAACACAGACAACAGGGTTTAAATACACACGGGGTAATTAAGGGAATGAGACAAACCTGGGAAACAATCAACGGGGAAGACGCAGAGACAGACTCACAGGGAACAGGACTACACAGAAAAACTCAAAAATAAACACACAGAAACACGGATCGTGACAGAACCCTTGTTTTTCTTAGGGGTTGCGTTCCGAAAATAACCCGTGATATGCGAAATCCGTTAAGTAGTTACCTTTATTATTTTTTTACAGTTATTACACAGCATAAATAAATACTCTACATTGAAACCAAATAACAAAACCTGTTTTCAGATCAGCGGATGTGCGTGTGCATTAATCGGGCCTTAATGTGATCCGGAGTCATATCATTAAAGCGTCTCCCAAGCTGCTTTGCAAGATTCACAGCTGGCAGAGCGATGGATCTCGTCAAGCGAGCCTCCGGTCGGGTTTTCCGCTGCCTCTGGCCACAGTTTTTTTTCCAGCTGGCATTCAAAGTTTCAATTTCCATCTCCTGAATGGCTGCAGTATTAAATACCGTAACGTTATTGGCACTCAGGTAGAGAAGAAGCGCGGAGACTGTTTTTACCAATCATAGAGTCAATAAGGACGCAGAACAGTGTGAAAAAAAAAAAACTGCACATAAAAATCTGCGAAGCAGCGATACTGTGAAAGGTGAACCGCGTTATAGCGAGGGTTCACTGCATATGAAATAATTTATAAAAAGCAACTGAGTAATTTGTAGAATGGCTGTATATCTGAGTTTATCCTAGGTGTATCTGGGACTTCATTCTCATGCCTGGCCTCATAATGCCTCAGCATTGAGGAGGTGGATTTTTAAATAAGACAGTTTAGTCAAACAAATGCAACACTTAACCTGCAGAACATAATATGAAAGTAAACTAAGAGTCAATTTCAGCTGAATTTGGATTCAAATAGATCAAGTAACTGACAAGAACCAGGTGAAACAACAAAATGAAAACAAATTTATTTTCCAATATAAGATCAAAATGGTCCCACACTACTGCGGAAACCTTTCCTTTGAGGCTGCTCCATAGTTGACACTGTTCAGTAAAAGATCAAGAATTCGTTTGGCAAATGCTTTTGACAGATTGACGGATTTGCTTCCTTATAAACACAGTTTGGCGCTTTAATGTCATTTCGAAACAGATCCTGTATCGGTCACGTGACTTGCTGAAAGCAATACGTACACCGACACGGGTTTTGGTCTATGGGCTTGACACATGCACCGACGCATCGGTGTTGCCGGACCCATTACTACTGGCAAACAAGGAACACCGGAAGTCCCTCACAAAAGTTTTGCAAGGGAACGCAAAAGAAAAAAAAATTCCCCATGTCCCCTGGAGGGCTCCGTAGAAAAGGAAAAAGAGTATTCCACCAGTTTATTTCACAACTCTGGTATTTGCAGTGTCTTTATTGAGAGAACTTTTGTAAATTATATAAGTCATACTAATTAGAACAAAAAAGTCACTGTGCTTGATTCAGTTAATAGAATCTAAGGAGAACCCCTAAAAATATAATTTAGCCTCTCCAATAAAAACAGCTATGAAACTGAGGTTTGTATTGCAAAAGTGAAACACAGAGAACAAGTAGTAATCATGTTGCAATACAAAAGTAATTTTTGATTCCAGATTCCTCCTGGCTCATCTCAATGTATCTGTCAGCAAGGCACTTAGCCCCAAGTTGCCTTCTGAGCTGAGTATGGAGGATGAATATGTGCGTATTTGTTTATGCATTGGGTGAATGTGGCTGTAGTGTAAAGCAGTTTGAGTGGCCAGTATAACAAGATAAATCCAGTCCATTTACCATTTAATCTAGTGATTGGATATTAAGTCAATTGGAGCTTCTCTTTGGACAGTTCTTAATGCTGACTCAGACGAAAAGAACGACAACACCAAGAAGAGAGACACGGTCCACACCATCAGATTTATCAAGGTGGATCAAGTTAGTTGTCAGGTGTTTCTTGTCAGAACCTCCTGGGAAACGGTCACAACTGTGACACTTCTGATGAGGATGGCAGTACAATGATGAAACATGTCAGGTATGTCAGAAGAGACATAATATAACTGAGTCTTTAATAAACAAATCTTTAAGACTTTCACATATAGATAGAATGAGATTCATTGATATATATCAGTGGTCCCCAACCCCTGGGCCGCGGACCGGTACTGGTAAGTGGACCAATTAGTACCGGGCCGTGCAAAAGATAATTAAGTATTTCCGTTTTATGTATTATTTGAGTCTGGAAGATCTTTTATTTTGAAAATTCTTTAACCGGATTCACTCTGTTACTTGAGCTCCAACACTGAGCCCACAAGCAACAAAATGAGTAAGAAATGGATCAGATGTCTTTGGAAAGTTTCTTTGCAAAGGGGAAAAGACCCAGAGAAGAGACAGGAGGATGGATTTATCCCGGACCAGTAGGTGATTACCACATTACAAGCCCGCTCTGCGTAACATGCGGCGACCGGCTCGCTAATGAAGCAATGAAGCCTTCAAACTGCTTCGCCACGTAGAAACCAAGCACACTGTGCATATAAGCAACACTTCAGGTGTCATTGTCTCTCATCACTCCCAGATGGTATCATCTGGGAGTGACGGTCCCATCTGAGAAAAGCCCTGAGAGAAACAAGCTCAGGGCTCCCGCTAGTCATTATTGTGAGTTAAAATTTTCACGAAAGTAAAATGTTCGTTTTTGTGGTGCATCTGTATCTTATTTTGAAGGTATATGTAAACTTTACCATAGCGACCAGAGTCAGAGCAATCTTGGCAGTGGTCGAGAGGAGAGGAGTAGAGCTTGTGAGTCTTAAGTCTGGTTTAGACGGCAAGATTTAAGAATTGTTGGCTGATTCTCCAAACCTCTGTGACTACAGAGCTGATAAAAGTACAACAGGTTCGATCAGTTCGTGTGTCCAGCCACAAGGCAGGAGCAACACCACACAAACCGATTTCAGTTACGTACATCCCAATTCCAGGGGATAATCCAGTAAAACCCCCAATATAGCGGAAATTTAGAATAACCAAACACGGATGACGATGTAGAAATAATAGTGATAATTTGTGGACTCATTTTAAGAGATAAAAGACATAACAAAAAGAAAAGGCGGTGGATAGATGATGGGAGCAGCCGCTCTATTTGCTGTACTATGATTTGGAGGTGACTGTTTTTTTATAGTTAACATTTTTAACTGAATAAATATAATAATATATAATAATGACCTTTACATGTAATAATAAACATTTCCACATATCTTCTCCGATATCCACCGGACTCTCAGTTGCGCGATATGTCAGCTGTTTAAGATTCACCTCTGTTCTTACGTCACCACGCTTTCTGATTGGCTACCTGTCACATTCAACAGGTTGTATTCTCGTTCCCACAGGCTGCGATAAAAGGGCCAAGACAACCCAAATTGGGTATATTCAGGCGGGAACACCAACATGCAGAAGCCTTATCTGACAGTTCACCCAACACCCCCACCCTGACCCCCCTAGCTGCAGCAAAATTTTCAAATCTTGACCGGTCCACGGTAATAAAAAGGTTGGGGACCACTGATATATAACCCTTTTTTGTTTTGGGGAACAGTTTGGATATGGTGAGATCCTGTTTATGGTATAACGTTTGAACATCAGTACATCAGAACATCAACAATATTATCAAGGATAGTTGGTAACTGGATCCTGTCTAGTTATCAGTACTTTCTGTAGATAGCTATTGTCATGGGACAATACTGTGTCCCAAAATGGACACAGTATGTGTGTCCAGAACACAGTATGTGTACGTAAGACACATAGTATGTGTGTGTCCATTTTGGGGACACACTAACTGTGTGTCCCCAAAATGGGACACAGTATGTGTCCATTTTGGGGATTTGCCACAAAAATAATTTTATATTGTCATAAGATTGCCTAACTTTAAAAAAATCGTGTTCTTTAATCTTCAAACAGTCCTACTCGGTGATATGGTTTATGATGTCGATTGTATTTAGTGCCAAGTGATAGCAATCATACTCTATAATAGGTCATTAATAAGTCATAAGCTCTTATGATGTGATAAATTCTGTCAGCATCTGGCCAGTGAATTTATATTAGTTGCTTTTATCAGTGTAATTGAGTTCTGGAAAAGAGAGACACTTTCGAGTCATTCACAATTATTGAATTGTCATTTGTCTTGCTGGAGAGCTGTTTCTCCCCACGTGCTGACAAGGTAATCTTCAAGTAGGTGCTTTAGAGGCAAACGGTGTGGCTGCTAAAGCCTTTTCTCTCAACTCCAAAGGTACCCATAATCTTCACTGCCTGCTCCTTTCACATCATTTCAGCAGTGCATCGTCTGGAGACTGATGGTCTTGACAACGTCACCTGTCGCCATTTGTAACCCTAATGTCCCTGTCAGGTGATGCCAGCAGAAAACATAAATCACCCCTTCTGCTGGTCTACTAATGGGACACCTCCTAATGTATGTATATCCCCCTCAGATTCATTCTGTATGCTGGAAACATATGCTAATCACACCTCCAGCATAAATCTTCAAAGTCAGTCACCAGTCTAAAAGAAATATATTTTGGTTTTAGAAATATTTTTGAGACAGATTTTAATGTGGCTAAGCTGCTCTTGCATTTACAGACAGTTGGATGAAAATGTGATTTTTTTTTTCTTCCTCTAAAATATGTAGAAATAGCTTTGAAGTGAGCCATGATGACCTCAGCAAAAATTAAGGATAACAAATGTTCTGTCTTAAATTTCATAAATAATAAGTGCCCTCACCTTTAGGAAGCCACTGTACAGATATGTCTCCTGTTGCGGCCTTCTATGTTCCAAAAACCAAAAATTACAACAAAGGCTGTGGATGGTAACAGGTGGTTTGATTTGCTTGCACTTCGAACTTGACAGTAAAACATATATTTATATGTTTTATTTCTTATAGAAAATAGTGACAAAATAATTACGAAAAATCTCTTATAACTTAGTGCCACAAATTAAGTTAACAAAAGTTAACTTAATTTGATGTTTCAAGTTCAAAAAAGTGGTCAAAAAATCATTTACAAAACCTCCCGTCAACACGCCAGATATTTGCCAAACAATAGACCTCCACCAAGCACCCTATGTGTTCTTAATTACTCAAATTAATGGGAGGGTCTAACAATTACCAATGTAATCTAAACAATTACAAATATAAAAATTAATTATAAATTTTGGTTCTAAACTAAGTTAATTATATTCTAACTTCCCAAAGGAGAAAACTAAATTGATAGAAATTACAATCCACAAACTTTAGTATAAATGGCCACAACATCTCCATTTTTAATGTTGCATTTTAAGCCAAGCTCAATACTTCCTCGTGTGACATCCTCAGAAACTTCAAAGAAATGAAGAGAATTATGTATGACCAGAAGCCTTATTCATCCTTGGGTACAATGTCCCGATGCCTGCAGGTGCCAACTTCATGTGTTCACACAGTTTCGTCCAGACCTAAGCAACATGGGAATGTCCAGCTGTCATTCAGGAATAAGGTTCTATAAAAGTAAGGCTGCACTANAGGGGGGACATCCGGTCACGAGGTAGGACATCCGGTCACGAGGGGTGGGGGGAGGGGTTTGATATCAATTAATATCAATTAATTAAGGCCATCAATCAATCATCCGATTAAAATTTGACATAAGGGTGTATATATATCTCTCTCTTGACGACCTGCCCTCTTTGCTCCTTGCCACCAAGTGCCCTTTTGGTCAATTTATTATTTTTTTTATTTTTTGGTATTATTTCTTGTGACACATAATAACATGTACTAATTTTTTTTTTTTTTGTTGTTGTTGTTGTTTTTTTGTACAACATAATAAGCCCTCCGGTCACGTTGTTACCTTTGACCTTTTGCCTGTGACGCATGACGCAGTTGCCTCTCGCGCAGTGACATAAGGCGGCTAATTGGAGCTCAACGTAGCGAACGTTACAGATTACAGATCAGGTTTTGGTGAATTTAAAAAAAAACGTTTTTGGTGAATAAAGTGTATTAGACTTGCTGTTTGTCAGATGACGGAAAACGTTGAAGTATCGTTTCTGCTTCAGCGGTTTAAGTAGAGAGGTAATGAAATACAACAGACACTGACAGGCCTCTGCGTCTGCCTTTCTCTGAAGAACTACTGAGGGGAGGAGACAGCCAGGTGAGGAAAAACTGTTCTTATCTATCGATTCAGTATTTTTTATCATGCAGACATTAGGCTGTTGTTGTTGTGCTATTAGCTGCTAGCTAACGACTTTGCTAGCAAAGCTAGATAACTAAAAAGCTTCCCTGTATCATTAATGACATCAGTCATTCTTCAGTATCGCTAATGCAATAGGGGCACATCGCCCGTCCAAAACCGATCATCTCCATAATGGACATATGTCTTCTAATTTCCTTTGCTGCATAATGTACATTGCATTTATTCTAACGTTAGGTAAATGTACCTTGAAAGAGAATAGCTCTTAAATAAAAGTCCAACAAGGACATTCATTTAGAATTAAAAATAACTCACCCTGAATTACCAAGATAGATATAATATATGTCATTAATGAAGGGGACAAAACTCAATCCAGACTTTAAGTTTAGGGTCTGGTTCGCAGAGTATGAAGTTATTTTTTCCCCCAATTATTCAATGAAAAAAAAAAAAGATCTCAATTAAGTAAAATAAAATTTTTAATAAAACATTTGGAATTGTAATGATTTTTTATTTAAAAACAAAACGTTTTGTTTAAAAAAAAACTTTTTTTAAATTAACTCATTTTTGTCTTGTGAACTTAAAAAGTTATTTGCCAAACATAAACTTTTATTTGCACACATCAGAAATCTTTTGTTGTGATTTTAGGCCCTCCCCATGACGTCATGGGAGAATCACAAGCAAAACTTAGAATAGAAAGAAAAGATTTCTGACATGCACAAATAAGTTTTTTTTGCAAAAAAAA